>NW_011494898.1:699816-731966 GCF_000754665.1 Bison bison bison
TATGGTATACTCTCTTGTATGTTTAATTTTATTTAATCATGTGCATTATTCTTTTCAAAATAATAAAAACAATTTTAAAAGATGAAATATACAATGGAGGAATGTATTGATGAAGGTATGGTTGAGAACAAGATTTAATCTTCTTTCAGAAGTGGAGAAGTAAATTTTGATTCTTGTTTTTGTGTATACTTTGGTAGAGGGGAAGATGTGAGCTCTGGGAAGTAGTGAAAACAGTGATCAAATCAGAATATGAAAGAAGTGTCATAGCTTTTTATTTGAAGGTGAAGTACTGAGCCTAGAATAATGACATTTTGTGTCAAATCTTTCACACTATCTGATCTCTTCTACTTTAAACACTAAACAAGAAATTCTTATTTTTGGACACTTGACCAATTATTAGCTTTTTGGTACTAAACATTTTCTTTAAAAGTAAAGTAAGTGTGCTTGGGACATTGTCACATAGTAAATCTTATGGATGAATTTGTTTCATTAAATTACCTCCCTCTCTTACAGTTGGTTTAGTGGTGAGATGCTGAGTTTATGAGAGCTTAATGAGGAAAGAAAGGAGGTCATTTTAGAGGAAAGGATGAATTGGGGGGCAATTCTATGTTTTGGCGGAGAAGGCAATGGCACCCCACTCCAGTACTCTTGCCTGGAAAATCCCATGGATGGAGGAGCCTGGTAGGCTGCAGTCCATGGGGTCGCTAGGAGTGGGACACGACTGAGCGACTTCACTTTCACTTTTCACTTTCATGCACTGGAGAAGGAAATGGCAACCCACTCCAGTGTTCTTGCCTGGAGAATCCCAGGGACAGGGGAGCCTGGTGGGCTGCCGTCTATGGGGTCGCACAGAGTCGGACACGACTGAAGTGACTTAGCATAGCATAGCATAGCATAGCATCTATGTTTTGGGGGTAAGCTTGGAGGGCATTTAGTGTTCTGCATAGAGCCACTGAGGATCTTGGATAGAGAAGGGGGGAAAAGAAATACTGTGAGGAAGGGAGGCAGGAGGAACAGTTTTGACCCCATCATGGTTTTAACAAAGGTAGGTTATCAAGGCGAAGGACTGTGGATTCACTGAATGAGATGCTGAACAATGAAAACCCTCTGTGGGTCACTTGAAACTAAAGTGAGATGGGTTTCAACAGCAGAAGGCTTTTATCTACTTTTCTAATCTCTAGTATGGAAACAAAGGCACTCTCTCAATCTAGGGGGACTAGAATGGTGAAATATTAGGTTGGTTGAAAAGGTAGTTCAGCTCTTTCTGTTACAGCTTATGAAAAACCGAAATGAATTTACTGTCAATTCAATAAGAGCATGAACTCAGAGAGAACTGGGTTCAAAAAAGGGTTAGGACATTACAACTGGTTAGCCTTGGGTGAATTATTTAATCCTTTCATGCCTCAATATCCTCTTTTGGAAAATGGTAATCATATTACCTCATGGGATATTTCTAAACTAAGATACAACACAGAAAAAATTTCTGACTCCTATAAATTTTATTGGCTCAATACATGTTTTGTTATACGGGAAGAACTTCTTGCTTACAAACTTGGTATTGTTTTGTAATATGTCATTGTTTACTTCCAGTGTAGTATAATTATTATTATTTTTGTTATTACTATCATTCCTTATGGAGTATCTAGTGTGTTTTAAACCTGGGTTTAAGTGTTTTATCCGTAGCATTTATAAACCTAATAGCAATTTGGAGGGCATGGTCTAGCCCATTTTATAGATGAGAAAACTGAAGGTCAGAGAGGTTAATTAAGGGAATAAGCGGGAAGTTCAAGTTTTGACTTTCTTCCAGATAACTGGAGGCATAAAGCAATGAATCAGATTCCAGAGTGAGAGGGAGCAGCATTTGTTTGGCTCATAGGCTGCAAAATGTGAAACCCAGGGAGACCCACAGACTCTGGAGGAGAACTATGTTTGACAGCTGGGAAGACTGAATGATCTGCTTGTCATTAGACACAGCTAGAGAGAGGCAGATATATAGCTACCAGACTGAACTGAGAGATACCATGGAAGGGAGGAAGAGGATCCTGAGAGATTTCTGGAAGTGCTAAGAGTTACAGCCAACATGGAGACAAGATAGGATAAGATAGGGCAGACCTCTTCAGGATGTGGAGTATGGCTGGTACATTGTCCTTGTTCCTTACTCTTCATTATTCTTTGAATATCATTTTACCTAGGTTAGATGCTAAAGACTTCTTGTTGCTTAGTAAGGCTAATTACAAACACTAAAATTTCATTTTTTTACATGTAATTTCTAGAGGATTGTAAGATTTCTGGTGTTCCATGGTTTTCCATATTTCCCTGCCCTCCATTGATTTATAATATGATTTGAAATGATTGCCCCTTTTAGAGTTTTAAGAGAGAAACTGTATCCAAGGTGCTTGGAAAAGAGCCGTCTCTAGGCAAGAAAAAGCTACCTTTTCTAGTTTCAAGTTCAGAGAAGGAAAACTATCCAATTTTCATAGGTATCATATTGGAGCTGAGCTGACTTTAAAAGTAAATGATTTTTCTCTTTCATCTATAATAAATAACGGTGCTTTGAGCAATGCATGTTTACTGGTAACAAATTCCACCAATGGGTGTGGTGAACAGTTGAGCATATGTGGACTGTGCAGCTTCTGCTATTGTCTGTAGCATTTCCTCTCTTGTCTCACAGGGCTCATGCTTTCTCAGGCCAGGGCAGTGGCAGGTCCAGATAAATGTCTGGGTTTTCTTATCCAAGGCTGAGGTGGTGGGGGTGGTCGGGTGGTGGGGGTGGTTGTGGAGCTGTCTTTCTGGCATGGATTCCATCGTGGGGAAAGTCTATCTTTAAAAGAAATAGTAAACTGGGGCAACCAGTCTCATCAGTTAAATGATTTCCTTGCTGATATGAGGTGAGGAAAAGATGAATAGCTTTTGGGGAAAGAAACCGAGGATATAAGGGAAGAAGAAAAATGAGAAGATAACATTGAGAAAATGAGATAGATGAAGTGCAAAGGTAGATAGTTGCCTTTTTCAATTTGGAATGCAGACAGTGACATAATCTTTTCTTTCCAAATCAATAAAGCCCTAGTGTCTGTTGTGCTCTGGGAGCACAAATGGTTTTATCGAGCCCCCTAAATAAAGATAGCCAACTTACATAAGTGTTCTAAATCTCATCTTGCGGTGAGATGCCTGAAAAATTATAATATCCAGAGTCAATATTTGTAGCGTGTGCCTAAGAGGTGGTGCTCTTGAAGAGCATTAAGGCCTGTCTTGGTCACCTTATGTTATGGGCATGTTTCTCTGTGAATGTTGTGTCCTGGCACCAGCTTACCTGACTTTTCTTAACAAAACTACAGGCCATCTTTGAGAAATATTCAACCTAAATAATGGAAAAAATACACTCATTTCCAACATTTAATTTATGTATAGCAAAGTCAGCATCCACCACAAAATGCTTTGAATACTAACAATACCTTGTCCTTTGATGTAACTCCACTAGGATGATGAAAAATGTGGTCGGGGAATGGCTGGTCTGGGTTGTTCTGGGTGTGGGTTTGCTTCTTCTGGTCATTTGGAATTTGATTCACCTGCTGAATTGTGTCAGTGTCAAGAGTGCTGGGTCACATCCTGCACTGTCCAGGTTTTAGGGGTCACTTTCTTGAATCAATGCTGATTTTTCCACGTAGAATTCTGTCTCCTTTGACAATTGTTCCAAATGTATCTTCTCAAATATAGACTCTTCAGTTCAGTTCAGTTCAGTTGCTCAGTCATGTCCGACTCTTTGCGACCCCATGAATTGCAGCATGCCAGGCCTCCCTGTCCATCACCAACTCCCAGAGTTCACCCAGACTCACATCCATAGAGTCAGTGATGCCATCCAGCCATCTCATCCTCTGTCGTCCCCTTCTCTTCCTGCCCCCAATCCCTCCCAGCATCAGTCTTTTCCAATGAGTCAACTCTTCATATGAGGTGGCCAAAGTACTGGAGTTTCAGCTTTAGCATCATTCCTTCCAAAGAAATCCCAGGGCTGATCCCCTTCAGAATGGACTGGTTGGATCTCCTTGCAGTCCAAGGGACTCTCAAGAGTCTTCTCCAACACCACAGTTCAAAAGCATCAGCTGTACTCAAATGTATTGTGCAGGTTATTTCTTAGCTTTGAATTGTCTAGATAAGTGATATGCTGGAGGTGAGATTCCTGTTATTCAAAGGTGATTTGCAAATTGTCTGGATCAATGTGCCTGCACAGGTTGACTGCGACTGGGTCTGCTTTGGAGATATCTGTGGCTTTTGATGGAAGGAAGTTTCCTACAGAGAATCACCTAATCTTAAATCTCTTTAGTCTGTTCTGAGTCCCGTGTTGCCTCCCAGACTGCTCAGCCTTACTGAATACTGTCCTTCTACTACTTTGTAAAGATTTTGCCATTTTTAAAGCCATATAAATGTGTAATCTCTCTCTTACACACACAAACACACAGTGATGAATGATGAATGACCAGTGGAAATTCATGAATAGATTCTTAAGCACTTCCTAAATGCCAAGAACATTTTACCTGCATCCTCTCATTTACCAACTTTTAAATATAGATATATATATATATTTTCAAAAATCAATTAATTAATTTTAATTAGAGGTTGATTACTTTACAATATTGTGGTGGTTTTGCCATACATAGACATGAATCTGCCATGGGTGTACTTGTGTTCCCCCATCCCAAATCCCCCTCCCATCTGCCTCCCATCCCATCCCTCAGGGTTGTCCCAGTGCACTGGCTTTCAGTGTCCTGTTTCGTGCATCACACTTGGACTGGTCATCTATTTCACATATGCTAATATACATGTTTCAATGCTGTTCTCTCAAATCATCCCACCCTCGCCTTCTCCCACAGAATCCAAGAGTCTGTTCTTTTATCTGTGTCTCTTTTGCTGTCTTGCGTATAGGATCATCTTTACCATCTTTCTAAATTCCGTGCTGCTGCTGCTAAGTCGTTTCAGTCGTGTCTGACTCTGTGCGACCCCATAGATGGCAGCCGACCAGCTCCGCCGTCACTGGGACTCTCCAGGCAAGAACACTGGAGTGGGTTGCCATTTCCTTCTTCAAGCATGAAAGTGAAAAGTGAAAGTGAAGTCACTCAGTTGTGTCCGACTCTTAGCGACCCCATGGGCTGCAGCCTACCAGGCTCCTCCGTCCATGGGATTTTCCAGGCAAGAGTACTGGAGTGGGGTGCCATTGCATGTGTTTGTTAGCCATCTGTATATCTTCTTTGGAAAAAGGCTGTTTTGTTCTTTGGCTCATTTTTTGTCTGGGTCTTTTATTTTTCTGCTGCATGAGCTGCTTGTGTATTTTTGAGATTAATTCTTTGTCAGTTGCTTCACTTGCTATTATTTTCTCCCATTCTAAAGGCTGTCTTTTCACCTCACTTATAGTTTCCTTCATTGTGCAAAAGCTTTTAAGTTTAATTAGTTCCCATTTATTTATTTTTGCTTCTATTTCCATTACTCTGGGAGGTGGATCTTGCTGTGATTTATGTTGGAGAGTGTTTTGCCTATGTTTTCCTCTAGAAGATTTTTAGTTTCTGGTCTTACATTTAGATCCTTAATCCATTTTGAGTTTATTTTTGTGTATGGTGTTAGAAAGTGTTCTAGTTTCATTCTTTTACAAGTGGTTGACTGGTTTTCCCAGCACCACTTGTTAAAGAGATTGTCTCTTCTCCACTGTATGTTCTTGCCTCCTTTGTCAAAGATAAGGTGTCCATAGGTGCGTGGATTTATATCTAGGCTTTCTATTTTGTCCCATTGAGCTATATTTCTGTCTTTGTGCCTGTACCATACTGTCTTGATGACTGTTGCTTTGTAGTAGATCCTGACGTCCGGCAGGTTGAGTCCTCCAGTATCATTCTTCTTTCTCAAGATTGCTTTGGGTATTCACGTTTTTTTGTATTTCCTTACAAATTGTGAAATTATTTGTTCTAGTTCTCTGAAAAATACTATTGGTAGCTTGATAGGGATTGCATTGAATCCATAGATTGCTTTGGGTAGTATACTCATTTTCACTATATTGATTATTCCGATCCATGAACATGGTATATTTTTCCATCTATTTGTGTCATCTTTGATTTCTTTCATCAGTGTTTTATAGTTTTCTATATATGTCTTTTGCTTCTTTAGGTAGATTTATCCTAAGTATTTTATTCTTTTCATTGCAATGGTGATCCTTAATTTCTCTTTCTGTTTTCTCCTTGTTAGTATATAGGAATGCAAGGGATTTCTGTGTGTTAATTTTATATCCTGCAACTTTGCTATATTCATTGATTAGCTCTAGTAATTTTCTGGTGGTGTCTTTAGGGTTTTCTATGTAGAGGATCATTTCATCTGCAAACAGTGAGAGTTTTATTTCTTCTTTTCCAATCTGGATTCCTTTTATTTCTTTTTCTTCTCTGATTGTTGTAGCTAAATCTCCCAAAACTATGTTGAATAGTAGTGGTGAGAGTGGGCACCCTTGTCTTGTTCCTGACTTTATGGGAAATGCTTTCAATTTTCACCATTGAGGATAATGTTTGCTGTGCATTTATCATATATGGCTTTTATTATGTTGAGATATGTTCCTTCTATACCGGCTTTCTGTAGAGTTTTTATCATAAATGGGTGTTGAATTTTGTCAAAGGCTTTTCTGCACCTATTGAGATAATCATATGGCTTTTATCTTTCAATTTGTTAATGTGGTGTATCACATTGATTGATTTGCAAATATTGAAGAATCCTTGCATTCCGGGGATAAAGCCCACTTGGTCATGATGTATGATCCTTTTAATATGTTGTTGAATTCTGTTTGCTAGAATTTTGTTGAGGAGTTTTGCATCTATGTTCAGCAGTGAAATTGGCTTGTAGTTTTCTTTTCTTGTGGCATCTTTGTTTGGTTTTGGTATTAGGGTGATGGTGGCCTCACAGTCCTGAATACTCATTGGAAGGACTGATGTTGAAGCTGAAACTCTAATACTCTGGCCACCTCGTGCGAAGAACTGACTCATTTGAAAAGACCCTGATGCTGGGAATGATTGAAGGTGGAAGAAGGGGATGACAGAGGATGAGATGGTTGGATGGCATCCCTGACTCAATGGACATGAGTCTGAGTAAACTCTGGGAGTTGGTGATGGACAGGGAGGCCTGATGTGCTGCAGTCCATGGGGTCACAAAGAGTCAGACACAACTGAACAAGTGAACTGAACTGAATTGGCCTCATAGAATGAGTTTGGGAGTTTACCCTCCTCTGCAATTTTCTGGAAGAGTTTGTGTAGGACAGGTGTTAGCTTTTCTCTAAATTTTTGGTAGAATTCACCTGTGAAGCCATCTGGTCCTGGGCTTTTGTTTGTTGGAAGATTTTTGATTACAGTTTTGATTTCCATGCTTGTGATGGGTTAAATATAGTTATATCTTATCTTAGATACAAGGCAACTTACGTTCTGAAATGTGAAGTAACTTGCCAAAGGTGCAGAACTAGGTCGAGGCCTGCTATGTCTGACACCTGAGAGCCCATACTCTTAATTAGTCTCTGTGCTGAACTTTAGTTAATGTGCAACTGTTCAGTGATTGCATTAAATTCGTGATGCTACTTTCATCATAGTAAAAGCAATAATAATCACACAACACACACAGCATGACAATTTGCAGTGGCTTCTGGCCAAAGTCACTGATTCAGAGTCAGAACCTCACATTCGTATTGTGTTTTTTACTTCGTCAAACCCAAATAAGTGAAGTTTTAATATCTGAGGAAAACAAAAGTGATCTTTATTTAATATATAACATAGAAAATTCTTAATTTCATATATTTCAGTCTCTGTGCCCATTATACTTTATGTCTTAGAAAGTGGAGAATTAAAAAATCCTTTTGAGAATTTCTCCAAGGATAAGGGGTGATTAGGTATTCCTTTCCAAGGCAACAGCTTCTTAGTGGGAGAGTGGAGATGAGAATTCAGGTCCCTAACAGGGAGCTCACTGTCCTTTCTAAAACACCAAAGAATCTGGTGAAGAATCTGTCTAAAGATATGGGTTCCTCATCTATTAATAGCCCTTCTATTAATAATGTTCAGTGACTGAATATGGTTGGTTCTTGCTGGTATTTTGGAGAACTGAAAATATTTTCAAAGTTATATCCAGAAAGTTTTCAGTGTTTCTCAAATATGTTATGTGGTAAGCAACTGAAACCATGGCAGGCAGGAAGGAAATAAATGTGAAGAATCTATTATTTGCCAGATGTATCAGAATGTGCTTTACATATAATGACTTTGTGAGGCTGATATTAACTGCACTTTACAAGGGATAAAAAGTCTGAGAAATTAGTCATTTCCTGTAAATTATATGGACAGAAGGATTTGAATCTAGTCTGTCTACCACCAAAGTCTTCAGACTTTTCTTTACCTGGTCTCCATCTTGGTTGAAAATTAAATATACAGCTTTTCATGTCTGGATCACCTCAACAAAACAATTGGGTACTCTCTCACTGAAGTAGCTTGCACTAAAAAATAAATACCCTTCTTCCTCCCATGAGTTCCCAAGGTTTAAGAGAGGAACTCAGGATCTCTGCTAAACCTGAGTGCTTCCTAGAGTAATCTGAACTCAGAGCCTCTTGTTCAGATCACTTTTTCCCCTTTTCTGAGACTGTCCCACTGATCTATTATAAAATTTTGAAGTTTTATATGACGGAGATTTTCAAGCATACACTAAAGTAGAGGAAATAGCATTATGAAAAACCTGGGTATGTTGACCTGGCTCCAATATTATCTGCCCTGATTTTATGCTCTGTATAATAATGCCATAAATTATGGTGTGTCTGTCTCTGGTGGTTAGCCTCAGGTTCTTACCCCAGTACAGGATGAATATTTTTCCTTCCAATACCAAGTCTTAATGGTGACTAGCACCAACGTTTTAAAAAGCACAATATATGAGATAACAATAACTCAGCTATCAGACTAAGATACAGTAGGGATGTAAATATTTCACCTTGAAAAGAAAGCAAAGTCAGGAGAAGTGTGTAAAGACTGAAAATTAGGACTGTGAAAACAAAAGATCATTTGGAGCCATTCTGTTCCCATGAGTGTATGTATATGGGTTTCATTGAAGGTTGGGAAGGACAGTAAAAGGGCACAATGATCAGGTTAAGACCACTGGATTACCTGAGAGACATAATTATCTTTGGTTACATGGAGTGTCTGTCTGCATTGGGTACGATAGCTGCTCTGCCCTGAGAGAAAGAGAGACTCAGGAAAGAAATTTGTTACATTATTTTTCAATTATCCACCAAAATGCTTGGGAACATTGGACTATGAAAGATAGAAGATAATAAAAAGCATTTGTATTAGACTTTGGAATGTACTGCTGTACTTAAATTGTCCAGGGGGTGTGTCTATCTGGCAAGTCCCTTGACAGAACAGGAGGCCATTCTGCTACAGCTAGGGCCTGTTGGAGCTGTTTTCTTGTTTCCTTTAGCTACACATCTCTCTTTGACGCTCTCTGTCCTATTTCTGTCTGTCTGTCACTCTCGTGTTACCTGAATGACAGGGTTTTAAAAGGTCCTAGTACTATAACATAGCTTTCAAATATTAATATTAATAAAGTTTCAACTAAATAGATGAGATTTGGAGAGGTAAGCTTGGATTTTCCAAGTCAAGTCAGTCTTCACACAATTACTAGGGGATGACAACCCACTCCAGTATTCTTGCCTGGAGAATTCCATGGACAAAGGAGCCTGGTGGGCTACAGTCCATGGGGTCACAAGCAGTCAGACGTGACTGAGCAACTAACACACTTTAGACACCATGACCATCCTGGACCATTTTCTATTTCCACAGGGGTTCCAGTTATATCAACAGTATCCCTCCAGATTTGGTTCTCACATGATAGTAAGTCTATTTCCCCCCTGTTTCATCTGCTGACTTCTTCCACCCTGGTACTGGGAAGGTTTTTCTCCTGATACTGCCCTCACAACAAATTCTGGTAAATGAAGATAAGGTTTTCTGTACGAAAACTGTCCTGTGTTTGCTAATGATCTCAATCCTGAATCCCATAAATGGCTAGTGCACAATTGTAAATTAAATAAAGTGAACCAGAAGGTTAAAGTCTTTAACTTGGATAGGAAAGACTTCCTGCAAGGACCAGTCAGAGAAGAGTTAATGCAGCAGCTGGGACTACTGTCAAAAGAAAGAAAACACTCTGCGCACATTGTCATGAATTTGCCAGCAAAGGCTATTGAGTTTCTCAGCACTTTCAAAGCACTCTTAGACGGACAGCCGTGAGACAGTGAACTCCTTCCCATTGTGCACTGTCACAGCTTTTCCAAAGATGCTAATCTAGCTAAGGATGTTCAGCAACGAGCTGGAACTGTGTTAGACATCTCCGTGGAGGCATGTAGTTCAGTTCACGTAGTAAGAAAAGTGGCCCCTAACAAGGAAATGTTATGCATCTCTTTTTGGATTCCTGCTGCTATACTTTACAAGAACCAGACTGTAAATTGAAACAGTCATGAAGATCCACCTCTTAAATGCCAGAGGACAGATAAAGAATTATAAGAAGAAAAAACACAAATTTCTTCAGTCACTTAATTGGAAATATTGTCTCCATTTCCTCACTAGACTTTGTGAAAGTAAACTATCATTTGTATGATTTCTAATAGTTTAGCATTCAGTTACTTTGAACCCTTTTATTTTACCCTAGCTGGCTTCCCTGGTGGCTCAGATGGTAAAGAATCTGCCTGCAATGCAGGAGACCTAGGTTCCATCCCTGCATCATGAAGATCCTTTGGTGAAGGGAATGGCAACCCACTCTAGTATTCTTGCCTGGAGAATCCCATGGGCAGAGGTGCCTGGCAGGCTACAGTCCATGGGGTTGCAAAGAGTTAGACATGACTGAGTGACTAACACACTAAGAACAGTAGCCTGGGGCTTTCCAGGTGGCTCAGTGGTAAAGAATCTGCCTGCCAATGCAGGAGACGCAGGTTCAATCCCTGCCTCAGGAATATACCCTAAAGAAGGAAATGGCAATCCACTCCAGTATTCTTACCTGGGAAACCCCATGGACAGAGGAGTCTAGCAGGCTATAGTCCATGAGCTAGCAAAGAGTTGAACACAACTTAGTGACTAAATAGCAGCAGCAAGAACAATAGCCTAGTACATTGCATAGGTGTCTATATTTATGCACTCCAAGCTGGAAGGAAAACAACTTGTTTTAACTTGCTTGTAAATTCAAAAATCTTATCCCAAACAAATCACTCCTGTATTTCACTTGTCCCTGGCATGCTTTTATCTGAGGACTCAATCTATTAAAAAAGCAAAGCACAAGACTTACACATACAGTGATTTCCCCACCCTGAATCAACTGGTACTGTTCTCATTTCAATGCTTCTATTCCTTTGCCAATAAGGGTATGTGATCTGTGGGAGCATTTGTTCAGATTTAAGTTCGAGCAATGCAGTCACCATACTTACAGGATGATACAAAATAATATGAAGTACTTTGCCTTTGCACTGAAGAGAATTGCCTTTGTGTTGGTGAAATAATAAAAAAGACAATAATAATAACCAGTATTGATTTGTTCTTTACTAGCACTGTACTGAATGCTTGCTTTACTTTCATTACCTTATTTTGTCTTCACAGTATCCTCATTAGGTACTAATAAATTGTTATAATCTTTATAGGTAGGGGCACTGAGGCTTAATGGGATCAGTTAACTTGATTCTCAGCAGTTAGGGTAGAGCTGGAATTTGAGCATAGGCAGAATAGCTCCAGAGCTCAAATCTTACACATACCCACAGAACAATTTCTGGAAGTAGGGTGCTCAGTGACTCAGTCATGTCTGACTTTTTGTCACCCCATGGACTATAGCCCACCAGGCTCCTCTGTCCAAGGAAATTTTCAGACAAGAATACTGGAGTGGGTTGCCATTTCCTCCTCCAGGGGATCTTCCTGACCCAGAAATCGAACCTGAGTCTTCTGCAACTGCTGCATTGGCAGATGGATTCTTTACCACTGAGCAACCTGCGAAGCCTCTGAATGTAGATCCCAGGCAAAACATCTGTGAGTAGAGGAGCAGCATGTGAGAGTGAAGCTGTAGTGCTTATGTGACATAGACATAAATAAGGTTGATTGGGGTTAATCAGAATGGGCTCAGTGTGCAAGATCAGCAAAGGAGGTAAAGGTCATGGGAAATTAGTGGTAGAGAGGAGAGGAAGGGTAGTCAGGGCTAAGTTAGATAAAGGTGGAGGGACTTCAAGGTCTAAGAAAGAAGTTGGGGACAAGAGATGACAATGGAAACATCTCTAGGCTACTAGTCAGTTTAAGAGAAACAGTGGTCTATTGCTTTCCTTTTAATAGCAACATTCTTACCATATAGACTAGTGAGAATCTATATGATGCATATAATCTATATAATATACTGTTCATGTTCCATCTCTGTGATAGGTTAGAACTGGGTTCTAACTTTCTTTTTTTTTTTTAAGATTGATTTATTTACTTTTGGGCTGTGCTAGGTCCTCATTCCTGTGCACAGGCTTTCTCTAGTTGCAATGAGTGGGGGCTACTCTTCGTTGTGGTGTATGGGCTTCTCACTGTGGTGGCTTCTTTTGTCACCTAGTGGAGCACGGACTCTAGACTGCCTGGGCTTCAGTAGCTGCGTCACGTGGGCTCAATAGTGGCTTGCAGGCTCTAGAGAACTGGCTCGGTAGTTGAGGTGCACGGTCTTAGCTGCTCTCAGAGGGGATCTTCTCAGACCAGGGGTCAAACCCATGCTTCTGCACTGGACCACCAGGGGAGTTCTGGATCTAAATTTCTTTCCTGAGGTTCTGATCTGAGAAGTTTTCTTCCTATTATACTTTTCTTCTAAACACCTGAAACTTACTGAAGAAAGTGAAACATTCCTATGCTTTTGACTTTGATGACTAATATTAATTGCCATTCTAAAAAGCGACAACTTTTCCTTTTTTTAAAGTCTTGTTTGAAAGCACATTAGGCATGTGTAGAAAGATAATAACCATGAAAGTATGAAGGTGTCCTCTATAGTTAGTCCTATGATATTTTACCATTTAACATGTACTTGACCTTCAATAAAGGGGTTTATCTGTTATGGTTTTATTAGAGTGGATAACTTATCTTTTGTTTCAGGTACATTTTTCCTTGGTGCCAGGGTAATTGATACTAAGGCAAAATGTTAATACTTAAAAAAAAGTCTAAGTAGGAAAGAATAATCTTTGCAAGTAGGAAATGTGGTGTATAATTATATTTAGAGTTGAATCATATTTTAAAATATATTCTATAATATAAACCTAGCACATTAAAAAATCACTTTACCAAACTCTTTAATAATAGCTGCTTGCCCTTAAAATCTTGGACTATGCCACAGAGAACAGATTATTATGCTTTTAATTGTAGAGCCTTCTGATCATATGAATTCTTTTCATGTTTCATTGTAGTCCTATAAAACATTATACTTCAAAGGAAAAATGCTATGAATTTATAGTGCTTTTAGAATTCTAAAATCTGTTTCCTATTTTGTTGATTAAGACAGAAGAGCATTGATTGTGAATAAAGAACATGCTATGTTGAAAAGAAAATTAAGGATTCTGATGTTTCTCTGCCAGATAGCACAAAAACTAAGAACACCACAGGAATTTTTCAACATTATTAACCTCCTGACAATGTGTGGGTCGTATAAAGGACAAATGAATGTTTTGGAGGGACTGAGAATGCCAATTTTAACAGACTGTCCAATGACTGTAGATAAATATTTGTGTTCCTGGGGATTATTTGATTTTTATCAAAGCAAATTGAATTGGAAACATGGCATGTATTAAGTCATTGGTACTTATTGTCTAATTCTTTTTCCCATAGAAGTTTCTATGCACTGAAAGAGCACTAAGTCATCAGTTAGACATACCATGTATGATCCTTATCATATCCAGACAAAATAAAAGCCTTTTAAGAAGCTACTTCACAAGACAACTGCATAGCTTTCCTCACAGGAACTTGTTAAACAAATAACGATTATTAAAGCTATTGGGTCAATCGCTTACACCAGTTTAACAAGAACAATTCCAAGATGTCTAGCCTATTCCACATTCCATGTGACTAACTATGGTATCCAGAGCTTGGAAACTATCCAGGCAACTCACAGTAGCTTTTCTTAAATGCTTTGTAGACACTGGATTTTAAGGAAAGTAGTAAAATTAGGTTTACAGAGGAGAGTCTTCAAGGCATACCCACTGTCAATGCTATAAATGGTCTCAACTGTATCAAAAAGTTGTTTAAAAGCACCCAAAGCTGAAAACGTTGCAGATTTAGCTCCTATCTATATCAGAGTTGGCAAGTGCCTAAATCCTAATTGCTGATGTGGACGTTTATTGTATCCAGTGAGATGAGTACATGGGAGTTTTGCACAAGCCTCTAATAGAGAGGGTACTGTGAGTTGGAATGACTAGCTTTTAAAAATGTGCCACATTAACCCCTTGCTTATTTTTACAGTCATGCCACAATCAGGGTAGAAATAGAAGAAGGAAGATTTAGAGTGGAAAGACAACAGATGAGAAAGACAGGAAATCAAGCCTTGTCTAAGGAGGATTTGGGCAGCTTTGGGGTCATTCTGTATTTGAACTCTAAAATAGTAGGAACAGCAGTTATTGTAATAACATGTAAGAGGTCAGGTTCAGAAATAGTAAGCAAGAGGACCAATTGATACTCTAGGTCCCTTTTCTTGAAAACAGAGTCTGGAACACAAAACTTTGAAGCTAAATTAAATGCCCAAGATAAGAGACTTTAGAATACTGTGTCAGTGTTCTAAATCCAGGCAAAAAAATCTGGGTCACAGAACCTAGGACACCAGCACTAATAGGCAACACAGTCAAATGTTTCTACATTTCCCTCTTAGAGTCCAAACTTATGAAGATTTTGAAAGATCTGAGCCCAAAGTTTTCTTTTTTCATTTAATTCATATTTGTTAGACACTTATTACATAGTAGGCACTGTATGAGCAGCAGAGACTATTACTGAACTAGGCAGACATGCTATCTCTTTTTAAAGGAGACACACAATAAATCAGGAAATGTAGAAATGGACAAATGACTCTAGAAGAAAATAAAGGGCATGATAAGTTTGAGAATGGAAGGAAGTTGTTTTAGATAGGATGGCCAGAGAAAACATCTCCAAAAAGTAGTATTGGAGAGTGAGAGTGAAGTTTGAGAATAAGCCGACTTTTGAGGAACTGGAAGAAGAACCTAGTGGAATGTCCTGGAGGCTAAAAAATAAGAGGTCTTGGCATACTGAAGGAACAAAAAGAGGTGGGTTTTGAGGATAGTGAGCACAGGAGAGATGGTGTGAGATGGGGGAATAGAAAAGTTGACAAGAGCTAGCCCATACAGTTAGAAGAGAAAAGCTTTTTGCTAGAATAAGGCATGTACCAAGTAGTCTAAGAACTGACTTGAGATAATATGCTATTTTTATAAACTAAAAGATAGATCATGAGGGACTGAATATTCCGCCTAAGCAGCCCATACATTATGAAGAGTTTAGTAAGGAACTTTCTAAAAGCAGAGATGCACATATGAGGCAGACCGCTGGTACTGGATCCTGGTGTTCAAGTGAGTTTCTGAAAAGCCTGGGGTTAAAAATCAACTTCAGGGCAAAACACTGCCATCCAAAAAAGAGTGGTGGTGGAAGCCAGAGGTTTTTTCCTTTGGATGATGAAACTGTTCTACAAAAGACAGTAGGGCAGGATGGTGAGTCACCAGCGTGGGCTGGTGTGAGGCAGAGCATTATGCGGCTAAACCTGAAAGGCACATGAATAGGGGGACAAAGGAAGGACAGAAAATCTGCTCTTCATGTTTCTGCCCTTTACTGGGAAAACACGCGTTAAAAGTAGCTGCTGGTGTCAGAACGCAGAGATGTGTGAAGCCAACCTGCCCCTAATCTGACTGTAAGCAAGCCTTGCAGATCCCCAGAGAACCTGCAGACTTGTGAGCAAGTAAAATGCTTTCTAATGTAGGTCGCTGAGATTTATGGTGGGTGTCACCCAGCACTATCACAGTGGGAACCTCATTAATAACAGGCTGATGGTCCAGCCAGAGTAGAACACACATTGTCTGTAATCCAGTAATCCATAGCAATCTAGTGTTCCTACTAAATTAGCCTGCCATTCATCTGTGCATTCATCACAAATTCATCATGTATTTAATACGGAAGACAGAACAACAACAGCAGCAAAGCTCAGACAGACTATGGCATCTGCCTTTGCGAAGAAACTATTTCTAGTGAAGGAAGTGGACAAAAGCAAGTAAATTTAAACCTAATCTAATGAGAAACTCTTATAATAGCACACATGTCCTTCCGAGAGAGAATAATAGATGCGGTGAAGGACAGGAGATGACGACCTTGGTGGTGGCTAGGGTGGGGCTCTTGGAGGTGACGGAGGAGCTGTGCAAGCACGTCTTTCTCTCGCTTGAATGGTCGCAGATAATGGTTTCATTTTTTTTCATTTTTCTAAATAAATGTGGTGTCAGCCCAACCGTGTGCCTTTGCTCTAGTCTAACTAGTTGTCCATGGTTTGCATTCTGTGTATTCAGAGCTACTGAGCTGTTTTGCAAGTTTGTAGAGAAAGGCTGAAAAAGGCCTTATTTTCTCTTTTCCAAAGGGAGCAATTACTTACTCTTACTAGAACAACAAACTTAGGTCCTAGGCTGTGAATGAAATTTGATTTCTCTCAGGTGAGAAGTATTCTGTATATGGCAAGTCCAGAGAAAAATGTGATTTTAGCAATACCGCAGGGACTGTGGTCAGCATGGAGCTCATAAAGGCCTTTGTTTTCCATGTTTTCCTTGGCCCCGTGAGAAGCCTGGAGCAGCTCACACACCCATCTGTATCCATATTAGTAGGACTGAAAAGTGCTGACACAGGATTGCAGATCAGGGCCTGTGGCCTGCCAGGGTAAACTTGTGTAATATACTGTACATCCCTCCGAACAACAGTGGTTCTTTTGTCACTTAAACAGAGGCTATTAGAACATGAGTCATTAAAAGAACTTTAGAAAAATAGGCAACATTTTCCAATATTGTAGCTTTAGGCGATCCCTATAAAGTATCAGAAGCTCCAAAAGAGGTGAAGCAGTTTCATGAGTAACTAATACTGGATTCAGAATCCAAATCTGAATTGATTAGAAGCAGGCAATATTTTAAAATATAATTTCTGAATGTCAAAGAAACCCATTATTATGGAGAACTGGATGAAGATTAACCAGAATATTTTTTGAATGTACATAAATAACACGAATAAGAATACTTTCAAATCCTAAACTGGTCTGGGAAATTTTAGCTTACTGATAAAGTAAAAACTCAGATAAATGGCTTTAGGATTTTTCTTATTTTTAATACATGCAAAATTGGAGTGGTAGGAATGAGGAAGGGAAAAAGTGCTTATTCCGCCTTTCAAGAAAAATTCTGGTTAATATTTTAATGCTGTTTCTGCTAACTTTTTTTTTTTTATCACAAATGCTTTTTTACATAGTTGAATTCATAAGTACAGTTCAGTTCAGTTCAGTTCAGTCACTCAGTCGTGTCCAATTCTTTGCGACCCCATGGACTGCAGCATGCCAGGCTTCCCTGTCCATCACCAACTCCCAGAGCCTACTCAAACTCATGTCCATCGCGTTGGTGATGCCATCCAACCATCTCATGCTCTGTTGTCCCCTTCTCCTCCTGCCTTCAATCTTTCCCAGCATCAGAGTCTTTTCAATGAGTTGGTTCTTTGCATCAGGTGGCCAAAGTATTGGAGTTCCAGCTTTAGCATCAGTCTTTCCAATGAATATTCAGGACTGATTTCCTTTAGGATTGACTGGTTGGATCTCCTTGCAGTCCAAGGGACTCTCAAGAGTCTTCTCCAACACCACAGTTCAAAAACATTCAGTTCTTCAGCACTCAGCTTTCTTTATAGTCCAACTCTCACATCCATACATGACTACTGGAAAAACCATAGCTTTGACTAGACAGATCTTTGTTGGTAATGTCTCTGCTTTTTAATATGCTGTCTAGGTTGGTCATAGCTTTCCTTCCAAGGAGCAAGAGTCTTAATTTTATGGCTGCAATCACTATCTCCAGTGATTTTGGAGCCCCCCAAAATAAAGTCTGTCACTGTTTCCATTGTTTCCCCATCTATTACCCATGAAGTGATGGGACCAGATGCCATGATGGTAGTTTTCCGAATGTTGAGTCTTAAGCCAACTTTTTCACTCTCCACTTTCACTTTCATCAAGAGGCTCTTTAGTTCTTCTTCACTTTCTGCCATAAGGGTGGTGTCATCTATGTAACTGAGGTTATTGATATTCTTCCCAGCAATCTTGATTCCAGCTGTGCTTCATCCAGCCTGGCATTTCTCATGATGTGCTCTGCATATAAGTTAAATAAGCAGGGTGAGAATATATAGCCTTGATGTACTCCTTTCCCGATTTGAAACCAGTCATTGTTCCACGTCTAGTTCTAACTTTTGCTTCTTGACTTGCATACAGATTTCTTAGGAGGCAGGTCAGGTGGTCTGGTATTCCCATCTCTTTCAGAATTTTCCACAGTTTGTTGTGATACACACAGTCAAAGGCTTTGGCGTAGTCAATAAAGCAAAAGTAGATGTTTTTCTGGAACTCTCTTGCTTTTTCGATGATCCAACAGATGTAGGCAATTTGATTTCTAGTTCCTCTACCTTTTCTAAATCCAGCTTGAGCTTCTGGAAGTTCATGGTTCATGTATTGTTGAAGCCTGGCTTGGAGAATTATGAGCATTACTTTGCTACCATGTGAGATGTGTGCAACTGTGCGGAATTCATAAGGTACATGTAATTTTGCTTCATGCATTTTCTTTCACTATGTTATTCCTTAGGAGAGACCACAGGCTGGCAAATTATGGGCCAAATCTGGTGCACTGTCTGTTTTGATGGAATACAGCCACTCTCATTAACTTCCAGAATTGTCTATGGCTGCTGTCATGCTTCAGGGAGAGTTGAGTATTTGCAACAGAGCCTATGGGGCCCACAAAGCCTAAAATATTTGCACACCAGCTCTTTCCAAAAACAGCTTACCAACCATGAGGATAACTATTAGAGTCACATGTGAACAACATTTTAAGGCTCTTATAAACATAAACTAAAAGTTTATGTATCCACGGGCCCTTTTCCTAGCATTTGTCTGATGAGACTACTGTTTGTCTATAACCAGCTATACATATACATTATATATAAATATATACAATTTTAGAATTTAGTAGGCAATAGTATTGTATCTCTTTTATGCCTCAATTTTTATTTCTTTGAGTAGCAGTGAAAATAATTTCCCACTGCTTTTTAAGCACTTTTATTTCCTCTTTTCTCAATTGCTTTCTTTTGGCTTTGGCCCATTTTGAAACAGAGATCTCCTTTAAAAAGTAAATTTGTAAGGGCTCTGAATCAGTTTAGAATATCAATTCATTTATTGTTTTCGCTTTGAATATGTTTTCTAGGTTTTGTTTTTTTTCCCTTTGAGAACCTATTTTGAAACTTTTGAGTTATTTAATCTACATAAAATTTGCGCTGTGAATTATTTCAAAGCTTCTGAGTTTTAAGTTTCTCTAGTATGCCATGCTTAGGAAATATCTTGTTATTTTTTTAATAAAAATTATTTTTTTATCCAGGCATCATCAACAAGCAAGCAAAAAATTTTTATTATGGACTATAGGCCTATATATATATATATATATATACACACACACACACATACATACATATATATATATGTATGTATGTATTGAATCATCATAATGTACACTTTAAATATCTTACAATTTAAGATGTCAATTATACCTCAAAAAAGATGAAATTAAAAAAAGCTCAAAACATTAGAAAATAAATAAAAAGGAATATGGAGTTATTTTCCTCCTTCTTGAGGATGGAGTACTTACATAAATTATTTGGAATTCCTCTGCATGGAATATTTTTTTCTACTTCGGCATTTATTTATTTATTCAATCATTTCTTTATATCACTATGTACTCATGAATATTTATCACACTTTGGGTTATAACCTAACACTTCTCTTTATTTTTGTAGCTCAAATTGTTCCAGATTTGGCTACTGGGAGCTCTTTCAGTTGGCTCCTGTATTTCTTTGACATACCTCTGTCAATATAGGGCTTTTTGCTTGTTTGTTTTGTTTTTTAGAGAACTTTCTTAATTTCTGGCACAACAAGAAGCTCCAAGTTTATCTTGCATATTTGCTGCCTTTGCAATAGAATCAGCCGTTTCTCCAAGGAGCTCCAATTTCCTTATAATTAGTTTCCTTTTATTAGAAAGCAAGATTGATCACTGCTGCTGCTGCTTCTACGGGGTGCAGTTGCTTCCAGGACCCCTCAGCTGACAGGGCAAGGTAATGCATGTGTATCTACTAAGGTGTATAACACACATATATAAATATTTCTATATGTAACCCACTGGTATCAAAAGCAACCTAAACGTAAGTTCACATATACATTTCCAATTCTAATCCATTACCCTTTGTATGTTGTAGTTTCCTTTTGTTAATCTGTATGCTCCTACTCCAACAATGGGAAATATTGCTCCCATCATCTGCCAATTACACCATACATGTATCAGAACTGTTAACCCAAGATCCTTGTGGAAAACAACTTTATCAAGTAGCATAGAGTGTTTATGTGCAATATCCTTCATTTCAAGTCTTAAAGACTCCACTCATTCCAAAGTTATTTGGTCTGTCCAATAACTTTTAATTCTTATTCTATTGCATTTTCTATTAAGATTTACTTCCTGTTCCTGCTTGTTAGTCTTGAAATTGACATGATGATAAAGAGAACAGGTGGTATCTGTGAGAGATTTTCAAATTTCTTGAGGTCGTAAAGTATGTATGTGGACATATTTATAATAAAGCCTTACTCAAGCAGAGAGTTGACATTAGATTGCAGATAACAAGTGGTATGAAAAATGTTTATGTAGAGTGAATCCTACGAATATGAGGAAGAAATAAGGATGTTTGGAAGCTGTTGACTTCCTAATAAAATATTTCTATTCCTTTAAATTTGTTGTTATCAGCAAAATGAGTGCAATCTCTCTACCATTAACTTTATGCCAAGGCTATTGCTTATATTACATGTTATAATGTAAAGATACATGTGGGGTTTAGTCTCAGAAATCAGGTAATGCATATATCAAAACAAATATCACAGACATCTCATGCTGTCATATTATGAAATGCTCCACAGAATTCCAATCAACAAACAGTTTGATTATCAGTGAAGTATCTAGCTTTCTTGAAGTAGTCCTCACATTAAAAATGTGAATAAGAGCAATACAACATTATAAATCAATTATATTTCAATAAAATTTTTAAAATGTTAATAAGAAAATGTGAATATATGTGATTCTGAGATAGCACATTTCAAAATCATTCCCTCAAATTTCTTATCATCTCATATTGAAATATAAAAATGACACAAAGATAATAATTTAGAAAATGAAAGTGCAAAATCATATCAATTCTTCCTCTACCCACCTCCTTGGATATACCACAGTGAACACATGAGTTTATTTTTTTCCATCTATATACTATGACTGGCCTCATGAACCATTCACTCGCCTAAATTTGAAACCACATTGATTCCATAAACAAACTATTACTATTAAATGACCTGTAACAGCTAAAAGCTGATAATTTGTTATAATATCTTTGATCAAATTATCAGTGTGAAGTTTTTCTCAACTTTGATTCATTATCTCAAATCACTCATTGATTCTTGCCTTCTCCCATCCCCACTGACACTGCAAAATTAGCTATAGGTTAAGACTCCAAAATTGTCTCCTGTCCTTCATCATCCCATTCTCTTCTTACTTCATGCTCCTCTGTACCTCCAGTGTAATCTTCCTGCAATACAAACTTAATTATGTCTCTTCTACTTAAATGTCTTTGATATTTGCTATGTTTTATCAAATTCAGTCCAAATTCCCTGAGAAGCTTTTAAGGAAGAGCCTTTGGAACCCTAATTCACATCTTCTCAGCCTCACCACTGATTCCAGCCTGGATGAAATTGGCATTCTGGCTTTGACTCATCTCAAAAGAATCTTATCTCAAATGGACACAATGTGATTTTCACTTTTTGCTCTAGGACTTCTCCAGTGCCATAGCTGGGAATGGGATTCTACTTGTTTGAGCTCATTCATGGAGTCCCCAAATTTATGAAAGTTAACTCTGAGGGAAATCCTCAATCCCTGAGGGATGAAATCAGCTCTGAGACATTTTGAGCTGGTGTTTCTTAGAGGCCAGCATTAAGCCAGAGGGTCTCAAAGCTGTGACATCAAAAGTACACCTTTCTTGAGACTTTTCCTCCTTTTCCCATTCTATCTGGTTCCCCATTTGTGCTGTGGGATTATCTCCTGGACAGAGGCTTTGATTTTTGGTAGAATCAAAGCTAAGACATATATTATTAGATTCTCACTGGGGATAAATTAGGATGAGAAGATGTTAGAAACTGAAGCTTTGGGCAATTTGATATAGCTAAAGCATCAGCAAGGTATAGGTCAATCATTAGCTTTTTCTGGTGTTCACATGCCCAGTGATAATGGTGAATGGAAATTTTAGCAACCATGGCCTGAAATTAGCCAAGGGCTGAAGATAGCCAAGGGCTCAACCTGCTCAGGGATGAAGGTAGGCATCGTTCCACGGGGATAGAAACCTAGACAAATAGGTCTTATAACCTCAAGATCAGTTTCAGCAGTGAAGAGTACAGCTTATTACATTAATCTTTATTTATAATGTCACTTGTGGAGATTACGGCTGGCCACCACCTTGAAGACTTAGAGGCAGATGGGACTTCTTACAGGGCACAGCTGTATCTGAGTGGTACAAAGGATACAGATTGCTTCTGAATTCCTGACTCACTTGGTCTTAATCTCATCTCTGATGTCAGCACACATGTAGTGATAGTTTGGCTTACCTCATGCTGACATCTTCTTTCAAGTACTGGATGTTTTGTACTTTTGCCTTCAGGCTTTTCCAGTGCCACAGTTGCCTCTGGGAAGCCCCCTGGTCGATCAGGCATACTGAGTCTGGAAGTATATAGGAATTTATTTAACTCAAAGTAGATCTCAATTAATGAGGAATATGAGCTACAGACAAAAGACATCAATCCTCAGGTACACAGTTCCAAAAGATATTCTACATCCTCTTTAGACGATTCCATGCTGGTTTGAGTGCCAGTTACTTGCAACAGTGATTTGAATAATGCATCTGTGTTTGCTTTTTGCACTGTTCCTTACTCCTGTTCCCTATCTACATGTTTTTACCTGAGGCACTACCGTTGGGAAAACTCAAGCTAAAAAAGAGTCCTTAAATCCCAACATGGCTCTATCCTCTATTTTCTACCCTTCTTGAAGAACTAAACATCTTGACAGGATAGTATAACCTGTGTGTTTCCTTTTTTAATCTAAGAAATAGTGAAAATGGACATCAATTTTTTTTTTCTTTAAAGAAGTAGCTGTATGTTTGGTTTGGGGAAATACAATGCATTGTTTTTAATACTTGCTATTTCCTGGAATCTAAATCATGGAATATACTATAAATAACATTTACAGGTGAAGAAACTGAGGATCAGATCTGAAGAGTAATTGTTCAAGGATACTGTGGTACTGCAACCAATTTTTCCTTTCATGGTTTTGCTCTCTTAATAATATTAGATTGTTTCATCAATTATTAAGTGAATCCTCAAGTCAGATTTACCCCAGAGTCACCTGACCCTTATTAACTATCTTTTTTGTCAGTTGTACAAACTTGCCATTTCATTCTGGTAACCAAAGCTCTTATAACTCACAAAAGATTTGGGAAGCAGCTGCCATTGAGTTCACCCTTTCACCTACATTCCTTCTACAAAGGCCCAGCTAAACATTGGATCAGTTCAGTTCAGTTCAGTTCAGTTGCTCAACCGTGTCTGACTCTTTGTGACTCCATGGACTACAGCATGCCAGGCCTCCCTGTCCATTACCAACTCCCGGAGTTTACACAAACTCATGTCCACTGAGTCAGTGATGCCATCCAACCATCTCATCCTCTGTTGTCCCCTTCTCCTCCCACCTTCAACCTTTCCCAGCATCAGGGTCTATTCAAATGAGTCAGTTCTTCACATCAGGTAGCCAAAGTACTGGAGTTTCAGCTTCAGCATCAGTCCTTTCAATGAATATTCAGGACTGATTGCCTTTAGGATGGACTGGTTGGATCTCCTTGCAGTCCAAGGGACTCTCAAGAGTCTTCTCCAACACCACAGTTCAAAAGCATCAATTCTTCAACACTCAGCTTTCTTTATACTGGAAAAAACATAGCTTTGACTAGACGGACTTTGTTGGCAAAGCAATGTCTGCTTTTTAATATGCTGTCTAGGTTGGTCATAACTTTTCTTCCAAGGAGCAAATGTCTTTTAATTTGATAGCTGCAGTCACCATCTGCAGTGATTTTGAGCCCCACAAAATAAAGTCTGTCACTGTTTCCACTGTTTCCTCATCTATGAGCCATGAAGTGATGGGACCAGATGCCATGATTGTAGTTTTCTGAATGTTGAGTTTAAGTCAACTTTTTCACTCTCCTCTAAAAGCAACAGTTAGAACCGGACATGGAACAACAGACTGATTCCAAATCGGGAAAGGAGTATGTCAAGGCTGTATATTGTCATCTTGTTTATTTAACTTATATGCAGAGTACATCATGAGAAATACTGGGCTGGATGAAGCACTGGCTGGAATCAAGATTTCTGGGAGAAAGATCAATAACCTCAGATATGCAGATCACACCACACTTATGTCAGAAAGTGAAGAAGAACTAAAGAGCCTCTTGATGAAATCACAGAAACACTGGATAGTACCAAGTACTCTCTCCCAGGTGCTCTGGCCTAGATAGTGGAAGATGGTAGCTGGGAGAAGCTATGGCCATTTACCCACAGCTCCTGCTCCTCCAGATCACCTGCTGGGTGACTCCCCCATTCTGGCTTCTTCAGGGTCAACTGTCCCCTGAGGTCTAGCTCTCTCAATTGACCCCATAAATTTATATAGGTATTGGGTTGACCTAAAAGTTTGTTTGGGTTTTTCCGTAAGATGTTGGATTTCCAACCCAATATATATACAATATAGGTAGATGCAGGAATCATCTACACAAGATCTTTTTCATTCCAATTAATAAGTTGTGTGTCTTGTAATGATTTGCTTGTGGGTAAGGACTGAATGTTAAAAGTTTTGAATCTGTAGAACCTAGCAGAGTGCTTCAGGACTTAGTAATCAATCATTTAATTCTATTAGACAAAGGAAAGTCCTCAAATCATGAACTTTACACCAACATCATCAAAGTCATAACGATAAGCTTGCTCATTCTAGGCATGTTCTGGGTAATGACACTAAAGGAGTAATTTTAAAACTTGGAATAAATGTAATACAATTATACATTATGGTTATAATGATGCATGTATATGTAATTAGGAGCAAGAACAAAAAGTTAAAATAGGCTATTTTAGTACAGTAAGGTTAATGAATAATTTTTTTATTTCTTTTGCTTTTTAAAAACATTATTTTCAAAGGATATGTGAAATGAATACAAGGTTGGAGGAAGCAAACTTGGAAAAAAATGATAGATGAGTATGACAATAACTACAGAGCTGTAATAAAGAGAGTTAGAAATCAAGTGGTTTCTGGCTTACAGAATCTGAAAAGAGCCTTATTGGTTGGTCTATGAAGGATGATGACCATCTCCATTAGGGACCAGATTAGAGGCATCGGCTTAGGTTACAGCATGAGGGATTTAGATAAGAGAAAAGGAAAAATCTTCAGACAGTGAGATTTGATAGACACTGGAATGTGTAACTGGGGAAGCTTGTGGAATTTCCTTCTCTAGAGGTTTTTTAAAAATAGAACAGCATCTCGTCTGCCTGAAGGATGGACTCTATTTGACCTTTCAGAGTATCCACTGAACCCAGAAGGTACACACACCTTAGAGAACAACGTGAGCTTGAATTATCCTGGGTAGCTTGGAAAATAAAAATAGGGTGAATAAATTTCATGTTTTATTTGATTTACATATATCATATATGTAAATTACGATAGCTATAGTTCTTTCTTTTCCTGTCAGTTGAATATTTTAATTTTTAAGGCCTGGAGTTTAGGGCTTAAGAAATAATATTGTAGGGAGGGAAGGAAGAACTCATCTTACTTTAGAGCCTATTTTTATAGGGAATAGGTAAGGAGAAAAAAACATTTTGGATATTTTGATTTTGAGTTCACTCTCTATTTTAAATAACTTTTCGAAAAAACACCAACCTTTCTGTTGGCTTAAATATTTTTAGTGTAAAATTTAAAAATATAACTTAGTCTACATGTTTCTCTTAGTGATTTTGGCAGAACCAGTATTCCAAACTGGAAGAGGTTCTCTGTATTTAATTTCCTCTCCGGAAGTTTACCTTCAGAAGTCCAAGTGTGAGGTCAATCCTTGGGTTGCCGGAAATGTAATGTCCTTTACTGTCTGAGCACCCAGACAGCACTTAATGAAACATCCTACTTTGCGGACATTGGTAAGGATTAAAGTGCTTTAACTATTTCCTCTTATTTTGTCATTTCTATATTCAATCTTCTAAGATTCAAATATAGTTATATGTAAATAAGAGCTATATTCTTACTTATGTTCTCTGTATTCAGCTATAACTGCAGATTTCCAGTTACAGGTGACATTCCTCTTTTCCTTCCTAAAAACCAAAATGTTCTGCAGGTCAAAAGGAATGTAAGTTGTAGAACTCATTATCTACGTCAAGCAAAAACAATTCCAGGGTATTCTAAACTTGATTTCTTTCCAACTCTGTTTTGTTGACCTGTGGACACTTACAGTTTAAAGCAGTGAAACATTTTCTCATATTTGTAGAGCTCTTCATATTTGTCAGACTGCTTACTCAGTTAATATCTAATCTGATCATAATAAGAACTTCATGAATGTCATGATCTTATAGATAAGAAGATGGAATCTCAATAAGGAGATGTAACTTGCCCAAGATCACAAAACTTGCAAATGTAGAGTCAGAACACTTCTGATTTCAAAGCCTGTGTCTTTTCCATTGTATCACACTATGCTGTCTGTGAAAAATCTTTGCTTTTCTGGGGTTTTATTTTCTCACCATTGATGAGCTCTTTCCCTCTGATTTATTCTGAACCAAATTATACTGAGACTATTACATAATGTTATTATTACTAAATAGAAAATCGTGCTATCACTCTCATGGAATAAAACATCAAAGGTTTAAAAAATTTTTTTTGCCAGTCCACATATAAGTCATGTAAATTCTGATGGATTACAGCCTGTTCTATTTCACACTAGCTATTGATTATTAAGCAGCATTTGCTTTTTATTACAGAACTTACTTTATTATGTCAGTCTCTAACAGTGTTGAACACAATTTCTACATCCCCAGCTCTCTGTCCTGGGTGTCTTCAGGGTACACTGGCTTTATTTCCTTCTCTAACATTTCGGAAGTTTGTTTAATACTGACTCAGAGGAAACATTCTAGCTGAGTCTTCACATGGTCTTGTTTACAGCTCCGGAGTGCACATAATAGATAAGCTACTGATTTCCACAAGACCCCCCGCACTTCCTGGGTGCGTGGGTGTGTGTGCTTGCGCCTGTGAATTAAGATTGTGCAATCTCCCTGGTTAGCTGCATCAAGTTGCAAAGTCATTTCACATCTCTTCAACACTTCTCTAGCAAGCCTAATTTCATAAACCAAAACCATTGTATTTCATAGGAGGTATGCTGGTAACTGATAATTAACACTGCAAACCCCATGAGTTTACAGCAAGATCAAACCTGATATTGAGGCAAGGAGTAGAGAAATTTGCCTAAGGAAATATTGTGAAATAAAGTTGCAAATGGCCATAGATGAACAATGTTCCATCTGCGGGATTTCTTTCCTTGATCATAATTATAACCACTACTTATAGGAAGCCTAGTTATATGGCAAGGCCTTTGTTAGGTCAGTATCATTTTATTTGATTCTAATGCTAACCCTGAAAGATAAATATAGCTAAAGCAATTTTATGGAAGATGACCAGAGAATTCAAATAATGTGTCCTATATTGCCCTGATCTCTCTTTGGTTCCTTTTTTGATGTTACTCTGGATGAAGTTTAATTGTAGGTTACATAAGGTTTAGTAGAATTTATTAGAAGAACTGCCTCTGTATATTAAGGGGTTTGGGCTAAAGATGTTTGGGAAATGATGGTAGTGAGCTGAGAATAGATACATTAAACTCTTGAATATTTCAGAGAAAGTGGATCTAAGGCAGAAAAGTCACATAGAACTCAGACCCTTTTCATGTGGAGATAGACAATGTGTACGTGGCTGTGCATATAACCTGTCTTGGGCACAGTTTTAAAGTGATTAAGTCCATCATAAACAAGTCCCAAACATTAAAAATCCAGAAGCAGATTTTCTGTAATCAATAACTGAGCAACCTTTATTATTTCAAGTTTGTGCTCACCAAATTTAGGCATTCTCTGTGACTCTTAGTTTCTAAAAGCCATCATAATTTTTTCCCTTTGTTTTCTCTTTCCAGCTGCTGCTGCTTCTGAATTATGAGGCTTGCCATGCTTCACTTCTTCAGTGGATAGCTTTATTTCTGCAAAGTGCATAGAATGAAGTTGTAGCCTGCAGTCACTGAAAGACCTAAATGAATGTGTAAGAATGACCACAAGGCACCAGGCGTGGGTGTATTTATCCGTTTGTCTCATTACTAAGAGGTTTTAGTTCCAAAAAATATCCGGAAGGATTTAGTTTTGGGGAAGTGGGGAGGGAGAAGGAGTGGAGTAAGATTTTTAAATTTTTAAACAATTTATTTGAGCTTCCTATTGGTACATTCTATTTTCTTTGCATCAGAATCAGAATTTTTTAAGGGACTCTTAAAGATTTTCAAACCAGTGTCCATAGGCATTAGAGAGTTGATTTTGGAAGTTTTTAGTATGTTAACAAAAAGGCATTTTATTTCAAAGATAATTGGAAATTGAAAAGTTTAAATATAAGTTATTAAAACAACAATTATGACATTTTGTGGCCCAGAAACACGCTGGTCTTGGTGGCACATGCTCTGCTGCATTTGCAAGCTGATCCGTTTACATATGGCAAGCCAAAAAGTTTGCTTTACATTGCATCATACAGAAAAACCCGAACAAACTTTTTGGCTCACTCAATAGTTCTAGCTGATATTTTCCTTGCCAAGGAGGTCATGTGTTTTTCATTGATAGAGGAAAAATGAAGCCACTTTCTCTCTTTGCAGAGCCAGCGTAGGACAGTGGTAAAAATATTCAGTTCTAGAGTCAGACTGCTAGGGTTAAAATCAAAGCTCTGCCTCTATCAAATTCCGTGGCCTTGGCAAGTTAGTTAACCTCTCTGTGCTGCTGTTTTATTTGTGTTATTAAAACAGGGATGATAATAAAATGATCTATCTTGCGGGGTTATTATGAAGATTAAAATGAAAGAATCATGATAAGCATTTGACACATGAGATCAATATATGTAATTCTTCAAAATTTACATATAGTCATATTCACCTTTTTCTGGTGTATAGTCCTATGAATTTTAATACATGCATGTTATAATCACCAACACAACAGGAAGCAGAATAATTTCAATACCCAAAGAATTCACTTACGCTGCCTCTTTCTAGTCAGATGCTAGTGACACTCCCCTATCTCCTCCAGATCCTAACCCCTGGCTACAACTGATGTGTCTTATGTCCCTGTGGTTTTGCCCTTTCTCAAAATGTCATATAAATGGGATTATACTGTATGTGACCTTTTGAGACTGACATTTTTCATTTAGCATGATGCCTTTGTGGTACAATCTGATTTATACAGAATCTTATCTGAAGGGCTGATTTCATGGAAAAAGGATTAGGTGAGAAGTGTTTTTTTTTTTTTTTTAAAGGATCATTAAAGGGAAGAAAAGCTCAGATTAATCTTATCCAAAGGACAGTTTGGCTTAGTATGAGAAAGGAAATTTTCAGAGTTATCAAAATAGGATACACCTTTAAGAAGAAATTCTTTCCCTGCTATAAGGGTCTAGAGACCTAAGTCAAAAAGCCACTTGGAAGGCCTGGTGTAGAAATATATGAGTCAAATATGAATTAACTGAGAGGAAAGTGTGTTTGTGTATGGAAGCTTGGAATGGGGTAAGGTGTTGGAAGGTAACAAACAATCCCAAATAATCAGTGAATGTAATCATACTAGCTCTGTATCTTACAGGTGCAAATTAACTATTGTTTGGTACAGAGGGGACTTGGACCTTAATCACTTCCATGGCTGACCTGTATAACTGGGCAGGTTAGGTAGCTGCTATTATGAAACAGAGAAGTAATCTTAACCAGGATTGGAAGAGTGGGGTGCAGTGAGGTGGGTGGGGGAAACAGCAAGACCGAAGGAAGGGAAAGAGCTCAAATGGAGGCTGAACAGATAAAGTGGCAATTGGTGAGGCTGCAGTTGTAGGTCAATGTACTGATCAACTGGTGCCAGGGGCAGCAATTACCATCACATGCTACAAATATCATGTGCCTTCTAATTTACACAGACACACAAACACATATTATGCATATGAATGTGTTTTTCATTTGATCTATCTTTATTCTGTAAATCAGCTAACTTGCCCCTAGAAAATGTAATGTTTACCGTATTAACTACAGTTTTCTGGGCATATACCAGGGTCATTTATATACTATTTAATTTAATCCTTGAGTCAAGACTCTGTGAGAGAAATAACTTTTTCCATTTGATAGATGAGGAAATTGAGGTTCTGAGATATGAAGTGACTTACCCAGAGAAACAGAGATAGTGAATGATGGCAGAGTCAAATTTTGTTGTGTCTGTTTAGAGCTTTGCCTTTGCTGGGCTTTTTCTTTACTCTGCTTTCACATGATGAGAGTGGTTGGACTTGGAATCTTTTTGAAAATCCATGATCTATTTTTAAATATGAGGTGACATAATATCTTATATTTCAGTGTATTCTATAATGACACTTTCTCTTTGAACGTTTGTTGTTATTTTTTAGTGGTAATGATACTTTTCAATCATAGTTACCAATTGAGCTTAGTAAGAAGTTTAGGAAAGGAACAATAAACTATGGAAAATCTGAGAATCAGAAGACCTAAGCTATAACTCCAGTTCTGTTCTTTATAGCTGCCTGAGCTCTCTCAGCTTTGTGTTCTTTGGTGAATTTAAAGTGATAATACAGGGATTCCCTGGTGGTTCAGTGGTGAAGAATCCATCTGCCAGTGCAGGAGACACGGGTTTGATCCCTGTTCTGAGAAGATCCCACACGCCTCAGAGAAACTAAGGCCATGTACCACACTATTGAGTCTGTGCTGTAGAACTTGGGAGCTACAACTACTGAGCCCATGTGCCACAACTAGAGAGAAGCCAGAGCGTCCCAGAGCCAGTGTTCTGCAATAAGAGAAGCCAGGACAATGAGAAGTCTGCTCACCAAACTGGAGAGTGGCCCCTGCTCACCACAACTAGAGAAAAGCTGGCACAGCAATGAAGACCCAGAGCAACCAAAAATAAATAAATAAAAAATGTTAAATCGTGATAATACCAATTTCCCAGGGTTATTATCTGATTTAAAAGAGGAAATGTATGGCTAAATGCTTAGCTATGCTTATCACACGGGAGGCATTTAATAGGAGTTTGAGAAATTAGATGAAAATATAAAGGACTTTTAATTTCAAGACTTAAAGCATAAGAATAAAGGATTTATTTATTTGAATTATAGTCAGTTTGGGGTTCTGGTCTATGCTTGGTGATTGTAGAGTAGACTATACATGACTATTTTGTTTATATTCAACTAAATCTTATGCATATAAGTATAAATCTACTATAGTTAGATCAACAAGGTATACATTGAATGAATTAAATTTAAGTATGGGATGGTATATAGATTTCCATGATAGTTCACACCTAAAGCTATATAAACTTGACACCAATCTTCTCTCCTTTTAATTGTGCTCATATTGAAACTAATAAATATCTCGGGAGATTTCATTCAGTTCAGTTCAGTTCAGTCGCTCAGTCGTGTCCGACTCTTTGCGACCCCATGAATCGCAGCATGCCAGGCCTCCCTG
>NW_011494898.1:732162-733368 GCF_000754665.1 Bison bison bison
AATGGACTGGTTGGATCTCCTTGCATCAAGGGACTCTCAAGAGTCTTCTCCAACACCACAGTTCAAAAGCATCAATTCTTTGGTGCTCAGCTTTCTTCCCAGTCCAACTCTCACATCCATACATAGCCTTGACTAGATGGACCTTTGTTGGCAAAGTAATGTCTCTGCTTTTGAATATGCTATCTAGGTTGGTCATAACTTTCCTTCCAAGGAGTAAGTGTCTTTTAATTTCATGGCTGCAGTCACCATCGGCAGTGATTTTGGAGCCCCCCAAAAATAAAGTCTGACACTGTTTCCACTGTTTCCCGATCTATTTTCCATGAAGTGATGGTACCAGATGCCATGATCTTTGTTTTCTGAATGTTGAGTTTTAAGCCAACTTTTCACTCTCCTCTTTCACTTTCATCAAGAGGCTTTTTAGTTCCTCTTCACTTTCTGCCATAAGGGTGGTGTCATCTGCATATCTGAGGTTATTGATATTTCTCCTGGCAATCTTGATTCCAGCTTGTGCTTCCTCCAGCCCAGCATTTCTCATGATGTACTCTGCATATAAGTTAAATAAGCAGAGTGACAATATACAGTCTTGACGTATTCCTTTTCCTATTTGGAACCAGTCTGTTGTTCCATGTTCAGTTCTAACTGTTGCTTCCTGACCTGCATACATGTTTCTCAAGAGGCAGGTCAGGTGGTCTGGTATTCCCATCTCTTTCAGAATTTTCCACAGTTTATTGTGATCCACACAGTCAAAGACTTTGTCATAGTCAATAAAGCAGAAATAAATGTTTTTCTGGAACTCTTTTGCTCTTTTGATGATCCAGCAGATGTCGGCAATTTGGTCTCTGGTTCCTCTGCCTTTTCTAAAACCAGCTTGAACAACTGGAAATTCACGATTCACGTATTGCTGAAGTCTGGCTTGGAGAATTTTGAGTATTACTTTACTAGTGTGTGAGATGAGTGCAATTGTGCAGTAGTTTGAGCATTCTTTGGCATTGCCTTTCTTTGGGATTGGAATGTAAACTGACCTTTTCCAGTCCTGTGGCCACTGCTGAGTTTTCCAAATTTGCTGGCATATTGAGTGCGGCACTTTCACAGCATCATCTTTCAGGATTTGGAATAGCTCAACTGGAATTCCATCACCTCCACTGGCTTTGTTCGTAGTGATGCTTTCTAAGGCCCACTTGACTTCACATTCCAGGATGTCTGGCT
>NW_011494898.1:733468-743449 GCF_000754665.1 Bison bison bison
AGGTCCCTACAATTTCTGTCCTTTATCGAGCCCATGTTTGCATGAAATGTTCCCTTGGTATCTCTAATTTTCTTGAAGAGATCCCTAGTCTTTCCCATTCTGTTGTTTTCCTCTATTTTTTTGCATGGAAAAAAAGCCAAGCTGGGCTGAGAATTTAATTGTACTGCTTTAGTACAGTACACATGCTTTTCACTTAAATCTCCTCTCTCCGCTTTGAAAGATATGTAAATATGAATAGTCAAGAAATCTATGTTCCACTAGAATTCAGTGCTCATAAAATTTACTGGTGGTAGCTGTATGAGACTGTATTATTCACATTAAGTCTGGCATTTTTCACCTTTCTAGTAGCACTTTTTATGCTATTCATTTGAAGTTCAGTTCTACTCACCAAGTATATTTTGAAAGCTTGCTCCTACTCATGTTCTACCTGCTAGAACTTGTTGACATAAGGGAGGAAGCCAGGCACACCAAGCGAGGACAGAAGTTTGGAACGCCAGCTAGGAACCAGCGCCTGGCTGGGTGAGAGAAGACAGCCAGCGTGGGTAAAATTGGGGGTTGAAGGTTATGAGAGCAGGGCTGTCAGCTGTAGGTAGCCGCAAAGTTGTTAACGCAGAAGGAGGGAGGGCAAGCACTCCAAAGTACTGCTGGAAACCTGGCAGCTTCCCCAAGTCCCAGCTGTGTTTCATCCCTCCTTGCTGCACTAAGGCAAGGGCTGTGGTCTCTCCATCTTTTTAAAGGCACAGACCACAGCTTCCGATACCAAAGAGAGTTTATGCAGAGCTTGCTTGTTGAAAGTATTTTCAAAGATCATTTTAAGCACAGTATCTGACCTATTTGTTTATGACTGTGGTGGGGAGTTTTTCCTCTTCTACTTAGAATGCCTCAGTGTGTAGGTGAAGCCAAGTCTGTAAGCAGTTGCCAAGAGGCACAAAGTAATGAAGCTAGATTTTTGTCTATCCCATATGTCAGTCAAATTGATTGTACCAGATTGAAATTAATTGAAAATGTTTAATTCCGTTAATGATGCAGAATTTCCAAAAGCCAAAGAAAGTTTTTTTGTGTGTGTGTTTTTTTTTAAACCCATTTCAGCATAACTGGCAGATTGAATAATACGCATTTGTATTAAAAGTGGACATCTTTACTGCAGAAATTACTGAAAAAGACATGTCAAGTATCTTCAGCATCTTCCCAATGAAATCATTGTTACTTTTTTTTTTTAAGTATCCTGGGCATTGTCAACATTTAATTTAAAAATACACGGTGTTTTATATTTTATAAGGATGTCTCATATGGTATAGATGTTTTTATGTTCATTTTGCAATGGAGGAGACAGAATCGGAGAAGTTAAGTGCTTCATCCAAGAACACACAACCAGTAAATAAACAAAACCAGACTGTGGATCTTTGTATACTCACTCCAGAGTCTTTGCTCTCTTTTCTATAGTATACAGACTTTGTGTAGATGCTAACAAAATGCTGGATGATATAGATGATACACTCTATCTGATAAAAATCTACTGTATACATTATATATATAATATATATATATATTCTACGTGCCCTCTTCTTGTTTCTCTCATTTCTTATCTAGTTAGTTTAACAAGTCTATTCACCAGGTACAAAGCCATAATAATATGGTATAGGCACAAAATTCAACAGTAAAAGGAAGCCATGTTATCAAGAGAACCAGGAACATATGAGAGTACTCTATGAAGAGACTTATTATGTGTCAGATGGTATAATAAAAGAAAAAAATTTTAATGAAAAAGAAAAAAAATGACTAGCTTATTATTTGGTAAACAATAAAGTAAGCCTGTATTTCACCATGTGCATTTCACAATGTGCATTTCACCATGCACCAAGGTGAAATCTAGATAAATAAAAAATTTAAAAAGGTAAAGTCATTAAAATAAAACTATGAGAAAGTGAATCTACCTCATCTTAGGGAGGACAAAAATTTTTAAGCTTGAACAAAATGAAAAAAAGCATAGACCAAAGTCTATAGATTTGATTACATAAAAAATTTATTTCTGAATATTTAAAACATAAATAAAGGAGAAATATTTGGCATCAGATTAAGAAGAGCTGTTATTTAAAAACACCTTACAATCAAAGAACAAAAATCACTAAGGCTTAAATAAAAAATGGACAAAGAATATACCAGACAATTCGGTGAAGAAGAAACACATGACTAATTACAATTAAAAGATTTCAACCCATTTCTTGAAAAAACATTAACTGAAACAATATACCCTTATCTATCAAAATAGAATGAATGTTTTAAAATATATATTCAATTTGGTGATGGTCTGGTGAGATGGACACATACATCTTAGTGCAGTTAATAAACTGGTACAGACTTTCTGGAGAGCACTTAAAATTTTTTTCTGAGAACCTCAAAAAGCTTATGCCTTTGACCCCATAGTTCTCTTCCTAGGAATATATTCTGTGGTTTCAGTAAAAATTTCAAAGCTACACACACAAAAAGAGTTTTATATCAATATTTTAGGATTTTTTTATTATGGAAAATTTTATACCAACATAGAGAAACTATTATGACAAATCTCTATGTACCCCTTATCCAGCTTCAACAGTTGGTGAGATTTTCCAGGTCTTGTTTCATCTATTTCTGCTCTATTTCTGTCCCTGGTTTCCTCTCTTTCTCTTTCTCCAGGAGTATTTTAAAGCAAATCCAAGAAATCTTATTTTCTTTGTAAATACCTGAACATGATAAAATCTTTAAAAATTATTCAAAGGTTGTTATTAAGTCCAGAGAATTGAACAGGTTTTATGCTAAAATTTCTTCATTGTCCTAAGAATGTTTTTCTCCTGTTTTCTTCACATTCGAATCCAAAAGAGGTCTGCACAATGCATATGTTGGTTGACATTATGTCTCATAAGTTTCTTCTAATGTATAACGGTTGCCCCCTTCCTCTTTCCTCTTTATTTATTTGGATAAATAAATTAGGTTATCTGTCCTGTAGAATGTTCCTCATTCTAGATTTAGCTGTTGTTTGCTTCATGGTTTCATTCAGTTTTTTTCTAGCCCACTTATTTCCTGTAAAGTTGTACTTAGGGTGAGGCTTATTAGAGACAGGCTCATTTTTATTTTTATTTTTTGGCAAGAGTACTGTATGTGTGGTGTTTTGTACTTCCTGCTGTATCATGCATAAAATTTCTGGTTGCCCCACTTTTACTGAAGATTTATAGGTTCTGGTGCGCCCCCCCTTTATTTTTATCAGTTTCCTTATTGACTTTTTACATTATTGTTAGTTATAACTTTCATTAATGATCATTGCCTACATTCATTATTTCATTAGATTTTTTTTTATCAAAGTATAGTTTTTTTACAATATTAGTTTCAAGTATTCAACATAATGATTCAGTATTTTAAAGAATATATGCCATTAAAAGTTATTACAAAATAAAAAGGTTAGAAAAAGTTATTACAAGATAATGACTATAATTCCCTAAATACAATAGATCCTTGTTGTTTATCTATTTTATATATGGTAGTTTGTATCTTAATTCCATACCACTAATTTTCCTCTCCCCTTTAGTAACTATTTTGTTTTCTAAAGATATATGTACCCAAATGTTCTTTAGAATACAAAATGATATTCTTCTAATTCTGCCAATTCTTTTGCATTAATTAACTAGAAATTTTCTACAAAGATAAACCTCTCTTTTTCAACAATTTGGTTACTCTAAAATAATTCATGCAGGACAGGTAAGATACATGTCCTTGATTCTTTCTCTTATTTATCAATTTTCAGAGTAATGTGTTTATGCTCTTGCTACTTCTATTCATTGGTTTATAATGGTGCAGTCTAGAAACAACATGAATGTCCAGCAGTAGAAGATATCCTGTGATATATTTGTGCTATAAATACCGTGCAATCTTTAAACATAAAAGAATGTTTAATAATATAGAAAAATATTTCAGATGAAGTATTAAATGAAAAAGGACATAGAAATATACATGTAGCATGATCCAAATATCTATAATACATACATTGCAAAGTCCTATTTCAGTCTCAGATATTGGCCTGATTATTATAGGATAGTGAGTTTTAGAATCTTAAAATTTCTTTATTTATTTTCCATAGAACTTCCTATGAAATACATTACTTTTATCATGGTAGGGGAGTTTGAAGGAGAATGGATACATGTTTATGAATGGCTAAGTCCCTTTGCTGTTCACCCGAAACTATCACAACATTGCTAATAGGCTAGACTCCAATACAAAATAAAAAGTTTATATATATTTATATAGTCAGACTTAAAAAAAGAAAATGTGAGTTTATTTAAAGGAAAGGTCTCTGGGAAAGTCATACTTGAAGAAAATTACGGGTGGTGATCTTAGTTCTGGCTTTGACTTCTATTGTAACTTTGGATCTTCCTTCCTATATCTAAATGAGTCTTTATGGAGCTAACCAAACAATTGTAGGGATTCTAAATGTGTTAAGTTCTGTAGACTCCTTTTTCCTTAAACATAACACTCTCTGTTGACTCACATAATCAGTAGAAAGAGGTCTATTAAAGTTGAGTCATGCTCAGCTCAATTTGATTAGTTCAGAAGACGGCCAAACTGAATTTCCTGTTTTTGTTTCATGGTGTGTGTGTGTGTGTGTGTGTGTGTGTGTGTGTGTGGTGTGTATGTGTGTCCGTTTTATCAACTGGTCCAGTGGTCCGTATCAGATGAACAAATGGACCGCAGTCTCAAGATTGCGTTTCTCGTCAAGGCCTGTTTAACATACAAAATTTGTTTGTTGCTTAGTTTCCAGATGAGTGAAAGGGAGCAGACACACTAGCTTTGATTTTGACAAGTTCCCGGTGATCCCCTAGAAAGTACTTGTTTCTACGGGGACCTCCCTGAGGCCTAGTTTCTACTTCTGTAAAATGGGGATTAGATGGTTTGACTCATAGGATTGTTTCCAGCACAATGTACGTAAAACTCTTGGCACAGTCCTCAGCAATAAGCAGGTGCGCAACAATGCTAGTTTACTCTTCTCTCTTCTCAAAGAGAAAGTGAAGCAGTCTTTCCCCTTTTACTATATTCTAATATTAGAGAGCAGATCCTGGGGTCAGGCTCTCTAGATTCAAGTTCAGCTCCACTCTTGGCTTTGGGCAAGTGATATAAATGCAAGTTTTGTCCCTCAGTTTTCTTATATGAAAATATGGATAATAATACTTCCTATTTATAGCCTGCTATACATTGACTCTGATGCTGGGAGGGATTGGGGGCAGGAGGAGAAGGGGATGACAGAGGATGAGATGGCTGGATGGCATCACTTACTTGATGGATGTGAGTCTGAGTGAACTCTGGGAGTTGGTGATGGACAGGGAGGCCTGGTGTGCTGCGATTCATGGGGTTGCAAAAAGTTGGACATGACTGAGTGACTGAACTGACTGACTGACTGATGCATATCAAATGAGTTAGAGTGCTTAGAATGTTTTCTGCCCCAGACTAAGAACCATGTGGTGTAAATTTTTATCTTTATTTTCTGCCTAAAGGAATGAAATTTCCAAGCCCAAAGTTTAAGGCATTTCCCCTGTGGATGATGCGTGAGATACACTGACCACTTCTTACTTTTTACTTCTCTTTTACTAGGTCTTATATAGACCTTCTTCCTTCTGTTGATTTAATACAGGCACACAATCCAGATTTTACATAATCAGGTCAAGGTTTCCTCCTGTGATTATAATTGATTGGAATTGTGTGAGGTTTACCCCCCTTTTCTTGTCTTTTCCTTGCTGTTGTGATGGTAGTGGCGGTGGTGGGCACCGTCATGCCTATGCGTTGGAACCCTGAAGTGAAACACCCTGTTGGACTTCCGTGCAGCCCAACTTTCTATACACTCATTTTATGACTAATCTTTTGTTGGGAGATTTCTACAGATTTCTGCTTCCGTTATGGGACATTTTATTACTGTCTCAAAAGGTAAACAGTGTACAATGCTTAGTGAGGGGTGGGAATGGAATAACCCAAGTTCTTTCCAACATGTTGACAACAGAGGATTACTAGGTTTAGGACTTGGATGCTGAATAACTCAGACACAGGGACAAATCACATGGCCAGATTACTCAGGAATAGGACAGCTTAAGTAGCACACAGGAACCTCAGATACCAAATGGGAACATTATTCTCAGATTGTAGGAACTGTGTCAGGAAACGTTTTCCACTCACACTGAAGAAAATAACAATAGAGCCAAAGTAGATGTACCCTCTACAGCAGTAACCAAAGAGATAATTTTTATTTTTACTTATTTATTTATTTAAAGATAATTTTTAAATGTGTTGCTAATGGGACCAAGGGGCATCCCGAGTGGCTCAGTGGTAAAGAATCTGCCTGCCCATGTAGGAGTTGTGAGTTCAATCCCTGGGTTGGGAAGATCCCCTGGAGAAGGAAATGGTAACCCACTCCAGTATTCTTGCCTGGGAAATCCCATGGACAGAGGACTCTGGTGGGCTGCAGTGCATGGGGTCGCAAAAGAATCAGAAACCACTGAGCAACAACAAATGAGACCAATGTGTCTTCTGTATTCATTTACAGGCACCAGAGTATTTTTCAAATTGCATCAAAGTGACCAGGTACATCAAAGTATACCCTAGGAAAACAGGACAGTAAGTATTGCGTCACATCTAGGGAAACATTGTACTGTGAAAACAGCTCAAGTTATAGAAAGGGAGTTTGAAGAAATGAGCGCCAATGGTTAAAACCTTCTCACTAGGTAGCCAGCAGTCCTCAGAGTAGAAAGTAATCTGATATGGAGAGTAGACCCCAGTTGTCTGGGCAGAAATATCTAGTATGGGCTAGAACAATCTGCTCAGACACTTTTCTGAAACGATTAAAAGCATCTATTCCCAGATGTTTTCGTTCTGTGTTCACAAGGGCACAGACTAGGGCATTCTTTTTTCCACTGACTGTTCACGCCCAAGAGAAGGAAGTGATTTGGTAAATGCTTGATGCTGGTTATCTTGTAAGATGAACCTTCTGTCTGGGAGCAGAAAACACAGATGTTGGGGGTTGGAAAGCCATTTGTAGGTTTTAAATAAGGAAGTGAGAGAAAATGTGGTGCTGTTTATAGATTTATAAAATATGAAATTAGAAAAAAATCATCTACTTTAGCTATTTAAATTTAAGAGCCACTTGACTTCCATTTATGAAAACTTTGGAAACACTCTAAGATAATGTATTAGTCAGGGTTCTCCAGAGAAGCAGACCAACACATATTTCACATTAAGATTATATATGTTTAAATTTTATACATTTAAATGTATATATTCAATTGAATATTTACATATATGTGTGTATGTATGTGGAGAAGGCAATGGCACCCTACTCCAGTACTCTTGCCTGGAAAATCCCATGAGCTGAGGAGCCTGGTAGGCTGCAGTCCATGGGGTTGCTAAGAGTCAGACACGACTGAGTGACTTCCTTTGACTTTTCACTTTCATGCATTGGAGAAGGAAATGGCAACCCACTCCAGTGTTTTTGCATGGAGAATCCCAGGGACTGGGGAGCCTGGTGGGCTGCTGTCTATGGGATCGCAGAGTCAGACATGAATGAAGCGACTTAGCAGCAGTAGCAGCAATGTATGTATGTATATATATATAACTGGATTGGCTCTTGTGATTGTGAGGAGCAAGCCAGCAGTCTGGAAATTGAGATAAGAGTTGATGTTATAACTTTGAGTCTGAATTTTACCGAGCAGCAGTATGGAGATTCAGGAGGGTTTCTACGTGGCTGTCTTGAAGAGAAGTCCTTCCATTCAGTCCTTGCTCTTAAGGCTCTCAGCTGACTGGATAAAACTCACTCACATTATGAGGGTAACTTGTCTTACTCAAGGCCTACTGAATAAATGTTAAGCTTCCCTCATGGCTCAGTTGGTAAAGAATCCGCCTGCAATGCAGGAGACCCCAGTTTGATTCCTGGGTCGGGAAGAGCTGCTGGAGAAGGGATAGGGCTACCCACTCCAGTATTTTTGGGCTTCCCTGGTGGCTCAACTGATAAAGAATCCACCTGCAATACAGGAGACTTGGGTTCAATCCCTGGATTGGGAAGGTCCCCTGGAGAAGGGAAAGGCTACCCATTCCAGTATTCTGGTCTGAGAATTCCATGGACTGTGTAGATCATGGCGTCGCAAAGAGTCGAAACGACATTCACTTTCACAACTAAAACGGCTTCACAGCAAAATCTAGACTGATGTTTGGCCAAAAAGCTGTGCCAGTTGTAGCTCAGTTGGTAAAGAATCTGCCTGCAATGTGGGAGACCCCGTTTCAATTCCTCGGTCGGGAAGATACCCTGGAGAAAAGATAGGCTACCCACTCCGTATGCTTGGGCTTACCTGGTGGCTCAATTGGTAAAGAATCCGCCTGCTATGCGGGAGACCTGGGTTCAATTCCTGGGTTGGGAAGATCCCCTGGAGAAGGAAAAGGTTACCCACTTCAGTATCACAGCCTGGAGAATTCCAGGGACTGTATAGTCCATGGGGTCACAAAGAGCTGGACATGACTGAGCTACTTTCACTTCACTTTGGCCAAAAAACTGGGCCAGGTTGACACATAATATTAACCATTGCAGATAGTAAAGATTTATGATGTTACCCTTGGTTTAGAAGTGATTTTATTAGCCCAGGTAAATCAATTGACCATTTTGCTTTAGGCTTGCAATCAGTTAAGAGAGAGGACCACTCTTGTTATCTGCTTCACACTTGGAAGGGGAGGCATAAGGTAACAGGAGTATTTTACAGCCCTCTAGAAATCCAAGTGATAATTACCGCTATTTGAACACTTCCCTTTTTGTCCTATATCACACAATCCCTTTATTGACAACTTTGTGATAAGGGCTAATGACTTTTAGTTTCATCACTGACATTGTGGAAACCTACTAGTTGATGTTTTGTTAATTAATTGGATCGAACCCGGGTCTCCTGCATTGCAGACAGACGCTTTACCATCTGAGCCACCAGGGAAGCCTTAATTAATTGGAATTTTCCATGTAAAAATGAATGTCTCTACTTCTAGTGAACAACTGTTTTCTTCTAAGGAGGAAATATTTACAAAACATCAATGATTGTGTTTACAGAAGATGAAAAATGATACTGGGATGGGTTGTGGAAGATTGTTAACAATCTTGCTTGGTGACATAAACGGGAGAGTTTCCTTTCTATTTTCTAGTTTTTAAAGTCTTGCCCAGTACATCTTGGAGCCATGGTGGAAATACACCAACAACAGAGAAACAAAGATACAGTCCCGAGCTCATTATATATCATCTACAGATGACCAAAAAATTCTAGTTTCTTTGAAAAATTGACTCATTATTTAGTTACATAAAATTTGAAGGTCACTTGCAATTAATTATTTGAAATAAAAATAGTCATAACAGTTCTAAGAATCTTCCATAACTTTTCTTTTAAACTCTGACCCTAAAACTTAATTTATTTCAGGCTTTAACAAAACTAATACTACCAAGTATGTTATCAATTGCTAGTGTTCAATGCTAATAAACATGAGTTTGGGTTTTAAGGGCCATATTTTAGACTACATCTCAAGGTTTTAGACTATATCTCTAAGCCTTTGAAATATATCCTACTCACTAAGGGAACCTGGTAAGAGATATAGCTAAATCAATATACACACAAGCTCCTGTGAGAAAACCATTCAGAACTGTAGGTTGTTGGGGTGTGGTATTGGATAAATTACATCACTGCCTGATCAGGGATGGATGTGAAGGGCCAGAATCTTTCTTTATGTATCTTATTTATGTTTTAAATGAGATTTTGAGTTTTTTAAAAAACCAACTAAGTTACTTCAGTTGTGTCCGACTCTGTGCAACCCCAGAGAGGGCAGCCCACCAGGCTCCCCCATCCTTGGGATTCTCCAGGCAAGAATTCTGGAGTGGGTTTCCATTTCCTTCTCCAATGCATGAAAGTGAAAAGTGAAAGGGAAGTCGCTCAGTCGTGTCTGACTCTTACT
>NW_011494898.1:743549-745295 GCF_000754665.1 Bison bison bison
GCAGCCTACCAGGCTCCTCTGTCCATGGGATTTTCCAGGCAATAGTACTGGAGTGGGGTGCCATTGCCTTCCCCAAAAAAAAAAAAAAAAAAAAAAGAAGCCAACTAGCCCGGAATAAATCTATTGCTGCACATGTCAAAGCACACAATAAAGTTTATTACTCTTGTTTGCTACATTACTCACAGATTCTAAAGACTGAAAACTGAACTTTTAACTAATTTGATGCATCATCTAATTATGAACTTAATCATCTATATTCAGGATTCATACAAATTAATATTCTTCCTTTGTTTATGGGACCTAACCCATAATGGTTCTACTGAAACTTTATTGCATGGTGAAATGGAAACTTTTTGTGAGTCTAAGACTTGTAGGAGAACTCCCTACGTGACAAGTACTGAGGACAAATATTCAAAGCAGCCTCCTGCCTGCAAGGAGTTCATAATGTCATGGGGGCCAAAGATAAAGGAACACTTGTAAAGTATTTTGATCAATGAGATAAAAGAGATTTGCCCAGAATTAGGTTTTCTCCTGTACCATTTCTCACATACCCAGAAATACTTTGTCATGGACCCTGTGGGTTTTGCTGACTCAGACTTCCTTACTTCTTCTCTTGCTGCTGCTACTGCTAAGTCGCTTCAGTCGTGTCCAACTCTGTGCGACTCCATAGAAGGAAGCCCACCAGGCTCCCTTGTCCCTGGGATTCTCCAGGCAAGAACACTGGAGTGGGTTGCCATTTCCTTCTCCAATGCATGAAAGTGAGAAGTAAGTGAAGTCGCTCAGTCGCATCCGACTCTTAGCGACCCCATGGACTGCAGCCTACCAGGCTTCACCATCCATGGGATTTTCCAGGCAAGAGAACTAGAGTGGGGTGCCACTGCCTTCTCCGACTCCTTCTCTTACAGGACCCCAACTTTCCCTGGTAAATCCTGCCTCCCAATACAACCTGTCATTTGAAACTATCATTCAAGATGATTGGACTCTTTTAACCAAGGGGGCAAGTATGTGATACAATGTAGGCTAACTCACACTCTCTCTTAGGACTTTGAATCTTTGAGAGTGTCTTAGGGAAAGAAATAGTTGGAGGCTTCATTCCTATGGTCATGTCCTGAAGAGACTATCCAACCAGCCAAATGACAGGTTTTGCCTTCCCTACCTTCTATGTCCTGCAAAAAGCTAGTTATTCAAGTTTCCTTTGATTCTGTGAGCTATTTCATCCCGTATCTTGCCAATAAACTCATTAAAAAAATGTGGTTTATGCTGTTTAAAAACCAAAGAATTCCTGATTTGGTATCATTTAATATGAACAGTTCTTTCTGGCCCTCCTTAGTTTTCTCCTACCTTTATCCTCTCCTCATATAAATTTTACTCTCTTTTTTGTCATTCTTTACATCTTCCTCTAGGACATAGTGATTGCCATCTGAGGAAGATCCTGGTCTCAGCTGAGGCAGGCCTGCATTTTCCCTTATTACAGTAATTACAAAGTGTGGGCATTTGAAGAGCTATCATTTATTGAGCATCTGTTGTTCAGTTGCTAAGTCACGTCTGACTCTTTGCCACCCTGTTGACTGCAGCATATGTTACCTTATTTCATTATTACAGCAAGCCTATGAAATAGTATTATAGTTACTTAGAGAAGCTTCCCAAAGAAAGGCAATGCCAAAGAATGTTCAAACTACCACACAATTGCACTCATCTCACACGCTAGTAAAGTAATGCTCAAAATTCTCCAAGCCAGGCTTCAGC
>NW_011494898.1:745395-750357 GCF_000754665.1 Bison bison bison
GTTCAAGCTGGTTTTAGAAAAGGCAGAGGAACCAGAGATCAAATTGCCAACATCCGCTGGATCATGGAAAAAGCAAGAGAGTTCCAGAAAAACATCTATTTCTGCTTTATTGACTATGCCAAAGCCTTTGACTGTGTGGATCACAATAAACTGTGGAAACTTCTGAAAGAGATGGGAATACCGGACGACCTGATCTGCCTCTTGAGAAATCTGTATGCAGGTCAGGAAGCAACAGTTAGAACTGGACATGGAACAACAGACTAGTTCCAAATAGGAAAAGGAATACATCAAGGCTGTATATTGTCACCCTGCTTATTTAACTTATACTCAGAGTACATCATGAGAAATGCTGGGCTGGAAGAAGCACAAGCTGGAATCAAGATTGCCGAGAGAAATATCAATAACTTCAGATATGCAGACAACACCACCCTTATGGCAGAAAGTAAAGAGGAACTCAAAAGTCTCTTGATGAAAGTGAAAGTGGAGAGTGAAAAAGTTGGCTTAAAACTCAACATTCAGAAAATGAAGATCATGGCATCTGGTCCCATCACTTCATGGAAAATATATGGGGAAACAGTGGAAACAGTGTCAGACTTTATTTTTGGGGGCTCCAAAATCACTGCAGATGGTGACTGCAGCCATGAAATTAAAAGATGCTTCCTCCTTGGAAGGAAAATTATGACCAACCTAGATAGCATATTCAAAAGCAGAGACATTACTTTGCCAACAAAGGTTCGTCTAGTCAAGGCTATGGTTTTTCCTGTGGTCATGTATGGATGTGAGAGTTGGACTGTGAAGAAGGCTGAGCGCTGAAGAATTGATGCTTTTGAACTGTGGTGTTGGAGAAGACTCTTGAGAGTCCCTTGGACTGCAAGGAGATCCAACCAGTCCGTTCTGAAGGGGATCAGCCCTGGGATTTCTTTGGAAGGAATGATGTTAAAGCTGAAACTCCAGTACTTTGGCCATGTCATGCGAAGAGTTGACTCATTGGAAAAGACTCTGATGCTGGGAGGGATTAGGGGCAGGAGGAGAAGGGGACGACAGAGGATGAGATGGCTGGATGACATCACTGACTCGATGGACGTGAGTCTGAGTGAACTCCGGGAGTTGGTGATGGACAGGGAGGCCTGGCGTGCTGCGATTCATGGGGTCGCAAAGAGTCGGACACGACTGAGCAACTGAACTGAACTGAACTGAACTGAGAGAAGCAGAGTTCAAGCAAGTTAAGGAACTGGTCCAAGTTTACTCAGCAGAAATATATCAGAGCTCTAATTTGAACCCATATCTTCCTGACTTCAAAACTCATTATTTCATTGAGGCTTTTCTGCTACTTTCCTCCAAGTTATCACAAGTTTGATAACTTGCACATATTACTGTAACTTTGTGAATTTTGGTTTCTTTATCTATAAAACTGGTATATGAATACTATGTCATATAGATGTAATCACTAAATGGGATAATGCACAGAAAGCCTTTAGATTTTATAAGTGGTCAAAAAATCTGAGTGCTTTCTAGTTCAATTCCAAATTCAACATGTAAATCTGAATCTCAGGGACTATGGGAATTCAAAATCTTAGTTGAATCTGTCATTCCAACTATCCCTAACAAACTTCTCACCAGAGTGTAGCTGTGGAAAAATGCTGAATTCTATTTTCTCCTTTTTTTTTTTTTCTATCCTCACACCATTCCAAATCTTGGAAGAAATGCTAACAAACAATGAAATGCCTATAGTAGGACATCAATGGCAAAGACTGTTCATGAATTCAAAGTCTAAGTAAGTGGGCAGTAGTCTTCTGCACATTTGCCCCTAAGATTACATATTTGCCTATTTGTGTTTCATATGTCATTTGTCAGTTTGATAAATATATTTTGACAATACTTTAGAATACATCTAAATTTCAATGTCTAAGGTTTTATAATTTTACAGGTAATTTTTAGTTTGGTAGCTGAAAATAGCATTCCCTCTGTCTCATACTGTTGCTATGAGGGTTAAATAAAATAATATATGGCAATTGTTGTACCTTGAACAGAGTAAGCAGTCAAGAACTGTTAGCTATACTTACTATGACTCACTTTGCATTTATAATATTTTGAAGATAATTGATGCCTACCAAATGTTTGCTGAGTTGAACAGAGTCATTAGGCTACAAGAAGAACATGTTTCATGGAAAAGTGAATAGCTGAAAAGAAAGGATTTTAAGTTATACAATGTTTGAATGCAAACTGGGGAAAAAGAAATAAAATTCTAATTAAACATAAAAAATCTGGTCAGCTTTTCTAGTGTGATATTTAGTTATGGCAATGTTAAAAATTATTGACTCAAATGAAACTTTTGGTTTTAGCTTCAGGTTTAAGTTTTATTTATTTTCCTGATTACCAGGAAGCAATATCTGAACTTAGTGGGTGAGAGGAAAGTCATACCTTTGCAATGCACCAGATTCTACAGGTGCTTCATTGTCCCCACAACTGCAAATGAAGCCCACATCCTTTCCTTCTGGCCAAGGTGATGGTAAAAACACCCTAGAAAATACATATCATCGGAATTTATTTTATAAATTCTAGTCAAAGTGATATGGCTGTGAGAATCATTGGTTTAGAGCTGGTAGATGAGCCTTCATAAGTCTGTAGCCTTGGGAGCATCAGATACCCATGTACCTCTCTACTGGGTTGTGGTCAGAGTGGCTGGGGGGGGGGCCTGAAAGCAGAGAGGCTAGAAAAACTAAGAGTGGTGGTGTACAATTTATTAGAACAAGGCAAAGGCAGAGGGGAATAACTGAAAGCATGATAAAACAAAGTATGTTGAGAGAAGTTGAAGGAACAAACAGGGAGGGAACTTAGAAATGTCAAGACCTATGGAGGTACAGGCAAGGCTGGGTCATAGAGTCAAGAGTTCAGAGCTGAGTAAGGATCATAGGCATGTGGAAGAATCAAACAAGCTTGATGGTCTCAAATTCCATTGTATTTGCAGATCATGCACGGCACATCTGCCACTAAACTAGTTTAAGAGAGACTCCAGGACAGGGCTCTCTATTAACAAAGACAAGGGCTTGCCATACATAAGCAGAAATTTCATACCACTTTGGAAGTGATGAGAGATTTTCTTGAGCAAGAGTTTTCATCTTTTATAATATTATATTTCTATCTGCCTTACATCCCAAATCTGTGGTATAAAACCAAAATTGAAATAACATCAGAGAAATATCATTTCATTCTGTCTTAATGGTCTCTCAAACTTTGTCCCCAACGCTGGCAATGAGAAATGTTACAGGATATAGTGTGGCAGGAGCAGTTTTTAGATGATACTTTTTTGCATACTGGCATTGACCACAGTTGTGTGAATAAATCTTTACTTCTACTTGTAACTGATGGGAATACTGACTTATTTAAAAACATATAGCTTTTAAAAATCTATAACAATTTAATAAATATACAATATACTTATATAAAATATACTTTTCATAAATGTTATATATTTAAAATACTAGATATGTACATACATTTATATTTGTTGTTGTTCAGTTGCTAAGTTGTGTCTGACTCTTTGTGACCCCATGGTCACAGCAGCATGCCAGGACTGCAGCATGCCAGCCTTCCCTGTCCTTCACTATCTCCCAGAGTTTGCTCAAATCCATTGCTATTGAGTTGGTGATGCTATCTAACCATCTCATCCTCTGCCATCCCCTTCTCCTTTTACCTTCAATCTTCCCCAGCATCAGGGTCTTTTCCAATGAGTCACTCTTCACATCAGGTGGCCCAAGTATTGGAGTGTTAGCTTCATCATCAGTCCTTCCAATGAATAATTAGATTTGATTTCCTTTAGGATTGACTTATTGAATCTCCTTGCAGTCCAAGGGACTCTCAAGAGTCTTCTCCAGCACCATGATTTTAGAACTCAGCTTTCTTTATGGTCCAGCTCTCACATCTGCACATGACTATTGGAAAACCCATAGCTTTGACTATATGGACCTTTGTCAGCAAAGTGATGTCTCTGCTTTTGAATACACTGTCTAGCTTTGTCATAGTTTTTTTCCCCAAGGAGTAAGTGTCTTTTAAACTCATAGCTGCAGTTACCATCTGCAGTGATTTTGGAGCCCAAGAAAATAAAATCTATCACTGCTTCCACTTTCCCCTTCTATTTGTCATGAAGTGATGGGACCAGATGCCATGATCTTCGTTTTCTGAATGTTGACTTTTAAACTAGCTTTTTCTCTCTCCTCTTTCACCCTCATAAAGAGGCTCTTTAGTTCCTTTTTACTTTCTGCCATTAGAGTGATATCATCTGCATATCTGAGGTTGTTGATATTTCTCTTGGAAATCTTAATTCCAGTTTGTGCTTCATCTAGCCTGGCATTTCACATGATGTACTCTGCATAGGCACTAAATAAAGTGATAATATACAGCCTTGAAGTACTCCTTTCCCAATTTTGTACCAGTTGGTTTTTTCATGTCCAATTCTAACTGTTGCTTCTTTACCTGCATACAGGTTTCTCAGGAAGCAGGTCAGGTGGTCTGGTATTCCTAATAGACATTTCTCTAAAGAAGACATACAGAGGGCTAACAAACACATGAAAAGATGCTCAACATCACTCATTATCAGAGAAATGCAAATCAAAACCACTATGAGGTACCATTTCACACCAGTCAGAATGGCTGCAATCTAAAAGTCTACAAATAATAAATGCTGGAGAGGGTGTGGAGAAAAGGGAACCCTCTTACACTGTCGGTGGGAATGCAAACTAGTACAGCCACTATGGAGAACAGTGTGAAGATTCCTTAAAAAACTGGAAATAGAACTGCCTTATGATCCAGCAATCCCACTGCTGGGCATACACACTGAGGAAACCAGAAGGGAAAGAGACACGTGTACCCCAATGTTCATCGCAGCACTGTTTATAATAGCCAGGACATGGAAGCAACCTAGATGTCCATCAGCAGATGAATGGATAAGAAAGCAGTGGTACA
>NW_011494898.1:750551-770923 GCF_000754665.1 Bison bison bison
AATGGCATTGAAACATGTAAAATATCATGTATGAAACAAGATGCCAGTCCAGGTTCGATGCATGATACTGGATGCTTGGGGCTAGTGCACTGGGATGACCCAGAGGGATGGTATGGGGAGGGAGGAGGGAGGAGGGTTCAGGATGGGGAACACATGTATACCTGTGGCGGATTCATTTTGATATTTGGCAAAACTAATACAATTATGTAAAGTTTAAAAATAAAATAAAATTAAAAAAAGAAAAAAAAAGAATTTTTCATAGCTTGTTGTGATTCACACAGTCAAAGGGTTTAGCGTAGTCAATGAAGCAGAAGTAGATTGTTTTCTGAAATTCCCTTGCTAACTCTATGCTGCTGCTGCTGCTAAGTCACTTCAGTCCTGTCCGACTCTGTGTGACCCCATAGACAGCAGCCCACCAGGCTCCCTCGTCCATGGGATTTTCCAGGCAAGAGTACTGGAGTGGGTTGCTATTGCCTTCTCCGCTATCTCTATGAACCAACACTATATGCAAAAATATAAAAATATGATAAGCAGCATGAAGATGTACTGAGATTTAAAAAATGATTTCCACTGTGGTTCTTGACCCTCTTCTAGCACTCATGCAGTGACATGAACTTATTAAAAAGGAGAATAATGTGTGAGAGGTCCAAATAAAAGGAGATAACTCAAAAGCCAGAGATGTTCTACATTTTAACAAGATGTACTTGTTAAAATAGAGTACTGAGAAAAAAAATTCTACTGCTTAGAAGGTGTCATTCTGTATGATTTCTCTAGGACAGTGTTTTTCTCTTTGTAAAATATGTTTATTGGTAGCTGCTTAAACGATTCCACTATTTAAAAAAACTTTTTATTGTGAAAAATCTAAAGCATACAGAAGAGAATAAGTATAGTAAATTCTCATGAATCTATTATCCAGCTTCAAGAATTATCAATATTTTTCTCATCTTGTTTCATTTAAACCCTTACTTTTTTTGAGGGAGGGGTTAGTATTTAAGCAAATTCCAGACATTGTTTCATTTCACTCATACACACTTCATTATGCATTGCTAGTTGAAAGAGTATGTTTTATGTACCAACCATGTCATTATCCCAATTTACAAAATTAACAATTTTAACATTCAACCCATATTCAGATTTGCTTATTTCACATATTTTTAAACAACATATTTCACTTATTATAATTAGGCAAAAATGTGAGAAGTTATTGGAAATTATAATAGACTTATTTGAAGAAACATATCTAGCAATAATATTTTGATAATGATAATGTTGGTGGTGATAATGACAGACATGATCTAGTATAGGAAAAATAATTATTATCTTTGAGATTAAGTTACAAAATGTTTACTTTTAATTGCATATTATTTTAGAAAGTCAATTTATAGGTTTTGTTTTTTAATTTTTGTAAAATTTATTTAATTTGATTTCCTATAATAGAATTACAGTGTTCGAGAGTGTGAATGCTTGTAAGATTTTTTAATTTTTATTTATTTTTTAATGATTTTTCTCTTTATTCATTCTTTAAAATCTATTCCCCAATTATCCCCCAGAAATTGTTTTCCAATTCAATTTCTAGAAACTGAGTACTTATTTTAATTCAACTTCATTAGTATAAAATATAACATGTAAGTTTTAATAAAATGATGTATGAAATATCACATCTTTCCATTAGCTTTTTGTGAGAATGAATTATCTTTCAAAAAAATTTTTTTTATTCTTTTTCAAATGTTTCTATCTATAATTGTAATTCTTTGCCTGGCATGATTCTGGACCAACTTTCTACTTCAGGGCTCGTCTTACTGATTTGTAAAAACTTTGTTTATAGTAAAGATATAAACTTCTTGTGTACCTTGTGTTAAATATTTTCTTCTAATTTCATTTGTTTTTTTCCAATGAAATTTAAAAATTTTACAGTCAAACTTATCAGTATTTTTTATTGTTATTTCTTTAGAAATTTTACTCAGAAAGTCCTCCCTATCCTAAGATAATATATATTTAAATTTGCTTCATGTTGATTTATGATTTTTTAAAAATGCTTAGTTTGTTTTTTCTTCTGAATTAATTTTAGGAGTATGGTGTAATGGAAGGGGCTGACAAGACTTCTTCCAATCATTTCATCTCCATATCATATAAAAAGTAACATTTCCTTTCCTTACTGATTTTTTTCAACTAAGCTTTTATGTCCACTGTGGCTCATAATGGTGTATTGATTTACAAGTGAATGGGTTGTCTACATATTTTTTTCCCTAGCAGACTGTTAAAGGACCCTTTTGTTGTCTTCCTTTGTATTTTTTACATTGCTTTGAGCGTGGTAGTCAATAAAATTTGTTGTATGAAATAAACAATTAATGAGTCATTAATATATCTGGGAAAGTAGTAACTCTAAGATAAATGAATGTCTGTTTTGACTGGTTTAAATATTTAACTTTTGGAAAAAAGAGCACTGGACCTGAGGGTTCTTTAACAAACCCTCCAGTTGATGATTCTTTCCTATAACTTAAGTAATTCAGTCACTTTCCTAGTCAGAACATCAGTTTCTCATGGTCCCTAGGATCAGGATTAAAATGGATTCAAAGCATTTGAATTCATCATTCTTTTGAAACAACTGTGATGCAGCTGAGCTGTTATCTCTCAAACCCTAGTAACCTACAGACATTTTTTACAAAACACCTTTGAAGATTGCATTATGTCTTGTCAATCCAGCAGGATTTCCATATATGCCAGCCAGTTCTGGGACATCTCAACAACATTCTCCTAAGAATTTGCTTCCAGGGACACACACATCCTAACTCCACTATAAACTCCATCCTCACAGGGACTAGATCTTCCACTGGTTTTGCAACCTCCTGGAGAAGGCAATGGCACCCCACTCCAGTGCTCTTGCCTGGAAAGCCCCATGGACGGAGGAGCCTGGTGGCCTGCAGTCCATGGGGTCGCTAAGAGTCCCACACGACTGAGCGACTTCACTTTCACTTTTCACTTTCATGCATTGGAGAAGGAAATGGCAACCCACTCAAGTATTCTTGCCTGGAGAATCCCAGGGACAGAGGAGCCTAGTGGGCTGCCATCTGTGGGGTCGCACAGAGTCGGACAGGACTGAAGCGACTTAGCAGCAGCAGCAGCAGCAGCAGCAGTATTGCATTCGAGTGACGAATACTGAGGCTTGCTCCATGACTGAACCCGCACCTTGCTGCGCTCCTCCCCTCCGAGCCACTGAGTGGATCGGGCCTTGCTGTCACCTCCCAGTCTCTGGGAGGCAGCGGAGTCCCGCAGCGTCGCCAGCCTCTGACACTCGGTGGCTGCCTGACTTCGCTAAGCTCTGCAGACTCGCCGGCCTCAGTCCCGGGCTGAACGCCCCGCCAAGGGCTGGGCACCCGCTCACAAGGCTCGGAGATAGACCCTTTCCCCGACTTATTCCCCATTCTCGCCCTTTCCCTGCTGTCCTTTGCAGCATTGTAAGAATGGATTGAGAAAGTCTTTTTGTTTCGTTACTTCATTAAGTAAACGTCTTTGCTTCTTACCGAGCAGCCCTGGTGTCTGGCCTTCAGTTTCCTTTCAGTGAAACGAGGGGACTGAAGTAGATGGGCGTTTTCAAAATGTGGTTGAGTTCCTAGGAATGAAAAGGTGCTTCTGGGGCTGCTGTTTAAAAACAATCTAAACCAAAACATAACAATAGAACACTTCTCCTCTTCCCCCACAAACTAGCCTCAAAAAACCCAACAGCAAAAAACCCTTTGTAAAATCGCTGAGGCAGATAACCCTCCACTGTTTTTTTTCACAGCTAACATGTTATACTTTAAATTGTCTTCATTTTCTTTACAACACATTGGTTTTTCATCTGTAATGACTTTCATAAATTAAGAATTTTACTTCAATAATTTCTTCATATAAATTTAATAAGTATGCCTTATATCCACTAGCTGATTAAAACAGCTTATATCAAAAATCATCACCACATAACTTCTGCTTCAGAGAAAATTCTAGAATCTAAACCAAAGGGTTTTAGACCTAGGTGTGCCACTGTTTTGTCTTGAGCAATTCATTTGAGCAACCTTACTTTTGATCTCTGAAGAATGAGCTAGGACCTGAATGACATCCAAGTCTCTTTCCTGTTTTGAATTCTCAGGACATCCATGCTTGCTGAACTGTTGGCAAGCTGATTATAGTCAACTTGATTATAGTCAGATCCTCAAATGAATATAGGTTTAACAGCCTAGGATAGTGCCTTGGCTCCCACTTTCAGATTTTCTCCCCCCTGTTGGGGCTTTGGCCACTCCATTCTTCATTGACCTTACCAATAGGAAGCAGGATGAGTCATTTGTTAGAGGTGGGGGCTGGGGGTTGGGGGATGGGGGTGTTGGTGTTTCACAAGGCTGGCTGCTGATAGCATCTGAACCTCGGTCCCAGGAAGGAACCCATGGCCATACCTCATTACAAGGTTTTCATTACAAGAAAATCAGGCTAAGATCTTATACTTTTTATAAGAAGCCACTCTTCAAAACGTATTGGTCTACTAAGGCTGCTAACTATTTTTGACACAGAAAACTTTGACAAAGAAAAGTTTGGTGCCAAAAAGTTAAGTCAAGTGAGGTAGGATGCAAAACAGAAGGTTGCCTGGGGTGAACAAAAGGTGTATGGCTGGAATCTTCTTATAGGGTCAACTTTCTTGGACTAAGAGCAATGTTCACTTAGTATTGTCAAGGAGGTCAGGAAAAGCGTTAGTGACAAACTTTTGATTTAACCCACAAATCTGAGACCTTCCTGAATAACTTCTACCTAATCGAGGAAAAGTCTATCAAAAAAAGAGATAAATATGTCTTTCACACTAATATTACTCAATTTACAAGTTAATGTCCTAAATAGTTTATTTGGTGACAAAGGTGTAGACAGTATAGTGTGTCTCTAAGCATATTGACATTTCTGTTACTCCCAAACCCAGTAACTATACTCCAATAAAATTTTTTTTAAAAAAAGAGTTCAAAATGTGTCTACTGTCTTCCACCCTTTGCTTTATACCTTGCCTAAGACTGTGATCATGTCAAGTGTTAAATAATAATATGCCTAATACTGTGATCATAACTAAAAGTTCTTTTCTTGCCATCTCATCCTTATAGTGTTATGTGTTTTTTTTTGAATAATGGAGTTCACTTGTTTTAGTTTTTTTCTCCTTATCCTTTTAAAAATATGTATGTTCATTCTTTGAGTATGTAGAATATTAATGTAATTTCAAGTCAAAACTAAAAAAAAACCACAGAAATTCACTGGGAAATGTCACTGCCTTGCATATCCCTTCCACTGTTTCCCTCACCCCTTGTAGGTAACCAACTTCCTTATTTTTAGGTTTCTCCTTTTTGTTTCTGTTTGTGAAGTATGCAGGCATATGTACCATTTCTTGCATCCTTGTCTTTTATTACACCAAAGTAGCATACTATATATCCTCTAATACTTTATACTGTCAGTCACTTTACAATATCTTTGGGCGATTGCTTCACATGAGTTCACAGAGATCTTTCTTATGGCTTCATGGAATTCAGAAAGTAGCAATGAGCCAGAGATTTAGAGAGAAATAAAGAGAGAGACAGGGCTACTGCTGTATGGTATACAGACACGGGAGAGAGAGATGTATAGAGAACATTTTTTGGAAGTATTTCTCTGGGTTGTGAGGTGTGGTGGTGGTGGTGGTGGTTTAGTCCCTAAGTCATACCTGACTCTTTGTGACCCCAGGGACTATAGCCTGCCAGGCTCCTCTGTTCATGGCATACTCCAGGCAAGAATACTGGAGTGGGTTACCATTTCCTTCTCCAGGTGATCTTCCCAACCCAGGAATCGAACCCTGGTCTCCAGCATTGCAGGAGGATTCTTTGCCAACTGAACTATGAGGGGAGCTGGAGCTGTGAGGTGTAATTCACTGCATTTCTCTATCCTCCAAGAAAATTTTCAGAAAAGGTCACTTTACTGTTTTACTGGATATGTCATTTTGCTAAAATACCTTTGAAAGTGTAACAAGAGGTTAATTTTATTTGAGTTTCAGGAGAGGATTAATGATATTATACAGGGGGTCATTTAAAAGTCCTATTTCAACTGTGGCTAATGGCATAGATCCTTCAAGACCTGAGCCCTGTGCTCTGGGAATTTGAAGGCTCATCCCAGACAGTATTAGCTAAGTGAGCAGAGCTGCAGTCAGAACAGCAAAGCATACATATTTTGGTAAGGGCCTGGGATTCAGAGGGTTAGATGTTGATGTCAGGGCTGGGTTATTATGCCAGAATCTGAGAACTGGAGATGAAAGGAGGCCCAAACCTTTCAAGAGTAAAGGGTGTGGGGTTGGAGGGGCTGGAGGGGGTGGGCATGACTCAAGATGATCTTCCAGTTAGAACAAGTGCTGCTGCTCATAGCTTCTTTTGAAGTTCTGGTTGGGGTGTTTACTGAACCTGAGACACAAACATGAAGAACTCCGATGACTACGACAGAATCCATAGAAAGGTCCACAGAGGGAGCTGAAGTGGGTAAAATATCAGAGTGAAGATAAAATATTTGAACTTTATATTTTATGAAGAATCTAAGATGGAATGAGATAAAGCAACCTTGTCAAATTATAAGATACCTTTATATTATATATAAACTCAGAGTTTTATGTTGAAACTTCTGAAAACTAGATAATATTTTAAATGTCAGGTAGTAAATGCTAATGATTTACTTCCTCAAGAGGTTGAAAATTTGCTTTATTTCTGGTATAAATTCTTAGACGAGTGATTTGAAAACAACTAAAAGAAAGTAGAGACATTCAAATATTCTTTTTTTCTTTTTTAGTAAGATAGGAGGTAAGTGCACATAGCTTGATAAATTGCAAAATAAATCTTTCACTTCTTCTTTCTTCACTCCTTTCCTCTTTCACTATTAAAACTGTGACAAACATTTACATTAAAACTTGAAAGCCCAAACAAAAATATACTTAGTAAAATTTGTTCAAGAACTATATTTAAGGGGCAATTTTAGAGTTAAAAAATATAAAAGGAATTCATTTTAATTTAAATTTGCAGATGGTCATAAGATTTTTTTTTTCTGAGTTTGTTTTTGTGGTATTATTCTAACCTTGCTTATGCCACTGACACCTTTGGCTGTCACATGAAGCCTAGGGACTTCTCTAAATAGTGATTTTTTAAAAGCAGGTAGGATAATATACAATAGACTATAAAAGAACCCAATTCTATTAAAATTTAATTATCAAAAATATAAAAATTATGATATAGTAATATATACATTTTAAAATTAATACATTAAGTAATAGGGAAATATATAGATCCATCACAATGAGTAATATGATTCTGTGAGATGAAAATAAATAATATTTTGTGATATATGAAATAGTGATTGTGTGATATAAAAGTATCTGAGATTTATATTGATAAAAAAGTCAAAGTTATTACTATCGATACTATGGTTTGTTGTTTACACTCTGAAAGCCATGCTAAATCAGTTAATGAAAATAAATATGTAAATTCTTTCTAATTCAAGTTTGCAGACTCCCTGAATTCTCTGAGTTATGACCCCAGTTAAGAACCCTTGCTCTAAGTCCATTATACAGAGTGAAGCAAATCAGAAAGAGAAAAACAAATATTGTATATTAATGCATATAATGGAATCTAGAAAGACAGTACTGATAAACATTTTGCAGGGTGGCAATGGAGACGCAGACACAGAGAACAAACTTGCAGACACAGTAGGGGAAGGAGAGGGTGGGACGAATGGAGAGAGCAGCACTGAAACATACATGTTACCATATGTAAAACAGAGAGCCAGCGGGAATCTGCTGTATGACACAGGGAGCTCGGACTTGGTGCTCTGTGACAACCTAGAGGGGTGGGAAGGGGTGGGAGGTGAGAGGGAGGCTCAAGCAGGGGGACATATGTATTAAAATACCTATGCTGATGTATGGCAGAAACCAACACAATATTATAAAGCAATTATCCTCTAACTAAAAATAAATAGGTTGAAAAAGAACCCTTGCTCTAAAAAATCATTATATTTCATTTCTCAATGAAAAATGTATGGATCACACTTCCACATTCACTGCAGTATTATTCAAAATAGTCAAGATACAGAAATAAACAATATGTCTATCAACAGATGAATGGATATACATACATAAATATACATTTTATATACATAAATATACATGCTTAAAATATTACTCAGTCATAAAAAGGAGGGAGAAATCCTGCCATCTAGGATAACATGGATGAATCTGTAGGAATTATGCTGACTGAAATTAGCTTGTCACAGAAAGACAAATACTATTGGATTCCACTTACATGAGGAATCTAAAAGTCAAATGCATAGAAGCAGAAAATACAGTAGTGGTTTCCAGGGACAGGGGCTGGGATGGGGAAAATGGGCAGCTACTGTTCAATGTGTAGCAAGTTTCAGTTAAGAAAGTTGTGAAAGTTCTAAAAATCTGCTGTGCAACATAGTGTGTGTGCGCTCAGTCATGTCTGACTCTTTACAACTCCTTGGACTGCGGCCCATCAGGTTCCTCTGTCCATGGGATTTTCCAGGCAAGAATATGGGAGTGGGTTTCCACCCCCTTCTCCAGGGGATCTTCCTGACCCAGGGACGGAACCAGTGTCTCTTGTGTCTCCTGCAGTGGCAGGTGGATTCTTGACCACAGCCCTACCTGGGAAGCCCCATAACATAGTAACTGTAGCTAACAAGACAGCATTATGCCCTTCAAAATTAGGTAAGAGGGTGGAGCGCGTGTTAAGAGTTCTTACCACAAAAAAAGAAAAAAGATGAGTAAAAAAGCACACAAGAAAATTTTAGGAGGTGTTGGATGTATCTATTCCCTTGATTGTGGTGATGAAGTCATGGGTGTTGCCCATCTCCAAACTCCTCAAACTGTATAACATTAAACATGTGCAGTTCTTTGTATATAGATTATATCTTAATAAAGCTGTTGAAAAGAATAATTCTAAAAAAATGTGGATCAATGATACAAGCTTAAAGCTAAACATGTTCCCATATGCTGCCTGTTCATGTCCCCCAGTGCATTTCTAATTTTTAAATGATTATATTTTTCATTTCTAAGAATTTTATTTTTCAAAAATCTGCCTGGTAATTAAAGTCTCATTTCCTTTTATATATTTTTGTACTTATTTATTTCTTTAAAGTGTTTATCACACATATTTTGACTACTTGTTAAATTAAAATTTATTTCTACTGACTTTTATTTGTAGTGCCTGGTTTTACTGTGTGCAAACACCATATGCCTTGCTACCTTATTTGTGGGAATGTTTTGAGGCCTGAATTTAAAGTACTTTCCCCTAGAAAGAATTTATATTTACTTCTGTCAGGTGTGGGTGGATGGGGAGGGTTGAGGAGAGGTATCACCAATCCAGAAATCTCATAAATTAAATATTCAGTTTTATTTTTATTTTTAAGCTTCAAACAATATTGTGAACCTATGTGAGTGCAAGATTATGGCTAGTAACCTTCTGGGTAGATACATATTTTATCACTCAGATTTAACGGTAACACAGGAAATATCTTAATGCCCCTCTGAAGGTGATTTTGAGAATCTTGGATTTAGGTTTTTGCCCCCACCTTGCTGGTTCTTTGATGGTGGATCAGAGAAGAAGATGCCCAGAATACAAATGCTGTCTCAAACACCTGCGTCCCTCTTTGCATATATGTTTTCTCATCGTTTCTGGCCTCTGAGGATTTCCCTGGCTTTTTTGCATATTCAGAAATGCATTGTGTGTGTTTGTTCAGTCGTGTCCCACTCTTTGCAACCCGAAGGACTGTAGCCTGCCAGGCTCCTCTGTCCGTGGGATTTCTCAGGCAAGAATACTGCAGTGGGTTGCCATTTCCTTCTCCAGGGTATCTTCCCAACCCAGGGATTGAACCCACGTCTCTTGAGTCTGCTGCATTGGCAGTCAGGTTCTTTACCCCTAGCACCACCTAACGCAGAAATGCATTAGTTAAAAAAATATATATATATAAGCCTGTGTGCAGGTGCACATGTGTGACTGTGTCTGTGTCTGTGAGATACTCTACATACAGAGGATTTCTTTGGACACTGACACCTAGAACACTGTATCGTCAGGTCTAGTACTGCCAAAAATCCAGGTTTTAATCTTATTTAATCTTTATGATAATACAATGAGATAGTGCTTATGTGCCCCTTTGTTATAAATGTAGAAAAGAGAAGCAACATGAGCAGGCTAACCTTCTACATCAATACAGCAAGTCAGTGGCAGAACTGAGATTAAAAACTGTATCTGCCAGACCACCAAAATTCATGTTCTTTCCTTTTTGCTGCCCTGGATTTTATCCTGTGCCTTGACATAGCATTATATTAGAATGTTAGGTCCATTATGGAAGGAGCTATAGGTTCGATCCCTGGGTGGGGAAGATCTGGAGAAGGGCTACAGTACAAACAGTCTCAAAGAATCGGACATAACTGAGCGACTAAGCACATAAAATTCATAATGATGATTTTTGAGGCTGTGTAACTTTCTAATGAGGGGATTGAATTGGGACAGTGCATTTTAAACTTTATACTAAGATATTGTACTATCTGTCCTCAAAGTGCAAAAATGCTCAGAAACTGGCCAATTATTTTCTTTTCTTTACCACCTCTGTCCTATATTGCTCGAATCCCTTTAAGTGTTTTTTCCTTTGCTTTATTTTCTTTTCTTTTCCCAGCAAGTCACATCACAACATCTCTGCATTGTGACTCTCCACCTCGGGCTGGTGGGCTCCCTGCTCTTGGTTTTGAGGGCTCTGGAGGTGGTTTCCCTTTCATCTCCTGCACTATTCTTTGTAGAGATTAGTCACAAAAGCAACGTGATCCCAGGCATTCCTTCTGCTGTGCAGCTGACCGTGAAGCAAAGTAAAAGGGCAAACTATGTATAAGTCAAAATGGTTACAGGTGCAGAGGACAGATAAGAGTTTAGCTTTGTCCAGGCTGGACACAGAATTGAGCTTCACAGGCTCCTTTTAAATTTAAGATGTTAATACAGACAAAAAACGATACCTAAGTGTTTATATTAAAGGAACAGATTGCTAATTAGTCACAGGTTTGGGTTTTTTTTTTTTTTTTTGCTTCCGTTTTCACTTCCTTTCTTGGTTCTCTTGCAAGCCCATATTAATTCTTTTTTATTTCTGTAACAAAAGCCCCCAGATATGTATCTATGCTCCCAGCACTTTGCAAGCACAGAGTGTATACAAAAGAATAAGACAGGGAATCCACCATGGAAAACGGGAGGGCATACTGTTTGAAATATCCAGAAACAAGAGCTGGTTCTATGCTGTTTTTGTCCAATACATATTTCATGACAGGTTTGACTCTATTTGACATTTAGGAACCATGTATTACTTGGGGAGAATTTTGTTACTGATTCAGATTTTCTGCTTTGGAACCTTAAGCTGTTATGGCAGATGTTGAATTTTTTTTTATAAACCTTGAATAATATACAGTATCTGCATTGAGGCTGATGAAGGCAGTGCATTTGAGAAAATTGGTTTTTCTGTAAGGAAACAACCGGCTATCATCCTGACCCCAGGCAATGAGTTTCCAGATGCATTTAGGAAATATAATAATCCTTGCTTCCTATTATCTCTGAGTATGACAAAATAGAGTTGAATAAATATTTATTGAAAGCCCACAGAGAAGAGTCTCCCAGTGTCTGCATTAGGTCTGATATAAAAACTGGCTGTAATGGAGGAAAAGAACCATCAGAAGAGACAGGAGTAAACTCATAGTGACAAAAGATTTTAGGAGTCTGTGATGGCTACAGTCATAGAAATATCTCAGGGTATACTGGGGAAGCAAGTTGGTGGACTATTTTTGAAAGGGCCTGGGATACTTGGCCTGGACGTGGCAAGTTACACATGACCAACACTATCAGGCATTGGCTTTTCATCCAATAATGAGTCAGTGTCAGGTGAGGCTTTGACGCAGTAAGAATGCCGTGCCAGCAAACATGTGCAACCCTGAAGGGCGGTCTCCGTCTGATCTTTGTTTGTGACATGATCAGAGTAAGTAGTCTGAACAGTGGTGATCCCCAAAGTTTTTAAGCAGAGTTCTGTTCAGCAAGTTTTCTCCTTGAAGGTGTAAGGAGCTGTAAGAGCCCACACCTGTCCAAACCCACAACCTATTCCCGAATCACAAAACATTCCCATTTATTTTTTATAGTGCTTCAAGAGACAAATGGAGTACAAAGGCCATGTGGGTATTTTTTTCTCTCGTTTTTGGAAATGATGTCTATTGAGGGTGGGGAGTATGGTTTCTTAGGTCCTTTGACCACTTGGTTTCAAATTGGGGTTGAAATCACTCACAGAACTTTTAAGACAATGCAAATGTCTATTATTTGAAAAACAAATGATGAGTTGGGAAGAAGTTATTTATTCTTTTCAAGCTTCTTATTAAGGAGCTAGTGATTATAGTCATTTAACTCTTGGAGGCCATCAATGGCGGGGCCTAGATCTGTGATTTTCAAATTAGGTACTATTTGGGTGGGAGCAGGGATATAGTGGTGTCAGTTAGGGACTGGACACAATAAATCCTAAAATCTTTAATTTGTATCTTATTTATTATTTAAACAAATATGTCTTTAGCAGTTATTCTGTGTGTGTATATATGGGGGGGTTAGTGCTAATTTGCATCAAGAGAATTTATAGTATTTATAATAAGGTGGTCTCTGTTTACTGTCCCCATTTTACAGATGGCAACTGAGAGTCTGAGCAACTTACTATAGCTAGTCAAGTGGCAGAGCCTGGACTGAAAAGGGGAGTCTGATGCTCCTCCCATTGCACTAAGCTTCTTCCACGACTGTCAAGTGCAGCTGGATGATGGCATTCTTTTCAAACTCTAATCAAGGTGACTCTTTAGTAATTGGGGTTGTTGTGTGTAATATTTTTGTTTGCTTTGTATCCTTCCTCTACAGGAAAAGGGAAAGATGACACATCAACACGGCTGCAGAGCACAAGTACCTTGACCTGTAAAGACATCTGCAAATATTCTGATCGCTTTATAAACTATCTTAAGTAAGTGTGTGTGTGTGTGTGTGTGTGTGTGTGTTTCAAGTTTGGGTTGCTTTTCTGGATCAAGTTTTTAAAAACTGTCACTGTTAAAAAAAAAGTCTGTCATTGTTGATGTTTATTTTACTTAAAATTTTTTTTTGGAAGAACCGGAACTTTCCAATTTGGGGGTGGTAGTATTTGTTGATTAATTATTATGTGCCAGGCACTGCTACATGTATTCTTTTTAAGTTGTCACAACAATCCAGTGATAAAAAGAACTATTATTATCTTAATATTATAGAGAAGAATATTGAAGCACAGAAAAGTGATCTGCTCAAGGTGACGCAGCTAGCAGATAGGAAAACTGAGGCTTGAACTTGGGCTGACTGGCTCCAGAGACTGTGTTTAACCACAGCTTTATAAAACGCTCTGTCCTGGCCCTTGACTGATGAGTGTGTGACCCTTCTTAGGTCAGTTAATGGTTGTGGACTTCAGATTCCTTATTAGCACTAGATAACTTATTCACTTAGCAGTACTCTTTGTTTACATACACGTCTAACAATAACATTATCATCCTCACCTTACATATAGGGAAATTAGAATTTCAATTAGGGTTCAAGTAACTGCTACAGGTGGCATATCTGAGATTCAAACCCATTTTAAGGGCTGGTGCAGACTTAAAATTCTATGCATTAAATCCTTTGTTTTAAATTTCAAAGTTAAACTGATAACATGTTTGTTCTATAAAGCAGTTAGTGACAGTTCTTCCAAGATAAGGCCTTTGTCTACAAATGGTTGCAAATGTTTGGGAACCACTGACATAGATAACAGCAGTCTTAACAATGAAACCCTGTGCTATTAATATTATATTATTATTTTTTGAGAAGTCACATGTAGCAAACAGGATGTTGCCGGACATGTTAGGCAAGCTGTTGCTAACCCAGAAGACTAAAAGGGATTAAATTCTCATTATTACTCATAGTTAGTCCCCAAATATCTGTGTATGTTCAGTTTCTTCAGTTTGGCAGGAAGTTTTAAAGAACTAAACAGCATGCCCTTCCGCCCCTGGCATATTCATAAGCTATTTTGGGGTGAGTCATCGGAATTCTGTGGTTTGTATATCCTGAAGGGAGAGAAGAGACACTGTATGGTTAGCATTTATTTGAAACAGCTAGTTGGAAAAAAAATAATTCTTTGATAAAAGTTCAGTGTTAGGTAAGAAATACATGTGGAAGGACTTTGTTTTGTTATGAAGATTCAGCTCATAGCCATGTCTCTGGAAATATAAATCATATTCTTTAGCCTGTGCGTATTCACAGCTTAACCTAGTGCATGCAGACGCCCTGACCTCACATTTAGTTGGGAGTAATACACAGAGAGTAAACAACTGGTTAAATGACTCTTCTTCTGTCCCGGGGAGTCTCTGCTTCCTAATGCTAAAGTAACGCTCTAAACTGGATAGAATTGTAGCCATGTGAAAACAGAGAGCAAGCTAAATCTCTGGTCTGTTGGATAATAATATCACCAATATTATAGTTATGGATTATGATTAAATAATTACAACAGTAAAAAAAAAAAAAGTGGGAAGGAATTAGTTTTTCTCCTTGTAGCTATGAGGGAGCCCAAGGGGGAATTTTAGTCATTAAACACTTTTTTTCTCTTTTTTTAAAAGTTGATAAACGTATTTTATTTTTTTTAACTGTTTGTTGGGTGTTGGAGTATAGCTGACTAACAATGTTGTGATGGTTTCAGGTGAACAGCAAAGGGGCTCAGCCGTACATAAACATGTATCCATTCTCCCCCAAACTTCCCTCCCATTCAGGCTGCCACATAACACTGAGCAGAGTTCCATGTGCTGTAAAGTAGGTCTTTGTTGCTTATCCATTTTAAATATAGCAGAAACACATTTTTTTTTTAAACCAGGAAAAGAAACTGATTATTAATGGAAGAAGGAAGGAAATACAAGTTGGTTTGATACTTATGGTGTGCCAGATGCTGCAATAGGACTTCCCAGCCTCAGAAATATTATTTATATCTGGGGAAAAATATTATTTTCAGAAGAAGTTGAAGTGAGCCTATGGTCCACAGCATTAGTTGTCTGTAGGACAGGCACCAGGACAGGAGGCGGTGATATCTGACACCCATGCTCAATTACAGTTACCCATTTGATTATGAGACCACTATTTGATCCTTAAAATGGTTTAGATGGAACATAAGTAGTGTATTACACAGCATTGAAACACATGATGAGTAAGGCCTTCTTTTTAATTTCCTCTCACTTTTCTGATTACATCAAATAGGAAATTTCATTTTGACATTAGTGAGGTTTGAAGTCTCAGAGTAGGCAACCACACTTCCCTAGACGTGAATAACTACTTACTCCAAGCACTTCTTTGTACGGTTACATTTTATTTATGGCAAGTGAAATTGCTTTTTTCATATACATGGAGAAGTTTAAAATTTATCCATATGAAAGAGTGAGTTGATTTTAAAAATATTAGCTAAATAATAATACATATGGTGAGCTGAATGGGCAATGGGGAATTGACCTGAAGAGGTTACACAGCATATAAAACTTTATAACTTTGATAAGAGGCAGATGGTTTCACAAATGAATACAGAACACATAGCTTGCTTAAGTCCTCCCCTGCTGGTCCACAGTAGTCCTCCTCAAAGTGTGGTCCATAGATCAGTGACTGAGAACATTTTGTTCACCTGGAGGAGATAAGTACAGAAATTGCAAGTAATCATTTAGAAACTTTTATAGCTTACTGACATTACATTGACATCCAACTGCATGATCTATTTTCTAGTAACTTATTTTTATTGCATTTTATTATATTTTCCATGTATTTTACAAAAGTATTAGCCTGGAATGGACTAGAAAAGAAACCCAATAGTTTGAGAAGCACTGATGAGAAGATATGTTTAGAACAAGTAAGTGGCAGCCTAAGCAATTATGATAAAGGACTATGTGTTGGTGAAATGTACATGATTGTCATGGAATCTGGAATTGGAGTACAGAGGCTGAGATAATAAGTACATCTGAAAGGTATAGGACTGTCTCAATCTTTCCATGGTTGTATCCCCAGGGTCCAGAACAGGTTCTGGTATATATTAATAGTGAGCACTCTCTGTATATTTGGTGAATGAATGAATGAGTGAATGAGCTGTGGTGTTTTGCAGGCAGGTCTAATGGAATCACCAGAGTATGCTCGATTAAAATGCAGTCCTATTTCATTGTGCTTTTTCAGGCATTGTACAACTCCCTCTAGTTCCTTTTGTTCTGATTAAAGAAACACCAAGACAACTTCTGCGTATTAGTTGGGTTGTCAATATACACTGAATTCAAGTAGGATTAATGTAAAATTCTGGGCTGTATACCACAACAGATAGGATAGGTTGGATTATGTTTCTGTAATAAACAACCTCACTATCTCAGTGGCTTGATCCAGCAATTATGTTTTTTTTTTTTTTTTCTTTCACACACATGCACTCAACAAAGGTTGTTATAGGGCATGGTCATTGCAAGTCACCAAAACCTGTACATCCACAGTAACCAAGCAGAGGAAGTGGCAAATCACACTCTGTTTCTTAGACCTTCAGCATGACAGTGACACATTTCACTTCATTTTTTTTTTTTTTTAAGCTGAAATACTGAGCATGGCTAATATCAGTAGGGTGGGAAACAGTCCTACCACGTATCAGAAAAGTGAAGAGCCAGGAATATTTTGTGAGGAGTGCTGATTACCAGCATATACACTCATCTATTGTGAATTACATTAACAAGAGTTATTCTGTCTTTGATCTTCGGTGATTGTGTCATCTGCATTGAGGTATGGCACTTTCAGATCTGAGGACCAAATCTTGCATGTGATGACCTTATAAAGGGAGGGTCATTTGTATCCTTGGCCTCAGCCATCCGCTCACTTACTCTAGCAGTTCTGTTTTCTGTTCTTTCTACAATAACAATAGTGACCTCTGTGAGAGAATACCATCTCCTTAGGTTCCGATTCTCTCTCCACCAACCAAACTTTACTGTTGAATACATCCTTTGCATCCATAAGAAGGCAGGTGGTTGGCCTTAGATCTTGGTCAGGGAGATTTCTTCTAGGGAATTTTTTTTTAAATGATTTTCAATAAAATTTTTTAAATAAATATTTTTGTATGAGATTGTTAGACTGAGTCAGCTTCCAAAAGGCTCATAAATCTTAAGAAAATCAAGCATATCAAGTTTCTACATTTGCAAACCTGAGCAGTAGGTCCCTGGGCCTAGTGATGTATATATTCCTTCTTTTCTTTCCTCCCTTTTCTTCCTCCCTCCCTCCTTTCCTTCCATCCATTACCTATCTATCTATCTATCTATCCATCCATCCATCATCCTTCGAGGCAGGACATACGTACATATCTAGGTTGGGATAGAAAAGATACTTCTGAAGTACATGAAAACTTTTGCTTTCTAATGGAATATAAAACATTTTTGCCCCTTACAAATATTTTTATATAATCTGCTTGTGAATTTACCAGGAAAGAAAAGCTTGGCTTTAAAAAGATGATCTTTTTGCAGCTATTGTCAGCATTACTTGGACTTCCAAAATTAGTGGAATCTTAATCAAGCGGGGTGAAGTTTGACAGCACATTTGAAAAGCCCAAATTGGAAATTATAAATAGAAATAAAAATATCAATATCTGCCTCTGTCTATAGACAGATAGCAGAGGGAGGTGGAAATTTGAGACTTCAAAATGTGATTAGCATAAGCAGTCAAATGAGATTGCTGAGATTCCCCCACAGCCACTTTGAAGAGGCCTATGCCTGTAGCTGCCTATGAACACATTAGCAGAGTAATTTTCAGATTTTTTCAGGATGGTGCCAGTGGACACAGACAAGTCACCCAGCTGAAAGGTAATGGGGGAAGGATCTTTTATTACTCCTCAATCAGCTGTTGCACATCTAGACATGTAACTATTCATTTGTTAGCCTCTAATTTTGGAGGTTGGCTCTAGATGATAAGCCTCATAAAAAGTTAACAAGGAGATTCCTTTGATAAGGTGGTAAATCATTAAATGGAGAAACGACCAGTTGATTTATGACCTACTGGACTACTTTAGACTGTGAAAGATAAACCTCAATTTCTGTTTTGCAAGTGATATCCCCCCTTAAAAAAAAAAATTAAACATAGATTACACAAAGCAAAAAAGAGCACATTTTCCTCCAGTTTCAGAGATTCTGGCTGATTGGTGAAACTCAAGTTCTATGTCATCTTATTTACAGAGGCTGCACTTAAGTTCTTTCAAACAGGGGCTGCATCTCTAGAGTAATCAGCCTGGTTCTGGCATAGTAGGTGCTTGGTGACAATCTTTTGACTGTGTGCACCAATCCTGGGTTAAAAATGTATGATTATATAGACAAAAAATATTGTGAAAAAGAGAAAGGATTGAGTCCCCTAAAAAAAAGTGGGACTCCTCCTTCAGTACTCCTGTTTCAGGGCCTTTGTGCTTATTCCTTCCATCTGAAGTCTTTCTCTCAGATTTTGCTCTGGCTTGTGTGTTCAGTTCTTTCAGGCTTCCTTTCACAAGTCACTGCCTTAAAGATTCCTTACCCTGCCACCTTATACACCAGTATCACTCTCCCCACTGTAGCTCTGTTGTTATTTTCTTCATAAAACTGGAAACTACCTTACACATTTCTATTTATGGTTTTTCTTTGCTGTTAGAATGTGAACCCCATGGGACGGTGGGGGATGGGTAGTATGAGAAGGACTTCATGTTGTTTACAGCTCTTTTTCTTTAGTACCTAGCTGTGGGCCTACATCCTACCCAATGAGTGCTTAATACATATGCTTAAAAATGAAGAAATGGGTAAACGAAAGATGAGTCAATTAATTCATAAAACTGGAAAATGACTGTGACTCCCAGGAGCAGGATTTTTTTCTCTAAAGTTAGTTGTGTGCACGCATGCCCAGTCACTTCAGTCAGGTCTGACTCTTTGTGACCCTATGGACTGTAGCCCACCAGACTCCTCTGTCCATGGGATTCTCCAGGCAAGGTAACTGGAGTGGGTTGCCATGTCCTCCTTCAGGGAATCTTCCCAACCCAAGGATCAAACCCACATCTCCTGTGGCTCTTGCATTGCAGGCAGATTCTTTACCGCTGAGCCACTGGGAAGCCCCAGAGTTAGTTGACTGTATTAAAATCAGAGGTTGAAATAACTTCTTATAATCTACATTGCTATAATAGTCATATCATATAGTCCTCTCCTGTTATGAAGACAACTATTTAAAAGTTCTTTTTTTCTCACTATGTTGTAATCATATATGTACTAAAATGTAAATGATTTGATTTGGGGAGCATTAGGATCTTAATAATGAAGTAAATTCAGATACCAAAAGCTACTTCCTGTCAGTCTGTAGTTGGGAAATGCTAATTTATTAAAAAAATTTTTTTCAGTCTATATTAATTCATTATTTTAAAATCAAGTCACTTTTTATCTATAAGGTTTATCATTAGAAAATTGAGCCAACTTTATTTTAAATACTCATTTTGAATTAAAGAGACACATTTAAAACAATCAACTAAATGCTGTTGATAGGAGAAATAAAAATCTCAAACAAATTTTTTGAAGCATATAGTTCTAAGTAAACATAAAATAACTAAGGCTGACTCATGATCAATGTGGGTATTAGTTAAGTATACAGATATCACTTTTTCAGAGTTTAGTTAGATACAGTAAAATAATTTCAAATGCATCACTGTGATGGATTTAGTTTGTATTTGATTGTGCTGCTGCTGCTGCTAAGTCACTGCAGTCGTGTCCAACTCTGGGCGACCCCATAGACGGCAGCCCACCAGGCTTCACCATCCCTGGGATTCTCCAGGCAAGAACACTGGAGTGGTTGCCATTTCCTTCTCCAATGCATGAGAGTGAAAAGTGAAAGTGAAGTTGCTCAGTCGTGTCCGACCCTCAGAAACCCCATGGACTGCAGCCTTCCAGGCTCCTCCATCCATGGGATTTTCCAGGCAAGAGTACTGGAGTGGGATGCCACTGCCTTCTCCGTTGATTGTGCTACAGGCTGCAAATACTAAAATGTCCCCAGACAGAAAATGTTAATTTCTTAAAGAATAAAGATGGGGACTTTTAGTCATAGGTAATTGTGTGTAGTTGCTCAGTTGTGTCCAACTCTGTGTGAACGCATGGACTACAGCCCTCCAGACTCCTCTGTCCTTGGAGATTCTACAGGCAAGAGTGGGTTGCCACGCCCTCCTGCAGGGGATTCCCATCCTAGGAATCTAACCCAGGTCTCCCACACTGCAGGCGGATTCTTTACCATTTGAGCTACCAGGAAAGCCCG
>NW_011494898.1:771023-784602 GCF_000754665.1 Bison bison bison
AGCCTATCCCTTCTCCAAGGGAACTTCCCGACCCAGGAATCAAACCAGAGTCTCCTGCATTACAGGCAGATTCTTTACCAACTGAGTTACCCAGGTAGCTATAGGTAGTTGGTGACAGCTAAAAGTTCTCAAAGTAAAGTTCTAAAATTTAGATTTTTTTGAATATAAATAGATTTTAAAAACTTACGAAAAAGATATATTTAAAAAATAATGTGAAAAAATTTGACGATGAAATCACTTTTCCAGTCCAAAAAGAATTTTTCTAACATGTTGAAGGCTCAGATTCTTGAAAGGCAGCACCTCTCCTGTTCCTTAGAAAATTTCTTATCCATAAACAAATGGACTCCTAAAGAGTCTTTCTGAATTCCAGCTGCAAGTTCACAGAGGCACTTCTAAATTGGGCAGGAGAACAGGACCGATGGCTTTGAATATGAGCTTTGGAGACGTGTTGAATGTATGTTGCATGTCATATCTCACAGTGTAACTACAAATCTTTGTAAAAAAATTTGGAAAAACATTATTCAATGCAATGCCTTGGACTTTAGACGTACTCAGTTAGGATAAATGATCATTACCTAGTTCTGGTATCCAATTTCCTCTTCTGACCATATGGGTAGAGCATGTGAAATGCTGAGCTGATGAATCACAAGCTGGAATTGAGATTGCCAGGAGAAATAGCAACAACCTCAGATATGCAGATGATACCACTCTAAAGGCAGAAAGCAAAGAGGAACTAAAGAGCCTCATGATAAGGGTGAAAGAGGAGAGGGAAAAAGTTGGCTTAAAACTCAACATTCAAAAAACTAAGATCATGGCATCTGGTTCCATCACTTAATGGCAAATAGAAGGGGGAAAGTGGAAACAGTGGCAGATTTTATTTTCTTGGGCTCCAAAATCACTGCACATGGTGACTGCAGCCATGAAATTAAAAGACACCTGCTCCTTGGAAGAAAAACTATGACAAACCTAGTGTATTAAAATGCAGAGACATCACTTTGCTGACAAAGGTTCATATAGTCAAAGCTATGGTTTTTCCAATATTCATGTATGAATGTGAGAATTGGACTACAAAGAAGGCTGAGTGCCAAAGAACTGATACTTTCAAATTGGGGTGCTGGAGAAGCAAGGAGATCAAACCAGTCAATCCTAAAGGAAATCAAGCCTGAATAGTCACTGGAAGGACAGATGCTGAAACTCCAATACTCTGACCACCTGATGTGAAGAGCAACTCACTGGAACAGACCCAGATGCTGGGAAAGATTGAGGGCAGGAGGAGAAAGGGGTGACAGAGGACGAGATGGTTGGATGGCATCACTGACTCAATGGACATGAGTTTGAGCAAGCTCTGGGAGATGGTGAAGGACAGGGAAGCCTGGCGTGCTGTGATTCATGGAGTTGCAAAGAGTCAGACATGACTGAGTGAATGGACAACAACAATTACCATGTAGGTAGGCAGTTCAGAAATAGTTGCATCAATATTTCCTTGAAAGCAGATAAAAATGGTAGAAAATATGAAGAATAAGTACACAAAGACAATATCATTTTGTGATAAAATACAACTTATAGCAGTGTTTGGCTGAGAATTGTTTAGGGATATACACAATTTTGCCATAATTTAATGAGGTGTACATAATAAGAAATTCCTGTAAATTACTATAATTGTTATTTATACTCTCAGATCAAGTTCTTCAGGGCCTACTTGGGGAAAGATTTGATGAGATAAAGCAGCAATTGTGTGGAAGACACGCTGTGTAGACATGGTATAGCTACAAATTAGTGGAAACAGGAAATGAGTCCTTTTCCTTAAGTAGACTTAATAACCTGGCAAAGAAAATTACTGTCTCTGATTCTCATTTGTCTTATGTGTACAGTGGGGGATTTGACTTAATATAGCATTTCCATGCCATTTAAACTGCTATGACATGGAAATTCCCTGTGGCCCAGTGGTTAGGACTCTGTGCTTCCACTGCAGGGGGCACGGGTTTGATCCCTGGTCAGGGCTTCCCTGATAGCTCAGTTGGTAAAGAATCCACCTGCAATGCAGGAGACCCTGGTTCCATTCCTGGGTTGGGAAGAACCACTGGAGAAGGGATAGGCCACCCATTCCAGTATTCTTGGGCTTCTCTTGTGGCTCAGCTGGCAAAGAATCTGTCTGCATTTTGGGAGACCTGGGTTCAATCCCTGGGTTGGGAAGATCCCCTGGAGAAGGGAAAGGTAAACCACTCCAGTATTCTGGTCTGGAGAATTCCATGGACTGTATAGTCCATGGGGTCACAAAGAGTCGGACACAACTGAGTGACTTTCACTTTCACTTTCAGGAAACTAAGATCTGTCATGCAGTGCAGCATGACCAAAGGGGGAAAAAAAATTGCTGTGACATATGACTCACTTTCTGAATTTTTATCCAGGTGAAAATAGGTTGCTTTCTATTTTTCCTTTATTTTATAAGGTTTATTTAAGAAGAATTCACTCAGCTGAGTGCATAAAAAAAAAAGAGGTGAAAAAGAGATACAACTAGAGGAAAGAAACCGAAGAAGATAAAGTGATCAGTTGCTGATAACATGATACTGATATTATGCCGAAGATAATAAATGAAAAGTTCTTAGAATTAGTAAAAGTTTAAACTGAATTAATACAAAGTAAATATTCACAAAATGATTCCTTTCTTCTTTTATACCAATAATTAGGAAATAAAAGGTTATGGGGAGATGCCCATATACCATAGCAGCTATAAAAATAAAGCATCCTAAAATTAGCTTGTCAATAAATATGTAGAAATGATACAAAAACTATAAAATGTTACTATGAGTTATAAAAGAAGACAAGAAAAGGGACATATCATGCTCATGTGAGAAGACTCAATGTTCTAAAGATGTGTATCTTTAATCTGTATATTAAGAGTAATGTCAATCAAAATCTCAATGGAACTCTGTGGAAAATATGCCCAAATGATTCTGAAGCTCATCTGGGGAAAAGAAATGGAAATAATTTCTCCTACCTGTCCTCCTGGGGAGGTGAAGGTCTGGGCTGAGTAACAAGACATAGATGACAGGAAGGTGAGGAGGCAGGCTGGGGACAGAGGACTGCCATCACCTGGGTCCTGTGACCCATTCTCAAAGTGATCCAGAGCAACTCTTAAACAAGACTTTGGGCATTTCTTACTGGGAAATGAGTGTTTTTTAGTCATTAAACAAAGGTTGATTGAACATCAGGAATTAGGGGTAGAGCAGTGAATAAAACAAAGTCTCATCCTTGGGGAACTTAGATTCTAGTTGGAGAGGCAGACAACAAACTTAGGTTTTGCTGAATGATTCATAGGCCTTGTAAGGGAGACCTGGAGACACCTACAAAGATCCTAATGAAATTAATGTTTCTTAAACTGTTTGTCTTGAAGGACCAATTGTTTCCATTTCCAATCAGTGGCAGACAGATAATTTTGAAAATCTAGAATCTTTTGGTTGGATGATGTGGTACTACCAAATTTTTGTTCTTTTTTCATTCAGAACCCTGGCACACACTGAGTTACACCAAACTCAGGGAATGTGTTTCAAATGGGATATAGTGCTACAGACAAGCTAGTTTCTAATGGAAGTTGGCTATGGGAGTGAATCTTGCTCCATTCTTTTGTCATTTCACAGTTGTTCCTCTTCATTCACACAAGAGCACAGTTATTTCTAAAAGTGTCAGTCCTCTACCCTTCAACGTAGTCTCAGTAGCAGTGGCACGGGAGGGGACACAGTGAGCTGCCAACAGGCTGAGTCAGCTGAGCAAAGTAAATAGGAGTCCAGGTTCTGAACTGAATCTTCCTGGATTCAAACCCACTAGCTCTGTGCCATTGAGTGGTAAGTGGGGTCTACTGAGAAAGAACATGGATACAATTCTAAAAAAGAGAAAGACAAAGACAGGGGATGTGAGAGTATGTTTCCCTCCATTGTATATTGAGAAATACCATTTCCATTTCTGAAGATTCAAAAATTAATGAATGGCCTAATCTCCCATCTAAATGCTAACTGAGTTTCTCCTAATTCCCGTTTCTCAAGGCTCTCAGACAGTGTGAGGATCTCAAATTTTGTCAGAAGAAATTGCTGTCTACTTAAAAAAATTTTTTTAAATCTCTCTGAGCAAAAATTTTATTGTCAATGGAGATAATAATGATACACAATGGTAATCACATTGCAATATATAAATGTGTATTTATATATGTTGTACACCATAAATTTATACAAAGTTGTCAACTATGTCTCAGTTTAAAAATTGATATATATCTTGTAGGGCTGTTGAGATCATGAAATTAATTAAAGTTTGTGGAGATCCTAGCACCAAGCCAGGGATATTTTAAGTGCTTGATTAATGGTAGCTGTTCTCTTAGACATAAGAGTTGAACAGGTGGTTATTTCTTTGTGTGTACAGTTTTCTTCTACTTCTAGGGTTTCTAAATTCAGGACTCCAGAATTTCAGAAAAGTATTTTCTTGGTTCATTTTCCCTTCTGATTCTCATACAAAAAGAAGAGGTGTGCTGGTATATGATCATTTCTACGGGTTTAGTTAACATGTAGGTTATGGATTAGACTCTGTGGACCATACTTTTTCTTTCCCTGATTGCTTGCCTTCAGAAAGACTTTAATCACAAAAATCATCTCAGTTATCCTTGAGAGAGACAGAGAAGAAGACAAGTCCCTGAAAGGCAACTGGGGCCCGGTTAGGTGTATGAGGGGAGGGGTGGTCTGAGGGGCAAGGGGCAAACTTCTGCCAGCAGACAGGGTATGCCCACCACAGAAACCTCAGTTCTTGCTGGCCCCAAATAAAGTCATCTTTGACTCATTTTAATTTCCCTCCCCAGGCAGAAGAAAGCTTTGGTCCATGCCACTTTATCACTTAATTTGGAAATTGTTTTCGACTGTCAGACACAACTATGTCTGAAATCAAGATTAAAGCCTGTGAGTCTTTGGTGAACAAAATGAAAATAAATGCTGAAAATTCCCCTACTCACCTTGAAAGGCTAATGTGGAATGAGAGACTGTTTTCTCGGTCAGTTTTATCTCTCCAGGTGTTGTGTAGAAGCCTAAACAGTCAGTCAGTGGGTATGAGTCACCCGGCTGTGGTCAGATTAGAAATTCTTAAAACATGATATAGAAGTCCAGATCTGAGGGGAAAAACGAAGAAGGGAGCTCTCTACGGCTTCTATCACCACCTCTACCTCTTGGAAGCCTAATTTTCCTTCTTTAGTTTTGGACATGTACAGATTGAGATGCTGCTTGTTTTCTAATCTTCCTTTCTTCTTTTGTTTTCACCCCCCCTTTCCTGACTTTTAAAACCAGACACTTATTTATATTGCACGTATAACAGACCATCATTAGGGAATTGATCTATGTAAAAATGCTTAAAAGAGGGAGAAGATGAAAGAGGAGAGACAGAAGAGGTAGAGATGGGCAAGAGCAGGGGAGGAGGGAAAGTGAGGAGGACGAGGACCCTGAGCCTGCAGAGACCAATGAGGAGAAGCAAAGCCTGTGTTCCTTTAAAAGACAGACTGATGATGTCATACTTTGCTAAACAATAATTTTCTGTTTGCCCATGCTACAACTAAAGAAAACAAAGGCAATTGTTGAAGTTCACCTAATTTAAGTTTTAAGGTGTTTTGACTTTAAACATCTTCCAGAGCAGTTTCTGTATTCTTGAGATTGCTCCGTAGCTCAGAGCCAAGGATAAGCTGGCCCCTGGGTGTTTTCTATTCTGAAGAGCTCTCCAGAAGACTATTAGGTTTGGGCAAGAACAGTGTTCCCACTGAAAGTCTCCTTGGCCTGCATTCTGAAGCAGAGTAATACAAAATCTAATTGGAAATAAAAGTCAGCAGCTGAAATGTCCTTTTCTTTACAGAACTCCATATCATTTACAGCAGTCAGAAGTTCCTGTTTAGTAAATGCCCGTGCTCTCCCTTAGCACTGAGGGTTCAAAGAACCTGCATGATGTTCTTTTTTTTTTTCCCTTTTCTTTTGCATTTAGCACAGAGAAAGTTTCACTGCAAGGGTCATTCAAAGGAAACAGGTGGCTTGAGTCATGTTCATTCTTAAAGGTCCTCAAGTACTTTTGAAGTCGTGATTATTTTTACTTTGAGGACACCTAGTGGCAGTTTATTGAAAGTGAAATCGCTCAGTTGTGTCCGACTCTTTGCGACCCCATGGACGGTAGCCTACCGGGCTCCGCGGTCCATGGGATATTTCCAGGCAAGAATACTGGAGTGGGCTGCCATTTCCTTCTCCAGGGGATCTTCCCAACCCAGGGATGGAACCAGGTCTCCTGCATTGCAGACAGACACTTTACTGTCTGAGCCACTAGGGAAGCCCTAGTTTATTACCTGTGTCCTTTAAAGCTGGAAGAAGCTACAGGATGTAGTAACCACAGGCGAGCCTGTTTTTCTCAACACCTTCAGACTGAAGACAAACTTGCTCTGGCCCTGGGTGATTGGCTGGCCCTTGCCACCTTCTACAGCCAAATCCCTACCCTCACCTTTCACAGTTATCAAACAGAATCCCCTGCCTAATTGTATCACAAGTGGTTTTTAATGAGTTCATTTTTTATTTGCCACCAATGACCTCTTTTTAAACATTACAGGATGACCAACATCTGGTCAATTCACCAACTAATGAAAAGATCCTGACGGTCTGTTTTAGGCAGACATTTTGAAGAGTTTAGAAATATAAGACAAAGATCTAGGTGCATGGGATTTTTTTTGGGGGGGAGGGGGAATCTCTTCTGATGGTGAAGAGCTCCTTCTCAGCTGTATTCTCAGAGCCATGACTTCATCCCTCTTCCCTTTTCCTTATCTCTAAAATGGAGGTGAGCTGTGCTTAGGTTAGAAGGTGGGTGTGAAGATTACAAGAAATCTCGCGATAACTCGCATAGCACCTAGTATCTGGTAGATACTAAATAATTGTTAAGAGCCTTCCCTCTCTACTCATCTAATTTTACTCCTGACCTGGGGCATGGCCCTTGCTCTGGTTGTCTTCCTGACAGAAGACAGCTGTTCACTGTTTCACTCTGATTCATCCCCATCTCAGTCCCAGAAACTTAACACATCTCACCACTTTCATTCTCACTTGCAATACAGATCTACTGACTTGCTCTGGATCCATCTTACAACCCTATTCTGTTAGAAGGAGATAAACCACACAAAGTTAAATCTCTATAGGCAGAGTTTCCTGTTAGTTATGATACCCAGCATCAAAACGGACTGTTTTAACAGTAAATTCCTTCCCTGATGGTCAAGAAGAGATGATGTGATTAGCTCTTTGCCAACAAGCCGCTCATCCCCTACCCCCTGCTTTTTTTGGCTTAAGTTTAGACCGGATGGTTTCTACAATCCTCACTGCATTTGGTATAAAGTCCAAGCATTTTGATATGGCCTTTAAGGAGCCACAAAACTGTCTCTGCCTACCTCTTAAGCTGCATCATGAGCCATTCTTAGACTTGCTTATTACATTCCTACCCATTAATTAAAAAAAAAATCTCCCATAAACTAAGTGAGCTCGTTATTGCCTTGTGAAATTAGTACACGAGGGTTGTTTCCAGACCTCTCATTCTTCTACTCTTTATCTGACTAACTCCTTCTTAGAGGATTCATACAGGTTGCTTCCCTGGAAAGTTCCTTCCTGACACTAATCTAAATTTAGTCTCTTCCTTATACTCCTCTTCTTAGCACCTATCATAATTTCTAGCTATGTGTTTATGTTTATATTTTGTTTATTGTCTGTGTTCCCACTAGAAACAGATTTTCAGTGAAAATAGGGACATGGCATTTTTATTTATTTCATTTACCTAGCAAGATATTGGCTCATGCAGAGCACTCATTATTGAATGAATGAAGCCAACGCTATTAATGAGGAAAGTTCATTTATCATTTCCACACACTAACCTGCCCTACATTTCCATCCACAAAGTATTTTTGTTCAGCAGCCTTCTGGGGATTCCCCTTTGCCTCAGAGGTTATTTTTGGCTGCTGATAGTTTCTAATGAACAAAAATTGTTTCCTAAGAAGAATCTCTATCTTTTTACCATTCAGAAGATACTTTTCCCCCTTAAAATAGACAATTCAATTAATGCTCCTTACATATCTTTTTGTTTAAACTTATAATAGCACAAATTCTTCTTGGACAAATTCCCATCACAACAGATAGCTTTGTGTAATGAAAAGATTTTTTCATGCCCTGAGTTTTGTGGGTTGAGAAGTAATCCAAAAATCCAAGTCTGTTTTTCACTCAGTGAGTAATGCACAATTCCGTAGTTCAGAATTTCATAGAATTTCATAGTTCTTTTTCTTTACATGTGGTTAAGCCTAACTTACTGGGGCTTCCCAGTTGGTGCTAGTGGTAAAGAACCCACCTGCCAGTGCAGGAGAACTAAGAGAGGCAGATTCGATCCCTGGATGGGGAAGATCCCCTGGAGGAGGGAATGGCAACCCACTCCAGTATTCTTGCCTGGAAAATCCCATGGGCAGAGGAGCCTGGCAGGTACAGTCGATGGGGTTGCAAAGAGTTGGACACAACTGAAGCAACTTAGCACACACGCACAGTATGAAGAGCAGTATATTTAGATCCAGCATTATAATTTTTCAAAAACTAACCAGACCTTAAGACTAGAAATCTTTATAATTAAAATATGAATCATTTTGTCTTACTTTGGCTTCCCAGAAAGCAGAATCTAAAACACAGATTTTTGTACCAGTAGCTTATTTGTGAAGTGGTTTCAAGATTAAGACAGGGAAGGAGAGAAATCCAATGTGAGGGCATTCTTGAAATTATTTTTGTGATCAATAGGGGCCTATGCTATGCTATGCTAAGTCACTTCAGTCATGTCCGACTCTGTGTGACCCCATAGACGGTAGCCTACCAGGATCCCCCGTCCCTGGGATTCTCCAGGCAAGAACACTGGAGTGGGTTGCTATTTCCTTCTCCAATGCATGAAAGTGAAAAGTGAAAGTGAAGTCGCTCAGTCGTGTCCGACTCTTAGCGACCCCATGGACTGCAGCCCACCAGGCTCCTCCGTCCATGGGATTTTCCAGGCAAGAGTGCTGGAGTGGGGTGCCATTGCCTTCTCCAGACCTGCATATAGGTTTCTCAAAAGGCAGGTCAGGTGGTCTGGTATTCCCATCTCTTTCAGAACTTTCCAAAGTTTATCGTGATCCACACAGTCAAAGGCTTTGGCATAGTCAATAAAGCAGAAATAGATGTTTTTCTGGAGCTCTCTTGCTTTTTCGATAATCCAGTGGATGTTGGCAATTTGATCTCTGGTTCCTCTGCCTTTTCTAAAACCAGCTTGAACATCTGGAAGTTCACGGTTCACGTATTGCTGAAGCCTGGCTTGGAGAATTTTGAGCATTACTTTACTAGCGTGTGAGATGAGTGCAATTGTGCGGTAGTTTGAGCATTCTTTGGCATTGCCTTTCTTTGGCATTGGAATGAAAACTGACCTATAACCTTGATACGGCATGTTGTAGGGGGAAAAAACCTTGAATTCTTAGTGAGAGTTTTTCTTTTATTTTTCTCCCCTTTTAAGAGTTTTTCAATAACCTTGTAACTCTCTCATTGAAGTTCAGCAAAACTGGCCACAGGGCGAAGTCGTTTGTGGTGGTTAGCTGAATACAGCAGCTGGCCCAGCTTATCTCAGTGCTTTGAGTCAAGAAACGGCAAAACCTTTAAGACTGTGCTTCTATGAAGGAATTGGTCAGAGAGCTTTGATCCCCCAGGTGTCTTGGTAGCTATAGACGATTACAAAGTGATACATTATCTCCACTGACATTTTCCCTAAAAAGATGATTTCCTTTGTTTTAATTGAGACTAGAGTTGAAAATTGCTTCAGAGTCTTAGTACTGGGCCATATTTAGAAACACAACCTGGAATCAAGATTGCCGGGAGAAATATCAATAAACCTCAGATATGCAGATGAAACCACCCTATGGCAGAAAGTGAAGAGGAACTCAAAAGCCTCTTGATAAAAGTGAAAGTGAGAGTGAAAAAGTTGGCTGAAAGCTCAACATTCAGAAAACGAAGATCATGGCATCTGGTCCCATCACTGCATGGGAAATAGATGGGGAAACAGTGGAAACAGTGTCAGACTTTATTTTTTTGGGCTCCAAAATCACTGCAGATGGTGACTGCAGCCATGAAATTAAAAGATGCTTACTCCTTGGAAGGAAAGTTATGTCCAACCTAGATAGCATATTCAAAAGCAGAGACATTACTTTGCCAACAAAGGTCTGTCTAGTCAAGGCTATGATTTTTCCTGTGGTCATGTATGGATGTGAGAGTTGGACTGTGAAGAAGGCTGAGCGCTGAAGAATTGATGCTTTTGAACTGTGGTGTTGGAGAAGACTCTTGAGAGTCCCTTGGACTGCAAGGAGATCCAACCAGTCCATTCTGAAGGAGATCAGCCCTGGGATTTCTTTGGAAGGAATGATGCCAAAGCTGAAACTCCAGTACTTTGGTCACCTCATGCGAAGAGTTGACTCACTGGAAAAGACTCTGATGCTGGGAGGGATTGGGGGCAGGAGGAGAAGGGGATGACAGAGGATGAGATGGCTGGATGGCATCACCTACTCGATGGACATGAGTCTGAGTGAATTCCGGGAGTTGGTAATGGACAGAGAGGCCTGGTGTGCTGCGGTTCATGGGGTCTCAAAGAGTCGGACACGACTGAGCGACTGAACTGAACTGAACTGATATTTAAAAACAAATACATGAACCTTAATTTTAGTCACTTGCAGCAAATGTGGTCATTCCACTTCCTAGTGTTTTGAAGTGCAGTTATGAAAGATCATCATAATGAAACCCAAAGTTTCCCCAGGCTGTGGTGTATGACTATGCCACGGGGAATATAGTCACAATGAAAGGAACAGGTTTTCTCTTTTTTCACAACAGAATTGTAGATCCGCTTCTCTCTTATCATGTTGATATTCGATCCTGAAATGTTCTCGCTTGTATTGTCCATCTTGCTGCTGCTGCTGCTTAATTGCTTAAGTCGTGTCCAAGTCTGTGCGACCCTATGGACTGTGGTCCACCAGGCTCCTCTGTTCATGGGATTCTCCAGGCAAGATTACTGGAGTTGGTTGCCATGTCCTCATCCAGGGGCTCTTCCCAACCCAGCGATCGAACCTGAGTCTCCTGCATCTCAGGCAGATTCTTTACCACTGAGCTACCAGGGAAGTGCATATTATTCATCTTAAGCCCTTGCAAAAATTCTGCAATTCACTTTAAGCATTGAGTCTCTACTTTTTACATTGCAAAGTGAGACTTAAAACATTTCCTGAATATGTCTTGCAAAACATCTGAGAATTTTCCTGAATGACTTAAAATAACTTTGGTTTGTTTAAACCAAGATCCAAACAAACCACTTGCCGATTTATTTTACTGAAGACTTTTTAAAGTCTGTTTTAATCTGGAATAGCAGTTTTTCCTCACTCCCCTTTTCATGGTTGTATCGGTCAGTTGTCCTATAGATTATTTCACTGTAGCAGATGCTTTTCGTACCCTGCTCATATTCCTTGCACATTCATTGTTCTCGTGTACTCTGACCCAGAAGACTCCAAAAGAAAGCAGCTTACTATGACTCTGCCCTTAGGCTTTCTTGCCTCTTTCTACCATCAGCTATACACCCTCTTCCTGTTACCGAAAATGGAAGAATGACTGCTTGCCACTCAAAAGCAAATAAAGAGGCAAGTTAGTGGAAAGGAAAATTTGGTTTATTTAGGAGCCTGGCGGGGAAATGGAGGAGGGTGGCCTCTTGTCTAAAGGCCAACTTTCCCCACTGACAGTCAGTGGGCAAGGGATTTTACAGATGGAGGGAGGGGGCTATATGCCAAAACAGCACAGTCAGCTCTGGCAGTCATCTTGATATTAGTCATGCGGTGTTCTGATTAGCATCATTTTGATTGTTTTAAGTATAGTTAAATCTTTCATTTCAGGATTGGCTTGTTTCCATTTCTTAGAGACAAGTTCTCAGAATTGTTGCATTATGTCATAAGTTCTCAGAATTGTTGCATATTATGTCATGGCTTCAGTCTTGTCCTCCTGTAGTTAACTTCTTCCCCCCGGTGGGACTTTCAATATCTATAAGACAGATCACAGAATATGGTTCAGAATATTATCTGTCACACTTGAGGAGGAATTAAAGGTCTTGATTTTACTTAATGACTAAATTCGTTATTTGGTCTCATTTGACTGTTATCCTTTGTTTCTACATTTTCTCACTTCTTTGATTAACCTTATTCTTCAGTTAAAGTTTTTCTACAGAGGCTGGGGACATGCAGGCCAAGGACCATAGAGTCCTGCTCCATGTCACTCCCACTCCACCACCCCAAGCAGCCTTCAACCAATGACCGAAGTGAGTGAATAGAGGATGTATCTTCCTAACCTTTTGGATAACTCTGAGATAAGTTCGTAAACTATTGATGACAGGAGCATTCAAATGAAGATGTAGGATCAGAACACAGGTGAAATCTATTCCCTCCTTCGTGATATGAGGAAGCATTAATATCAGATTGTTTTTGTGAACACTGAGTACAGATTTTCCCATAGGAAAGTCCTATACCAATGGTAGTAATTACTACAGCAGTTTGTCATTCTGAAGACAAACATTAAATTGTAGAGCTACTTTTCCTTATATTTACTTTCAAAGTATAAACACTTTCAAAGTATTTTCTTTTTAAAACTCATAGGTTTAAGTTATAATTTGCAGGTTCTATGAAATTCCATGTACAGACAAAGAAGGAAATGCCTTTGAAAGGGAGAGATACATTTTTCTTAATCCAAAAGGACCTCATTTGCTGCAGTTCCAGAGAATCTTATTTTAACTTTAATTCACTGATGCTTTAATAGTGTTAATCTGAAGCAATGGAGACAGCTTTATTAATTGGAATCTTTCATTACAGCCATGATTTCATTGCTAGGGGAGTAAGTGGCCTATGTTTTTTAAAAACATTCATTAAAATGTCAATAAGTATCAATCAGAGAAATCATTTCCCAAACCTTTTAATCTTAAAAATAGGGTGAAAAGAACCTTCACGCTCATTTCTTCGTGCCAACAAGGGCTGAGATGAGCAATGTCTTGAGTTAGAGCCCAAAACTGGCTGATTCAGTTTAGTGCACAGTTTTTTATTGTCATTTGAAATTAAAGAGCTAAACCAAAGTTTAAAAAAAATACATAAGAGAAGAGCAGCAGCTTATGCAGATCATTTGCCAAGTTGTCCTTTATAGGATAGAAGGCATACAAAAATGCAGTTTTTACAGGAGTTTTGACAGGCCTAGAATCCTCATTCATGTTTTGTGTCTTAGATCATCCCAAGGGTCTAATGACAGAAATAGGTCATCTCCCCAGAAAAATGCTCATATTTACAAATATTTTACATGCTATTTTGAAGCATTCTTGACACACTTCCTCCCCTAAAGTCCATAGATTTTAGGTAATGAACTGCTGGTTTAGGTGTTCAGTTCCCAGAAACAGTCATCAGAAGGACAATTCAACATTTAATCTTGAGTTTGAGCCCTGATGTCACATAAAGCTGTGTTAGTTTGGTTTGAAAGAGGTCTGA
>NW_011494898.1:784702-814457 GCF_000754665.1 Bison bison bison
AATTTCAAGGGATGATGTGATCAGTACATTGGCTCCCATACTGGGATATATCCACTCATACTTACTTTACCTAATCATTCAGAGGAAACAAAGCAGTCTTTCAATTCAAAGTTAGTTTGAAAAAACATAATGAAAAAATAAGACTCTCCAAGGAGTTGGATGTAGGCATTAGAATGCAGTTCAAGAAGCAGACAGGCATGGAATATATTTCCATGAATGTTCCTTCTAGGTCCCAGCTGGATAATGAAAACCTGAACCCTTCACCTGAAGAGTAACAGGAGGGGTTTGGATCAGAGAAGGGCTGTGTTTGTTCTCTGCATCTATCTTGTTTCTAAGCACATGTTCTCTAATTCAGGAATTGAGTTTCTACTTTGTGCCTTAGAATGGGTCTGGACATTTAATTTCTTGATTTTATCTTTAAAATTCAGCACATTTCTTTTCTTTATTGGGCACAGTCAGCACCATCTGAAGTTTGCTTCAGTGGAGCTGAGGGTGAGTATATTCCTAAGATGACTTATGTGCTTGGGAGCTTTCTACTATTTCAAAGTAAATACATGCAGTTTTCTAAGAAGGCACCCCTAATGGTAGCCATTTAATTTCCCCACATTTGTAAGGTATATGTAATTCATAAAAGGCTTTCATATTAATGACCTATGTTCTGAATGAAGGACAGGCATTACTATGTCCAGCTTATGGGTGAGGAAATGGAGGCTTGCAAATATTTGAGGCATACTGTCAGTAATTGAGAGCTGAGATTACACTCCGGCTCTCTGACCTTTATGTGGATGCTTAAGTTCTTAAGTGTACTTGAAAGTCCATTTTTTCTTTTACTCATATGTTGGTTAACTGAATTTATTTAATCATAGTTATGGTTGTGACTAAATATCACCTTGGGCCCATTTCTGGCTGCATTTCCATCCTATTAGTTCTTGGGTGGATTGGGTGGATTTGAAGCCAGAACTAGTCTGAATTCTGCTTCTGAATCAGTTTGTCTCATGATGAAAGTAGTCCTTTTGTTTTTAAAGGTTTCTACATGAATTACCGCATCTGTTTGATGTCATTCTCAGAAAAACAATTCATCCATGAAAGGTCATTTCACATCAGCTTTACAAAAGAATAATCTTAATTTTGTATGAACTCATTGTATAAAGGATTGTAGTTATAATAAAACCCCATCATCAAGGATGCCAGAGTGAAAGCCTCCTGCTCGTACCTGTGTCATTCTTACATTCTTGGTGCCTCCGAGTGCATGGCACTGGGTGGGTGTCTACTTAATTGAATATTTCAAAACATCATCACATTGGTCTTGTGGAAATAAAATTTGAATTTAAGAAAACATTTCCCAAAGCTTCTAAATTTTACAGAAATCTTAGCCTCCATATAGGAGGAAAGTTCTAAAAGTGTTAAAACTATAGCATTCCAAAACATCCTTCATCCTAGTATTGTGCATGAAATAGGACTAGGAACAAGCAAAAGCAAGCTCACCAAACACACAAATATGCCATGCACTCAACTTGACTTCTCAACAAAGAGGAAAATTAAAACTCTCTTTTCCTATTTCTGCATCTTTGCTTCTAAATGTTGACTGATTGCTTTTAGGTAAATATGTGTGTGTTGCTGCACATTGAAAAATAGCGACAAAACACCCGTAATGCTGACAGTGGAAAATGCATGCCTCTGTGGTCTGAAGAGCTCAAGCAGTACCTTTCTTTCAATTTTGTGTAGAGCAGAGCTACACCCTGCTTCTATGTTGTTAAGCACTAATTGCCTAATTACAGTGCTTTGGGACACTGTTAAAAATTGTGCCTGAGGCTTTTCAGCAAATTCAACTTTAAAGCAAATGATCCTAGTAAACACAGTACTAAACACAGTACAAAGTTTCTTCTAGAAAGATTATTTAAGGCCTATTACACTTGCTAGATCTTTAAATTACAAAACACTTGAGTACTTAGTGAGCCTGTTGCCTCTTCTCATGAGGACTTTTTTTCAGCACCAAACTATAGAAGGAAACATTATGTATTTGAGAAGAGTAGGCTCAGATCATGTGGCATGTGTACACGTCGGGGTAGGATGCTGGGACTTTCCCCATAAGCCACTAAGTAAGCAGATCTTCTTAATCCGAAAGCAGTTTCCTTTATATGAGGTTGCACAGAGTTGGACACGACTGAAGCGATTTAGCAGCAGCAGCAGCAGGCCATTTTGAAGAGGCATAATGAGTTGTTCCTTATCAGGGCATTATTTATAAATACAGAGTTAAAAGTTTATCTTAAAAAATACTCTCCTTGTGTTAAAATACAGTCATGTAAGCTACAAGGGATTTGAGTGTGTGCTAAATCATTGCATTATTTGAACACATTCCTTTCTTAAAATCTGTGTGGAAAATTGTATCAAACATTTTGCATTATTGAGAATGTGTACAACCACTGAGGCCTATGAGGCATTTTCTCATACATTTCTTTTTAGTTTTTCTCAGCTCTCGGCTGGCATTTCCAGATCCATTTTACAGAAGAGGAAGTTGAGGCTTGGATGGACAAATATCCTTGTAAGATCACACTACCGGTAAGAGGCAGGAGCGTGGGTGTTATGTATAGGTTAATTTCAAGTTCTTGGACTCAATTGCAATGTGTGTGTGTGCGTGTGTGTGCGTGTGTGCGTGTGTGTGCGTGTGTGTGTGTATGTTTGCGTGTGGGGGTAGGATGCTGGGAGTTTCCCCACAAACCACTATATAATTCTAGGACACCAGCAGGGTGTCTAAGAATCCCACTCAATTCAATTCAATTCTTACTCTGTCTGTTGTACCTAAGTATAGCATCAGGTTCCACCATCAGTCCTATACGACTGTCCCCCTGCCCCCAATTCAGACACCAGTTGCAAGCACAGGCTGTTACCTATACTTCTGACAACTGGCTATGAATCAGAGCATCCCACAGTCTCCTCCTCAGATTTGAAAAATTTGCTAGAGCAGCACACAGAACTCAGGGAAACATTTTGCTTCCTAGGTAACCTGCTTATTACAAAATGATATAATTCAAGAACAGCCAGATGCGCAGGGAAAGGTATAGGAAAGGGCTCAGAGTTTCCATGCCCTCTCAGAGTGAGCCATTCTCCCCAAATCTCCATTGCTCACTAACCTGGAAGCTCTCCAAACCCTATCCTTTTGGATTTTTATGGAGGCTTCATTACACAGGCATGAAGGATGCAGTCAATGGCCATTGGTGACTCAATTTCCAGCTCCTCTCCCCTCCTAAGAAGTCAGGGGATGGGACTGAAAGCTCCAAACCTCTAAGCACATGTTAGGTCCTCCTGCTAGTCAGCCCCCATTCCTAGGTTGCGGGGGGATCCCAAAATCACCTTATTAAGTATAACAAAAGATATCTTGATTGCTCCCATCAGTTAGAAAATTCTGAACTCTGTGCCAGAAAAGAGGACAAATACCAAATGTATATTTCTTATTATAAATCACAATATCAGTTAAAAATGAAAACAGTGATGACATTTATACAGAAGATAGGGCAGAAAGGGAGATTTTAAAAATGAAAAGCTCTATAAAATATGCTGATAAAAAGTTGATTATAAATAAATTTTAAAATTGGGGATGTATTTTAATTAAATGTTTTTAAAATCTTTTAGCAATTTTTTGTTAATTCTAGGCATACAACATAGTGATTTGATGTTATTATAGATTATACTCCAGATGAAGTTATTATAAAATGTTGACTATATTCTGTGTGCTGTACATTACATCCTTGAATCTTATTTATTTTATACCTAGTAGCTGGTACCTCACAATCCCTTTCCCTATCTGTTTCACCCCAACTCCTCTTGCCTACTGGTAATGACTAGTTTACTCCCTTTACCTGTGAGTCTGTTTCAGTTTTTTGTTATATTTGTTTGATTCAGTTTTTAGATTCCATATATAAGTGAGATAGTATAGTATTTGTCTTCCTCTGTGTGACTTAGTTCTTTTTTAAAAAATTTACTTATTTTAATTGGAGGCTAATTACTTTACAATATTGTATTGGTTTTGCCATACATCAACATGAATCCACCACGGGTGTACACGTCTTCCCCATCTTGAACCCCCCTTCCACCTTCCTCCCTGTACCATCCCTCTGGGTCATCCCAGTGCACCAGCCCTAAGCAACCAGTATCATGCATTGAACTTGGACTGGCGATTCATTTCATATATGGTATTATACATGTTTCAATGCCATTCTCCCAAATCATCCCACGCTCTCCCTCTCCCACAGAGTCCAAAAGACTGTTCTATACATCTGTGTCTCTTTTGCTGTCTTGCATACAGGGTTATCATTACTATCTTTCTAAATTCTGTATATATGCGTTAGTATACTGTATTGGTGTTTTTCTTTCTGGCTTACTTCACTCTGTATAATAGGCTCCAGTTTCATCCATCTCATTAGAATTGATTCAAATGTATTCTTTTTAATGGCTGAGTAATACTCCATTGTGTACATGTACCACAACTTTCTTATTCATTCATCTGCTGATGGACATCTAGGTTGCTTCTATGTCCTGGCTATTATAAACAGTGCTGCGATGAACATTGGGGTACACGTGTCTCTTTCCCTTCTGGTTTCCTCAGTGTGTATGCCCAGCAGTGGGATTGCTGGGTCATAAGACAGTTCTATTTCCAGTTTTTTAAGGAATCTCCTCCACACTGTTCTCCATAGTGGCTGTACCAGTTTGCATTCCCACCAACAGTATAAGAGGGTTCCCTTTTTTCCACACCCTCTCCAGTATTTATTGCTTGTAGACTTTTGGATTGCAGCCATTCTGACTGGTGTGAAATGGTACCTCATAGTGGTTTTGATTTGCATTTCTCTGATAATGAGTGATGTTGAGCATCTTTTCATGTGTTTGTTAGCCATCTGTATGTCTTCCTCGGAGAAATGTCTGTTTAGTTCTTTGGCCCATTTTTTGATTGGGTCATTTATTTTTCTGGAATTGAGCTGCAGGAGTTGCTTATATATTTTTGAGATTAGTTGTTTGTCAGTTGCTTCATTTGCTATTATTTTATTCCATTCTGAAGGCTGTCTTTTCACCTTGCTTATAGTTTTCTTTGTTGTGCAGAAGCTTTTAATTTTAATTAGGTCCCATTTGTTTATTTTTGCTTTTATTTCCAATATTCTGGGAGGTAGGTCATAAAGGATTTTGCTGTGATTTATGTCAGAGAGTGTTTTGCCTATGTTCTCCTCTAGGAGTTTCATAGTTTTTGGTCTTACGTTTAGATCTTTAATCCATTTTGAGTTTATTTTTGTGTATGGTGTTAGTGTTCTAGTTTCATTCTTTTACAAGTGGTTGACCAGTTTTCCCAGCACCACTTGTTAAAGAGATTGTCTTTTCTCCACTGTGTATTCCTGCCTCCTTTGTAGCATAATACATTCCAGGTCCATCCATGTTGTTGCAAAAGGCAAAATTTCATCCTTTTTTCTGGTTGAATAGTATTCTCTTTTTGTCTCCACGAAATTAATTGACACAGTTGCCTATCCTGGTCTCGAAGTCATGTCCTTGTGTGGGTATTCCTATGCAGTCTGTGTGTTCCTGGTGGTTCAGGTGGAAGAGCTAGATCTAAAGTGAACACAGGCCATGTCTTCTCCTGGCTGTACTGCAGTTGGTGCCTTGGTGCAAGGTGTGGCTAGGGATGGAGGGGCTATAGCTAGAGCCAGGTGTGAGCTGGGGCTTCTCTTGGGCTCAGTAATAATCTCTGCTGTGGTTGGGGGCATGGCCGGGGCTCAAGGGCTTGGAGCTGCCCTCCTGAGCTGGCTTTGCTCCTTCCTCTGTGTATATGCACACCCGCCATGGCAGTTTCTGCCCTGGCTAGAGGCAGGACTGAGGCCCGAGGCAGGACTGAGGCCCAAGCTGGTTCTGTGGCGAGGCAGGCGGGGCTGAAGCAGGAGGCTGATGTGGGCTGGAGGGTCTGTGGGGCTGTCCTGGCAGGATGGCCAGAGCATGAGGCAGTTTTCAGTCTGCTATTTCTGTGCTGAGATGGGGAGCAAGCAAACCTGTGCATGCGTTCATTGAGAGTGGAGTCTTGGTTTTTCACACTCCTCTGTTAAGCCCCACTGATATTTAAATCAGTTAAGGCGATTTGTCTTCCTGGTGTTAGACCCCACAGCTGGGTTACCTAATATGTTGCTTGAACTCCTCACTCCAAAGGGAGGCTCCCCAAGCCTGTGATATCCTCTTCCTCTTGTGGGTCACCTGCTAGGGGTGTGGGTCCTGCCTGACTAGATCACTTCTCCCCTTTCTACCATACTCCATGTGGTTCTTTCTTTGGAGCTTTGGTTGTACGAGAGCCATTCTGCTAGTCTTCAGATCATTCTTAGAGAATGTTGCACTGTATGTATTTGTAGTTTTGATGTGTTTGTGAGGGAAAGTGAGCTCAGAATCTTCCTGTTCTACTATCTTGATCCCATCAGTCTCACATTTATTTTAAAATCACTCTCCATCTTTTATGTTAGTCTAGGTTTCAAGTATCAGATTTGCACAAAGTGGGACTCACCCACAGCATTTAGAACTATACCTGTGTAACACTTGTTATATCCTTTAACACATGTAATTCATATAATCCATTCACCGCTCTTGGTCTTTCTAGTTAATAGATATTGTGGTGTCTTTTACTGCATTGATAATATATTATGATATTTATATCAAATATCACCTTTATATATATATACCTACAAAGTCCTTTTATGCCCTTCCCTGACCTATTTGAATTTAATGTTAAGCTGTACACATAATTATGTACTTCAAATGTAACAGAAATAGCCTTGACTTTCATCATCAGTAGTTTCTCTTTTGGTGTATTTTTAAGATTTTTTTTTTTTTTTTAGTTTAGACTGTGAAAATCCAGAAGTAGGTAAATTTACTCAGAAGGGTCACCTTAGAAGTTAGTGTCTATGTATATATTCACTACACCTAACCAAATCAACAAATTAAAAAAACAATAAAAAAAAACTCTCAAGGGAACATCTCAAGAAAAAACTTACTTTTGGTGTAGACTTGCCTTGTCCATAGTAGGCATACAAAAATATTTCTTAAATTGAATTGAATAGATTATTCCTTGTTAAGGGCATTTCTTTGTTATAATCTTGACACTGATATATGATTTGACAATGCTGCAGGTTAGATTTTCTGAAAAACATACTCAGATAGCAATTGGTACCAACTTCTGGTAGGGAGCGTTCTTAGGGAAATAGCTAGGAATGGGCAGAAAGAGAAGTCGGTCTACAGTGTAATCTCAACCAAGACTTCAGTCAACCCCTTAGGGAGCTTTGAAGATGGGTTGACCCTTCTGATTTGTGTCTTATTCTGGTAAGAGAGCCTAGACCTTTATAATCTGGAACTGACCACTTATTTAGTATGAACTTCCCTACTTCCTTCCTAGTAAGAGTCTGACCTTGGCCAAAACAGCTGACTCCAGCTAAGGGCAATTTCTGGAGAGGGTTGACTGTAGAAATAGCAGTACTTCCAGTGGCTGGAATAATAGGAATAAATCCTGGTACTTTGTAGGAGGATCTGAGAGAGGTACACACTGGATTCTGTATAGGTAGGAAGTTAAATTCAGCAAAAATGGCAAAAAGCAGTATTTTGACCATGTCATTTTTTTTTTCACATCTCACCTTTCAATCTCTAATTCTGTCAAAGGATGGGCATTTTTATTTGTTTCTTTACTTTCAATACACAGGTAGATTTGCAAAGTCTGACTTGGCTAATTATTCTGACAATTTCCTATTCATTATCTCACATAGCAGGGAGCCTCATTGGACCATCAAGCCTGTAAATTTATGATTGTACATCAATCTGTGAAATATATTGCTAGCTGCTGGCTCTGGGCTTAGGGAGCACCAGATAAGCCAGGATGTGCACAGTTAGCCCCAAGGTTTGGTCAGGAGCACTCGGCCATCCGACAAGTAAAGGAACTTTGCAGTAATTGAGAAAATGAACACCTTGGGTTATTTTCTTGCTGGCAATATTTAGAAGCTCTTATCATTGAATTGCCCTGCTTTGTTTCTCATTATCTATCAAAAGCTTTGCCAGGAAAGAAGCTATTTGGCACAGATTGAATTTTAGCTTGTTTGGGGGTGAAGAAGGTGATTTACAAAAGATGTTAAGTTCTAACACAGTACAGATTCAGGGCTTTCGATTTTTATATTTTGTATAATTTTTCATTACATGGGTGAGATGGTGGAACTTAATCTGCAAGTTCTGAAGATCTTCTAAAAGTTTACATACTATTTAGCTATATATACATCTGGACATTTTCTTTGCCTTTTTTTTTTTTTCCAATGTTCAGTTTCCTTTAATGACCCCCATTCTCCCCGAAGGGCAGGTGCAGGCGGCTGGGCGATGGCAAGAGGTGTTCATTTGAAGATCTTGCCCTGATTGAAGGCTTTGCCCACATGCTGGAAGGCCCCTTCCCAGCAAAAGTATTCTCGAACCAGCGTCTGGGTCTCCTCGCTGCCGGGATCCAGTTTCCGCCATGTGTATGACTCCTAGTCCACCTGCCAATCTGGACTCAGCAGAAAAGCAAGCTCCTGGCCTCGAAAGACCCAGACCCCAGAAATGGAGCGGCTATTGTTGGTTCCAAAGAGAATGACACTGGCAAAGGCATTCTGCCTCAGTTTGTCCAATCGCTGGAACATTCCAGTGATGAGGTTGCAACTCATGAAGGTCTGGGTGAGCTCTTCAGGGAAGCGATACTCAGAGTACCACAGGGACCAGCCATCCTTATCAAAGTGATCCCAAAAGTACGGCAGCGCCACGGAGAGCGTATCCTCGTTGGAGTACTTGCGCTTAAATTCATCCAACACAAAGGTACTCTTGGGCAGATGGGCAAAGGGATCCTTGGCCTTCGGCTCGGCAGCCAGCGCCTGCTCACATTCATCCAGCTCCTCCTCAGGAGAGGGGGCAGCCGCCTTCTTCTCCTCTTTGCCCTCCTTCCGCTCCACCTGGGGCTTCGGCTTCTCTTCTCGAGAACCTTTCTCCTTCCGTGGGGTGTCCTTTTTAGGCTGGCTCTCTGCAAACTTTTTAGCATCAAACTGGGCCATTTTCTCACAGAGTTTCACCTCTCCCAAGACAGCCCGGAACTGGGGCTGGTTAATGCAGGTGAGGAACCAGTGGTTGGTATTAGGGAAGGCCTGGCGAAAAGAAGGCTCCAGAACCTGTTTGTAAAGCTACAACAGGGTGCAGACAACTGTGATGTCAGCCAGCGTCACGCGTTCGCCCACCAGAAAAGTTCTCGTCTTCAAGTGAGCATCCAGCAGCCCCAGAATTCGCCTCATCTCCTTTGCATTCTCTGTGGCCTGCTTGTTGTGGTGCATCATGCCCAAGGTAGGGAACACCCAGGTGCTGGCCGGTGGCACTATGTCACTATCAGCAAAGCTCACCCACTGCACCACCTGCGCTGCTGCCTCGGGAGTACTTCCCCGCAGCTCCTCGTTGCTCACATAGTAGGCAATGGCATTGCTCTCGAACACACAGAATCCATCGTCACCCTCAAAGGCTGGAACCTTGCCAGCAGGAAATTTACGGAGAAATTCGGGGGTGCGGTTGGTTTGGCCAAAATGGAAGTGGGGTGGTGCGGAGAGCACGCGGACCTGAGCCCCGCTGTACTGAGCGGCAATGAGGGCCTTGAAGGCCCTCCAGTTTTCAGGATATGTGTACAGGGTCCCAGCCGCCATGGTGATTCCGCAGAGAAAGCTTTCTTTGCTTTTTTACTGAGTATATTTGGCTGTAATTAGATGTTCAAAGTGACATACGATACCAGAAAGCTTAGAAATCATTGCACTAAAAATAAAACAAAACAAGACAGGATTCACTCTCTGATTTTTCAAAGCTTCTCTATATCATGCTTAAAAGTGTATTTGGACACTCCACAAGTACCCTCTTCAAGTTTTCTACAACTCATTCATCACAAGCAAACCCAATCACTGTTTTCTCTATTTCTGTTAATACCACAGTCGTTTAATCCTTCAGTTTAGCGATCTAGGCATTATTTCCTTCTCTTTTGCTTTGTTCCCCGATTCTGAGATCCATGTCATGATGTGGTTGAAAGACAAATTATTTTATTTCCTAGATATCCACTTATCTTGGTGGACTCTTATACACTGCTTCTCATGGTGCTTCATGAAACTTTGCTCAATGAGAAATAGTTCTGGAACAGGATAGTTATAAGAACAGAGTAGAAACTATTTCTTTATGTTAGGACAGAAAGAGCCAGTAAGGTCTAGTTTGTGGGGAAAATACTTAGTTTTTTGCATTGTGGTGGATGAATTAGGAGAGGGCCTTTCAGAGATCAAGCTGAACCTTGCTACCTTATCTCAATGATTATATAGGGGAAGCTATATGATCTGGAATCAGTCGCATGTAGGCTGAGTTTCAGAGGTCAATACTCTTTGAGAAGACTTGCTGTGAACTCTGCTCAGTAGCAACACTTCATACCTAGAGGGGCAAAAGACCTCATTTAAATTCACAATTTGGGGGAAACACAGATGTTAAGTGAAGAAACAGTCAGGTCACACAGGCAAAAATTCTTATCCCTAGCAAAGTTAGGCAGATTTTCCTGGTGTCTTATGAAGTTTGCCACACATTCCTGAGCAGGAAGCTGCTCTTCTAAGACCTCCCTTTCTATTTCCCATGTATTCTTACAATGAATTCATTGTAAGCAATGAATTGGAAGCAATTTGCGTGTCTTTTCCTTGAAACTCTTGAGAATCTTGCTAGGCTGATAAAACCTCTCCAACTTAGAGGAAATATTGCCCTGCCAGTGAGCTTACAGGTGTTTACTGATGCCCAAGAGTCCAGTCACAAGATAGAAAGCCTTTTATTCCACTAGGAAAGATGAGGAATAGGGAGGAAAAGGAGGAAGTCAATTTTTATTTATTGGGAATCTATTATGGTACAGACATTATACTAAGCCCTTTATTTAGATTATCTATTTGTATACATGACACTACCATCCAAGGTAAATGTAACTATCCCAGAAGAGGAAATTAATGCCAGTGAGTTTATGCAACTTGCCCAAAGTCAGTCATCTTTCCCTTAGGAGAATTTGTCATTTACCTATTTTCCCTCAGCTCCAAGTCAACTCTCCTAAAACTTCTTTGCCAAGGTTGTTCTCTTTTTATTTAGTTGTTAAGTTGTGTCAAACTCTTTTCTGACCCTGTGGACTGTAGCCTGCCAGGCTCCTTTGTCCATATGGAATTTTCCAGGCAAGAATACTGTAGTGGGTTGCCATTTCCTTCTCCAAGGGATCTTCCCAAGCTAAGGATCAAATCTGCATCTCCTGCATTGGCCAGGCATATTCTTTACCACTGAGTCACCAGGGAAGTCCCTGTTGTCTTTTAGGATCTGCCAATAGGGGCACTAGGGAGAGACTGGAAAGCGTAAGGAGGAGGGAGAGGACTTCTCTCCTGTTTTACCTATTTCTACAGTGTGAAGTGGGCTTCCCTAGCGGCTCAGTGGTAAAAAAAATCCACCTGCCCATGCAGGAGATAGGCTCAATCTCTGATCCAGGGAGATTCCCTTGGAGAAGGAAATGGCAACCCACTCCAGTAACCCACTCCAGTATACTTGCCTGGGAAATCCCATGGACAGAGGAGCCTGGTGGGTTATGGTTCATGGTGTCGTAAAAGATGTAATTTAGCAACTAAACAAAAACAATGACAACATAGTAGGAGGCCCTAGCAGCGAAAGTTGGTTCCAACCTCTAATTACTTTTAGCACCCTAAGAACAGTGTCTTCATACACTCTTGGGGTACCAGCCATGGCCAATTATGTGCCCTGTCCTTTGAGGGCTGAGCACCAATTCCTAAGGCTCCTGGTTCATGCCATAGGTCCTTGTAAACTCCTCTCTGCCTTATCTTCTTTCAGTCTTAGGGTAGTAACTGCTTCTTGCCTAGTCTACCTCACAGCTCCCTTCTTTCTATTTTAGTCATCCAACACCTGTTGTACCAATTTCCTATATTAAGCCCTTTGTGTGTGTGTGTATGTGTATGTATATTATTTGGCCACACTGTGTGGCTTGTGGGATCTTAGTTTTCCCATCAGGGATTGAACCTGGGCTAACATTGTGAGAGCTCAGAGTCCCAACCACTGGACAGCCAGGGAACTCCCAAGTCCTTTGTGTTTTGAAATGTCTCCGTGGTTTCTGTTTTCCTGACCAGATGTAGATTGTGTGTGTGTGTGTCTAACTGTGGAGTGGATACACACGCAACTGGGAGTACCAAAGGCTGGAGAAAACTAGAAAAATCTCTGATCTGGTCCAGTAAACTGCTGGCTGCATCAGAGGAGTGTTAGAGGAGGCATTATCTTGACTGAGAAGCTCTTGGAAGAAAATGTATGATTTCCACGTTATCCACAGTTAGAATGTCTCTTAAAGCACGGAAGAGTAAGGTTCAGAGAAATGCTTTAGATGCCGTGTCTCTTTAAAGTGAACGCAAAAGGCCACACAGAGGAGTCAGGTTTTCATATTGTGGCCTCTTTTCACTAAGTCAGGCTGTAAAAGAAAATCATTTACATTTTGATCCTTTTCACTGGAGATACCAGAATAGTCCGCCATCACGTGTCCAATCCCTCTCTTACTTTCAGAGAGCTTGGGGTGAAATGGCATGAAAAATTTGTTCCTCCCCCATCTAAAAATTACTCAGTTTTTCTTTCCGCTCAAATGTCATTGAATGCTTTCAATTGTTTTCTAAGGGAACAAATTACCTATTTATTGAAATGAGTTAACTGTAGCTTGCTGACAAACAGTATTTCATTTTCAGGAGCAGCTGTCAGACTTTTAAAACATGAAAAGCCCATCAAAAACATTTTAGAAAGTACAGCCAAAACCTTATAAGTGCCTTTCTAAAATCTGTTCTGCTCAGATGTATTCAAGGTAATTAACTAGTAGTTTTTGTATTCTGGGCAGAGGATTTGGGTTCTGTTTTTTGTTTGTGTGTGTGTTTTAGAAGTTTTCATGGATACATTCTTAAGTTCAACAAATGTACACCGCATGAAGCAGTGACGATAAAAATGACCATATTACATTGGAGACCTACAGTCTGCCCAAGGGTAATGAAAATTTCTTCCAAATTGGGGTGGCATGGAGCACCCTGATTTATCCCTCTCCTTTGCTTATAATTCCCTTTTACCCAGTCCTCCAACCTTATTTTTGGGTAGAGCCCTTTGGGAGCACACCAGATGGAATGATCAAAAGCCCAGATGGGAGGTAAAGGACCCCTTAATGCTAAGCAGTTTGGAATAGAAAAAAGCTTGGAATTTCAACTGGGTACCCATTTTCTGAAATGTATTTCATGTAATCTTGCCCCACAGTTGCTCCATGAAAACAGCATTACTCCAGTCACTCATATGAGGGGAATGAGACAGACCCTCACTTGGGGATTTGGGGCTTCCCAGGTGGCGCTAGTGGTAAAGAACCTGCCTGCCAGTTCAGAAGACAAAAGACACATGGGCTCGATCCCTGGGTTGGGAAGATTCCCTGGGGGAAGGCATGGCAACCCATTCCAGTATTCTTGCCTGGAGAATCTCCATCAGAGAAGCCTGGTGGGCTGCAGTCCATGGGGTCGTAAAGAGTTGGCCATGATTAAGCGACAGCACAGCACAGCAAAGTGACTTAGCACACATGCATACACTTGCAGATTTAGCACATAAGTCATAGGCTAAAGACTCTCAGAAGTCCTTCAGTAAAGAACTCATCTAACTTTGCAGAAGGAAGTAATTTCCACATTTATGTGACCATGGAGCATCTCCTTCCTTTTACATTTTGTATGGTGCAACAACCCAATCTAATTTTACTTGGAACACATGTTTGGGATACTGTGTATAAATGAACGAAGGAAGAGGAAGACATTTAAAGGTCCTTCAGTAAGTGAAGCCAAAGGAAGATTAGCTTTATATATAGTCATATATACTATCTGAAAAATGGAAGACATCTTAGATCAGTTAGGACTCTCTGTTGAAAGGGCTAAGAAAATTGTTTCGAAGAGGCTTAAAGGGAAAAAGAGAATTTAATATTTCACAATGCTGAAAAACTGAGGGTCGATGTGGCTTCAGACATGGCTGAATTCAGGGACCAAGCAGTTTTCCTTCATCTGCAGTGTTCTTGTATATTTTCTGGAAGTTCATTCTGTCTGTTTGTGGGGCACGGTAGCTACAGAGTCTCCATCCCTTCGTGTTTTCAGAATAGAGCCCCCTTGTTTGGTGGAAATAGTAATGGACCCTTTCAGGATAAATGAATTGAGAGGGAAGGCATTGAGCACCGTTAAAAAGAAACTGAGGATGGTTGCTATAGTCAGAGGAAATGGATGCTGGGGAAGACACACAATCAAAATGTCAAAATAATAATCTAGTGCATCTGCCTGCCCTGTTTTTTACTGTTCTGACAGGAAGGAAAAAACCCTTAGAGCATGCTTTAAAGGTATGTGTGCTTATTTGAGTGACTGGAGAAGGGGAGAAGCTTGGAGTGTTGACCTGATTCTCAGATTGCACTGGAAGAGATGAGAAAGATATCCTGGTCAGGAGCAATCACTGGCAGAGTAGAAGGCAAAGCAGAGGTTCTTAGAAGGAAAGAATGTGTTGAACTATTAAAGTCCCCCAGATAGTTTGGAAATGTGGCCCTAGTAGTTTGCTCTAGCAGGAGCTCCCAAAGTCAAGGCAAGAAGAATCTAGAGAAGACACAGAAGGAAAATGGAAGCCCATGATTGGCCCGTTTTGAATCTCATTCCTTTGGTTGCCATCCTCAACCCAGTGTCTAATCCCTTACAATTTTGCATTGCTTAGAGGGTTACACCAGCTCTTCACTTTGTCAGTCCATCTCTCCCTTCCATATCACCAAGAATAGGTCTCTACAAATGATCACACAGCCCCTGACCTCTGTGGCTTGGATCTAGGTGTCTCCTTATTTTTGGTGACTGGTGAGAGATGGGATGTGAATTATTATTTATTGTAAACAGGGAAGATACTTTCCTTGCCATCCAAGGTGGTATTTGAGTGATTTCCCTCCCTCTACTCACATCAGTACTTGGTATGTATTGAAGTTCAATGAATGCTTCTGTGAATTTTGATACTTTTGGGAATTATTGCCCAAAGAACCTTGTTGCCCAGTCTATAAACTGGCTCCTCCCAGTCTTAACAGTCAGAACTTACACTTTTATGCTCCATCAATGCAACCCTTTGAAGTTCTCCAAGCATTCCTATGCTGTATACCACTGTCTTGGGTTTGGTTCCCTGGAAACAGCCTGAGATGCAGATTCTTGTGCCAGTATTTACTGAGGAACTGCCTTCAGGAGAAACCTGAAATGGAACAAGGGAGGCACAACAGGACAGGCCAAGATGTGGGTTCACCTGATCCTATGGGAGCTTTTGGAGCATGAATTATACCATAAAGCTTTCCTACCCTGAGGTAAGGGGACTGGCCATATCAGTGTATTATTGGTATTGGGCCACTTTTGGAAAGGGGAGTAACTTAGGCATTTCCAGGCAAGTTCTTTCCCATAGGTTGAGAACAATTCTCAGAAGAATGCAACTTGGAGCTCTTAACAACCCATCCTCAGAGCAGCTGGGAGATCTACTACAATCATCCCAAGTATTTGCTTACACAATTCACTCCATGAAAAAGCAGCAGCCCCTCCTCCTGTGTTACTGCCTGAAAACTTGCCCTAATATAGTAGTTTTCAAACCTTACCTAGGAAACCTACCTATTCACTCATACCCTCATCACCCTTCCCCTTCTTGGGTTAGTACCCTTTTTCCTTCACTAACACTCTATGCACTTATTATACTCTTTGGAATTATACTTGGGAGAGTCTTTGCTCTCCCAAGACTCTCCAAGGAGAGTCTTTTCAAGGAAAAGCTTTGAATGAGTTTACCATAAAAATAAATTCTGTCTTGTTACCTTGCAAATCCTTGAGGACAGCAATCTATCTTATTCATCTCCTGGCCCTTACTTCTGGCCCTTAGAACCGCACCTGATGCCTTGTAGGAGTTCCAACACAGGTTTGCTGAATTAAACAATATCAATCTTGTTTAGGATTGGTATCATGGAAAAATAAGTTGAACTTACCTAAGTTAAATACATACATAAATTAAAATATGTTTAACTTACCTATGGGAAAATATGTCAACCTAGAGTAAACTTTTTGAAACTAATTTATTTTCCAGTTGAAGATTGCCTTCTCTAGTATGCTATGTCTATTCCTAAATATACAGAGAAAGACATTAACCTGCCTTTTCGTACACAAATGAGTCACTTCCAAAAATAAGCACCATTTCTTGACCAACACTTACTTAATTCATCAACCTGTAATTTGCTTTTGGAAAAATCATCTCATAAAATGATGATGACTTGAGCTTTAAGAAATCTGGTGCAGAGCTAGAAAAAAAAGTAAACTTCGTGGCAACATTGCAAAGAACAAAATGCAAACTGCAGTTAGTGTTGGTAGCTGTTAAATGCAAGCATTCACTGTAGCAGACAGTCTTTCTTTAGAAAACACAGGCCAATGACAGAAGATAACAAATAGACACCCTTCTCTCTAGAAGAAACATAATAATTAGCGGTGAGGGGGGGTGGAAATTAGCGAAAGGTGACTTTGGAAGAGTGGCTGGAGAGTATATAATGTAACGACTGTTCAGATGCATATTCATCAAAGCTGTTGACATAGTTCTCTTATTAGCTAATATGTAAAATGTTGTTTTAAGGAAATGGTGCCTCTGTAAAATACCAGAGGCAAGAGAGTCTGGAGTAGCTGCCATTAAACCTCTTTGCTAATTGGACACACCAGCTACTGCTATCACATTAATCTGCGGCCTTACCTGACAGGCTAAACAGCCTGAGCTAACAGAACATTTAGAATTAATGTGTTTACTTTAAGAAACACGAAGTCTGATTCCATTAACATTCAAAGTCATAGAGGCTACAGAATTAAACATTGGAGGCTTTTCTTTCTTTCTTTTTCTATTTGATAGTCCGGTGTTTACAGAACTTACATTAATGATGAAGCGATGTAATTTTTTTTGTCTTGGAGGCTGAAAACATAAAAAATTGGATTAAAATTATGAAGCTACTCTGACATGATATATTAAAGAGCTCTGAATGATGCCTAGGGATGGAGGAGAGAAGAAAAACACTTGAGTAAGTAAACAGAGTTTATGAGACTTGTTTATGCCAGGAAAGCAGGATGAATATTTCTGACTAAAAGTTAATTAACTATTTTGCTTCAGCGAGCCAATTTGTCGTCCTAAACTTTGATTCATTAACTGCAAACTGAGAGAGTTGCTTGTTCCTTGGTGTACTCATATACTGCGCTTGTGTTAAATGGTGCCATGAGATATTGTCTGCTCTATCCAATTGAAACTAACGGAAAAGGCTATTATACTGAAAGTAAGACTTTTTAAGTAGCAGTAAGTAGATGGGTATTCTTTCAGAGCTATGCCCCAAAACTATATAGCTTAATTGCAAAGCTAATCAGCCCTTATCAAGTAAAATGAGGGTATACCAGGATTTTTGAATCTGTACATTAAATGGGGCATGAAAGTTGCCCAGTTGGAGATTCTATAGGCTTAAGTCTTGTGAACTTACCAGCAGTACTGCTTCATTTTTTGCCACTTGGAGACTATAATTTAGAAAAAAATCTGTTGTAAGGAGAAAATAAATCTCCATTTGTCAATAATGGAGATTATTTGTTTCTAATAATGATATGTTTTGTGAAAGTCTGTTTGCTATGTATAAAGGACCTTTGAGCTTATGACTGGGTTAATGAAAAGATAAGCATTTAGGAGAAAAAACCCTGGCCATACTCCTAGGATAGTGATGTTTCAGGTTTTAATCACAGTTGCATCCCAGCTGATGAGAGGTAAAGAATCTGCGTGCCAGCGCAGGAGAGGAAGAGACAGGGGTTTGGTCCTGGGGTTGGGAAGGGCCCCTGGAGTAGGAAATGGCAACCTGCTCCAGTATTCTTGCCTGGAAAATTCCATGGACAGAGGAGCCTGGGGGGGCTACAGTCCATGGGTTTGCAAGGAGTCAGATACGACTGAGCCACTGAGCACAACCACACACACACACACACACACACTCTCTCTCTCTCTCTCTCTCTCACACACACGACTAACTCTATATCATAGGACATACTTGAGAATATTTGTGAAAATTCATGCAACTTAGTTAATTTGGGTCTATAAACCTTAATCCAAGTAGTGGAAATGTTGTTCTTTACAAGAAATGGTTGCTTTTTTCCACAGTAAAGCTTATGGACTTTCTGTCTTACACTGCCTCTCTGTCCCTAGTGTGGAAACAGAGAACATTCTGCCCCTCTCTGTGAAAAGTCTTTTTGTGAATGCAGATTTTAAAGCCCCTTGAACATGGGCTAGACTATAAATTCCATGAAAGTAAGGGCTTTGTATGTAAATAGCTGCATTCCCAGTTCCTGGAATAATGCTTATGGAATGAATAAAGTAATGAATGAGTGAATGAACAAATGAATGAAGGCTTCAGGGCATTTTAAATATCCTGAGGAGATTATAATATTGTTTCGGTAAAATGAATAATGAGTTAATCTGGGTTTCCCCAGGGCTTTGAATATTGGGTGCATGGAAAGTAAGTGAGTAAGCATGGACTGTGTGAAATCTTTGTTCTAGTTACTGTGTAACTTTTGGCAAGCTATTTAATCTCTCTAAATCTTAATTTCATCATTCACAAATTAGGGTTAATAATGATAGTATCTTTCTCATAGGTATACTGAGGAAATATTTCATTGAGAAATGAAGAAGGTATTGTTTGTAAAGTGCTTTGAAGAGTTCACCTACTTAGCTGTAATTTATGAAGAATTTATGAAGATGCCATGTGCTAATGGCAAAGAACACTCAAACTACCGCACAACTGCACTCATGTCACACGCTAGTAAAGTAATGCTCAAAATTCTCCAAGCCAGGATTCGGCAATATATGAACCGTGAACTTCCAATGTTCAAGCTGGTTTTAGAACAGGCAGAGGAACCAGAGATCAAATTGCCAACATCTGCTGGATCATCAAAAAAGCAAGAGAGTTCCAGAAAAACATCTATTTCTGCTTTATTGACTATGCCAAAGCCTTTGACTGTGTGGATCACAATAAACTGTGGAAAATTCTGAAAGACATGGGAATACCAGACCACCTGACCTGCCTCTTGAGAAACCTGTATGCAGGTCAGGAAGCAACAGTTAGAACTGGACATGGACCAACAGACTGGTTCCAAATAGGAAAAGGAGTACGTCAAGGCTGTATATTGTCACCCTGCTTATTTAACTTATATGCAGAGTACATCATGAGAAACACTGGGCTGGAAGAAGCACAAGCTGGAATCAAGATTGCCAGGAGAAATATCAATAACCTCAGATATGCAGATGACACCACCCTTATGGCAGAAAGTGAAGAGGAACTAAAAAGCCTCTTGATGAAAGTGAAAGTGGAGAGTGAAAAAGTTTGCTTAAAGCTCAACATTCAGAAAATGAAGATCATGGCATCTGGTCCCATCACTTCATGGGAAATAGATGGGGAAACAGTGGAAACAGTGTCAGACTTTATCTTTTTGGGCTCCAAAATCACTGCAGATGGTGATTCCAGCCATGAAATTAAAAGACGCTTACTCCTTGGAAGAAAAGTTATGACCAACCTAGATAGCATATTCAAAAGCACAGACATTACTTTGCTGACAAAGCTCCGTCTAGTCAAGGCTATGGTTTTTCCAGTGGTCATGTATGCATGTGAGAGTTGGACTGTGAAGAAAGCTGAGCGCTGAAGAATTGATGCTTTTGAACTGTGGTGTTGGAGAAGACTATTGAGAGTCCCTTGGACTGCAAGGAGATCCAACCAGTCCATTCTAAAGGAGATTAGTCCTGGGTGTTCTTTGGAAGGAATGATGCTGAAGCTGAAACTCCAGTACTTTGGCCACCTCATGCGAAGAGTTGACTTACTGGAAAAGACTGTGATGCTGGGAGAGATTGGGGGCAGGAGGAGAAGGGGACGACAGAGGATGAGATGGCTGGATGGCATCACTGACTCGATGGATGTGAGTTTGAGTGAACTCCGGGAGTTAGTGATGGACAGGAAGGCCTGGCGTGGTGCAGTTCATGGGGTCTCAAAGAGTCGGACACGACTGAGTGACTGAACTGAACTGAACTGACTGATGAGGTTATTAATCCAAATGTGGAGATTGTCCCAAAAAAGAGTTAGAAAATATCAGTTGAGACTCTGTAAAGACAATGGACATTTGGGTTACTTCCACCTGTTGGCTGCTCTGAATAATTCTGCAATGAATGTAGGTGCAGAAACATCTCTTGGAGATCCTGTCCAAGCATCTGTTTATTCAGCATTACTGGTGATTAAATCAAAACCAGATGGAATGGAGCTACTAACATGAGAAAGTAGTTATTGCTTGCTTTGATCTAGCAAATTATTTCTTATTCATTAGAAAGTATATATGGCTTCACTGCAAAGATTTGGATGATCCTTAATGTGGATGTTTGTTATGCAGAAATGCAGGCTCTTCATTTCTCTTGGCACCCACTCCCATTTTCTTGCGTCTTAGCTATTATTTTGATGTTTCTAAAGTTTCTGCCTCTGTTCCCCCTTTTCCTAGGGTTTGATCTTTTCTTCTGTATCAGACAAGTCCACAGCATCCTCTTATATCTTTGAATTTCCCCTGTGTGTATCTGAGGGCTAGGCATTCACTTCAGTATCTGTTTGTGCTGGGTTTCTTTTTTTTTATTTTAATAATTTATTTATTTATTTTTTGGCCAGGCCACTTGGCATGTGGGATCCTAGTTCCCCAACCAAAGATCAAACCTGTGCACCCTGAATTGGAAGTGTGGAGTCTTAACCACCTGACCACCAGAGAAGTTCCCTGTGTGTGCTGTTCTGAGCCTCAAGTGTGGAGATAAAGAGGAAGAGAATAGGGGTGATCAGCAGTCTGTTTGCAGTAGCTTTTTGGATCTTCAGCTGTACTTTGAGAATGAATGAATGATTCTGTGAATGGCTACACGACATCTTGTGTTGTTGGGTTTCTGTTGAGCTGTATATTTGTTGGTCAGTGTTTGAGCAGTACTACAAAGGACTGTTCATTAAGTGGAGACTTAGAATTCAAGTTGGTGTGCATATCCTTGTTCTGGTTTCATATAGGACCTAATGGCAGCAGCATAAGGTTATCCATTTGTAGTGAGGATGCAGCAGGGCCAGTGATAAAGGCATGGAAGCTAGCTTGGCAGGGAGTTTCAGTGGGGCGCTACCGAGCCATCACTACTTAAGGTGAAAGTACATAATAAAAGGCAGCAGAGATCAAGAAAAAAGGGTTAGAGACCAGGGCAAACGGATGTGTTCGGAGAGAGATCAAAACTATGCAAGCTATTTGGACATCAGAAATGGGACCAACGCAAAAAGAATTAAGGCATTTACAGAGCTCTTGGATTAATAATATTAATAGTAAGAGTTTGGAGAAGGCAATGGCAACCCACTCCAGTATTCTTGCCTGGAGAATCCCAGGGATGGGGGAGCCTTGTGGGCTGCCGTCTATGGGGTTGCAGAGAGTCAGACACGACTGAAGCGACTTAACAGCAGAGTTACATTTATTGCCTACTTAATCTGTGCCAGACAATGTTAGGTACTTTTATGCATTGTGTTATTTAGTTCTTCCTGGAGAAGGCAATGGCACCCCACTCCAGTACTCTTGCCCATGGGAAAATCCCATGGACGGAGGAGCCTGGTAGGCAGCAGTCCATGGGGTCACTAAGAGTAGGACATGACTGAGCGACTTTACTTTCACTTTTCACTTTCATGCATTGGAGAGGGAAATGGCAACCCACTCCAGTACTCTTGCCTGGAAAATCCCATGGATGGCAGAGCCTGGTGGGCTGCCGTCTATGGGGTCGCATAGAGTCGGACACGACTGAAGTGACTTAGCAGCAGCAGCAGCAGTTCTATGAGGCAAGTTCTATTATTACCTTAATTTTACAAATGAGGAAACTAAGTCTCAGAGAGATTAAGGATACGATTAGTAAATGAATGAGCTGGTTGTCAGACTCAGCAGTGCTTTCTGGTTGTGAGCAGATATGAACTGGACTGAGGGAACAAGGAGTAAGTACAGTGTCACTTATCTCACTGTACTGTGACTTGTAATGAACTTTATGGTGAGTAGCAGGTATCATTTGTCGTTTGATTACAATTCAGTCAATGGTTTTGCTTGAATAAATGATATTTCAACTTCAGTTCAGTTCAGTTCAGTCGCTCAGTCGTGTCCGACTCTTTGCGACCCCATGAATTGCACCACGCCAGGCCTTCCTGTCCATCACTAACTCCCGGAGTTCACTCAAACTCACATCCATCGAGTCAGTGATGCCATCCAGCCATCTCATCCTCTGTCGTCCCCTTCTCCTCCTGCCCCCAATCTCTCCCAGCATCACAGTCTTTTCCCGTGAGTCAACTCTTCGCATGAGGTGGCCAAAGTACTGGAGTTTCAGCTTCAGCATCATTCCTTCCAAAGAACACCCAGGACTGATCTCCTTTAGAATGAACTGGTTGGATCTCCTTGCAGTCCAAGGGACTCTCAAGAGTCTTCTCCAACACCACAGTTCAAAAGCATCAATTCTTCGGCGCTCAGCCTTCTTCACAGTCCAATTCTCACATCCATACATGACCACTGGAAAAACCATAGCCTTGACTAGACGGACCTTTGTTGGCAAAGTAATGTTTCTGCTTTTCGATATGCTATCTAGGTTGGTCATAACTTTTCTTCCAAGGAGTAAGCATCTTTTAATTTCATGGCTGCTGTCACCATCTGTCTCCCTCAAATTCAGTAGTTATTTCTGCATAATCATACAAAAAAAGGATGTAGAAGTAGAAACTTCAAGATTTGAATTCTTGAGGGAACTCTATTTCCAAAATACTCAATCTTCTTCAAATGCATTTCCAAACATACCACAATTATCTTAAATTCTTGTTCAAAGATATTGTCACTGTGGAGAGAGGTATTAGCATTAACTGATGCATGTTTTAAGAGTTAGAAACATCTGGCTTCCAATCTAGATTTTCTAATTTTTCAATCATATATCTGGTATGAAATTTTTGAAGAAAGAGATATTGAAACAGTGATCTGAGACTCTGAAACTTGAGAAAGAATCTCGCTTTGAGAGGAGGAATGGCAAGATTGCAAATGTGGAAGAGTGAGGATTGTGTGGGATAGAAAGAATGTTAGATTTGGTGCCAAAAGATTTAGGTTTATATTTGACCCCTGCTACAGAGAAGGCAATGGCACCCCACTCCAGTACTCTTGCCTGGAAAATCCATGGATGGAGGAGCCTGGTGGGCTATGGTCCACGGGGTCGCTAAGAGTCAGACACAACTGAGCGACTTCACTTTCACTTTTCACTTTCATGCATTGGAGAAGGAAATGGGAACCCACTCCAGTGTTCTTGCCTGGAGAATCCCAGGGACAGGGGAGCCTAGTGGGCTGCCGTCTATGGGGTCGCACAGAGTCAGACACGACTGAAGTGACTTAGCCCCAGCAGCAGCAGCAGCTGACCCCTGCTGATTTCAAACCTGAAACTGAGAATGGTAATGTTGCATTTTCAGAGTCATCCCACAGTTCAAACAAAATAGTGTTATATGAGTGTCCTTTGTAAAATATAAATTTAATAAAGCAAACAGTTTGCACGCATTATCACAGCTAAGTTTCTAAAGCTTAATTTTTTACTTACAATGGTGTTTCTAGGATTGATTTTGAGAGTCAAGATAAATTCCTAGAACAACTAAGCATAGGTGAAATGGGAATCGTTCATTTGGTGAGATATTTGGTGAAGATGAGACAAGATATTAGACCTTCTCTTAGAGACAACGACTTAATCAAATTTGCCTACATTCAATTTGAGTGGCTGGAGCTTCTAGTTTCAGAAGTGACTTCTAAGACCCACGAGAGGGAGCTCATGCACTTCTTAGGCTCTGCTGGTTAGCTTTCCAATATCTCATTCAAAACAGGCAGTCGTTGGGGAGGTGAGGTGTGATGGAGAAAATGATCATGAGAAATGAACTCCTTCAAGAAAAATTATTGGGAGATACAAACTTAATTTCTTTACTATGTCTGAAAGCTATTGAGAAAATTCTGGCCAGAATCCTTTTAACTGGCTCCCTTAAAGGAGGAAGAACTGCTACTACCATTTTAGATTAATATCTCTGCCTTAACACCCATTCCAAATATTCTCCTCTTGCAAAAGAGCACTGAGAGATGATGATCCAGCAGGAATGATGTCCCACTCCACTTAGCCCAGGCAGCCTTGGGAGGCAACCAGGAATATCATAGTTTTGGCATTTGTGATCACAGCCTGTTTCAGTTAAATATTCAGGGAGAAAGGAGTCTATGCACACAAATTTAAGTAAGTGTTGATTGTCTGAAGTACTTTTGTAAAGGCTGTCATAGACTGGGAAAGGATGAATGAGTGTGTGTGTGTGTATGTGTGTGTGTCAGGGCGGGGGCAATGGGGTGTGTGTGTGTGTGTGTGTGTGTGTGTGTGATGAGGGGATGGGATGGAAGGCAGCATGGACACATTCTCAGTTTTGATATTTTTCATTTCATGATGTGGCACACTTCTCAGAGTTATAAAACGTGATCAAAGGAGAGACGTCTAAAAGGCACTAAACCCTCTGCTTGTGAAGAAATTCTGCCAATGAAAGATGAGTTTCTGGCTCATCCATATCTTGTTGTGTTACATTACAATGGATGAGTAGGCTCAATAATATATTCAGTCAATGTATTATAAGCATTAATCATTATATTGAATGATTATTTTCCACATAAGCTTTGTGTAAACTGAATTAGTATGCATGAAATGGAATTTTATACTTCAATCTTATAATAAAATTGAAAACGTATTTTGCTGTAGACATTTTTGGATCCAATACCTAATAACATTACTAAGGCAGTAAATCTTTTAAAATCAAACAGTTAAAGGAAAATAATGACTGTTTTGACCAATAATTAACAAGAAAATATTTTACTATTCATTACTAAATCAATAAGGAAACAAACCACAAAATACCAATTCAAGGGGTTAAAGTTTAAATTGAATGAGCTGCAATGAGGTCAAGCTGTTACCAGGAAAGGCCAACTGGCCGTCTCCCAAAGGGTCTACATAGGGATGTATTCATTGTCTACAAAATCAGAAACTAGTTTGGGCAACCCTTTTGAAGTGAATCCACTTTGTGAGGATTAACTAATGCATGAATTAAAAAACAATGGGAAATGTAGCTTGCAATTAGAATCATCATGATCAGAGAATTATTTTCTAATAGGAAAAACTCCAAGGGAAGTCACATTTAATTAGAAGCTTGATTTGTGTAAAATTAGAACAGAAAGGCTGATTTAAAATAGTTTGAGGGTTTTTTCTTTTCCTCATGTAAGCTGTTTGAGTCACCGTTCCCTATTGCAGGGATAGTTTTTCCAAAGGCATAAAAATATTAAATACCCGGGAGCCAACATCCTCTTCTTTGGACTCTATTTAGATGGTAAATGAGGCCTAGCTCTGTCCCTTGTGGGATTTCCAGTCTGGAAAAGTATGATAAAATGCCTAAAATATAAAATAATATCTTAATTGACTTACTAATAACATTTATATCAGAACTTTTCCCTCATCCAGAAGTCCCACCATGACCCCTGTAATTACTAATACCCTTCTTTTCCCAAAGGTATCCATTGTCACCAAAGATAAGTTTTGCTATTTTCTGAAAATTCCATAAATGGAATCATAGAGTAATAATTATTTTCTTCTGTCTTCTTTGACTTAAGACTGTGTGTGTTAGGTTCATTGATATTGATTCATGTAGTTTTAGTTCATTTGTTTTAATTGCTGTATAGTATTCTACTGTATGACTAAATAAGAAAAAATCTCTAGGCTAGTATACTGAAGATCAGGAGTCAGTAGAATTTTTCTGTAAATGGTAAGATACTAATTATTTTAGTCTGTGTGGGCTGTATGGTTTTTGTTGCAACTATTCATCTTTGATATTATATTATTACAGCAGTCATAGACTGTGTAAATGATAGCTGTGGCTGTGTTCCAATAATGTAACAAATGAATGACAGGTTGGATTTGGCTTGTGGATCACCCTTGAATATTTGGATTGTTTTCAGGTTGGTGTTACCATGAATGAACCTGTGTAATTTCTTGTATGTGTCTTTTGGTGTTTGCATGTAGGTGATTCCTTTCGATATGCAGCAAGCAATGAATTACTTTGTTCAGCTTTGGTAGATGCTGCCAACTTTTTCAAAGTGATTTTCTAAACAGCCTAGGTGCTCCATGTTTTATCAACATGTGAAATTTTCATTCGTTGAAAATTTAGCCCTTTTGGTGGGTATGTGGTATCATTTCCCTAATGTAAGCCTTTTCTGATATGTCAACTGAGAAAGCCAGTAAATTCTGTCATATGAGTGTATACATTCCACTGATTGTTCTATGGGTTTGTTTTATTTTATGCAAACGATTACCTGAAATAAAATAAAAATCAGAATATTTAAGTGTTGCAGTTCAAAACAAAAATATAAAAATACTGAAATTTGGCTTGGCTTTGAGAACAATGGAGGCAGGGGATATATGTATACATATAGTTAATTCACTTCCTTGTATAGCAGAAACTAATGCAACATTGTAAAGCAATTATACTCCAATAAAAACAACAGCAACAACAAATTAAATGGAAGAATAAAGAGCTTTTGAAGTGCTTTTACCTGAGAAACTTTTAGGGTTTCAGAGCAGAGAGTTTAAGATTAAGAATTAGTTCTAGATTTATAACAGCTAGTATCAAATAGGTTATGAGGCTTATAAACTGTATGAGCTTGAAAAAGTAACTTTAAAGCATTGTTGTAAAGTAGAATTAATAATATCTGTACCATCATTTCCACATGAATTTTGTGAGTATAAAATATGATTATATTTGTGATAATGCAAAATATTCAGAGAGAATTAAACTTCATTAAGGGTTCTTTATCCACTCAGGATACCAAATCTTAAATGTCAGGAATCTCCCAAAGTGTACATTCATCTGTAAAAATAGTTGAATGAATTCTCTAACTTAAAACCCTCTGAAGATAATAAAAGGGGCAGTTTGACTAAGAAAAGTATGATGTTGTGATTTATAATAAGAAATATAGATTTTACTTTTATCCCCTTTTCTGGCACAGAGCTCCTAAAATCCTTGGAATTTCCTGAGAGGACCAATAAATGCGACTTTTGTTATGTGTTAGTAAGGTGACTTTGGGACCCCATCTAAGAGTGGGGACTGATCGATGGGAAAACCAACCATGCAATTAGATGATTGGAACTTTCAGCCCCACTCCCAACCTCTGAGAGGCAGAAAGGCTGGTGGTTGAATCAATCACCAATGACCAATGTGTTAATCAATCACAAGCCTCTATTCAAAAAACCAAAAGCAGGGGGTTTGGAGATCTTCCGGGTTGGTGAACAGGGAGATTATGTGAGACTGGAGAGGGCATGGAATCTCCTTGCCCCTTCTCTATACTCGCCCTATGCCTCTCTCCCATCCGGTTGTTCCAGAGTTATAAATCCTTTTACAACAAACTTGTGATACTGAGTCAATGGGTTTCCTGAGTTCAATGAGCTACTCTAACAAATTCATCAAACTCAAAGAGGAGGTCACAGGGACCTCTGATTGATAGCCAGTCAGTCAGAAACACAGTTAATAATCTGGGCTTCTGATTGACATCTGAAGTTTTGAACAGGGGGCATTCTTGTAGGACTGAACCCTTAAGTTTTCAAATCTGACACTGTCTCAGGATAGACAGTGTCAGAATTGAGTTGAATTGTAGGATCCCTAGCTGGTGTCAGAAAATTCTTGTTGTTGGTGTAGCAATACCATTCCTCCACCCCCTACACACACTGGACTTGGTCTCGGAACACCAAAAAATAAAACCATACTGTATAATGGGAACTACATATGTGACACAATTAGATTATGCATAGATACATTATCCTACTGTGAATTGGAGTTTTGGAATTTTCTAGCTCTTACTCACAAAGCAAAAAAGCTGGACAGAAAGTTCAGTTATTGAGATTTAGGAAGTGTTTCTCTTTTGGTTTGGGTTTATCTTTTCCTCAGTTCAGTTCAGTAGCTCAGTCATGTCTGACTCTTTGCAACCCCATGGACAGCAGCAGACCAGGCTTCCCTGTCCATCACCAACTGCTGGAGCTTGCTCAAACTCATGTCCATCGAGTTGGTGATGCCATCCAACCATCTCATCCTCTGTCGTCCCCTTCTCCTCCCACCTTCAATCTTTCCCAGCATCAGGGTTTTTTCCAAAGAGTCAGTTCTTCGCATCAGGTGGTCAAAGTATTGAAGCTTCAGCTTCAGCGTCAGTCCTTCCAATGAATATTCAGGACTGATCTCCTTTAGGATGGACTGGTTGGATCTCCTTGCAGTCCAAGAGACTCTCAAGAGTCTTCTGCTACACCATAGTTCAAAAGCATCAATTCTTGGCACTCAGCTATCCTTATGGTCCAGCTCTCACATCCACGTGTCTACTGGAAAAACCATAGCTTTGACTAGATGGACCTTTGTCAGCAAAGTAATATCTCTGCTTTTTAATATGCTGTCTAGGTTGGTCATAGTTTTTCTTTCAAGGAACAAGCATCTTTTAATTTCATGGCTACAGTTACTATCGACAGTGATTTTGGAGCTACCCAAAGTAAAGCCTGTCTCTGCTTTCACTGTTCCCCATCTGTTTGCCATGAAGAGATAGAACCAGATGCCATGATCTTAGTTTTTTGAATGTTGAGTTTTAAGCCAGCCTTTTCAATCTCCTCTTTCACTTTCATCAAGATGCATATTTTCCTAGGTGCTAACAATTCTTTTCTGTTTTCTAATTTTGTTGGAATATGATAGCTCTTTGCCTCATTGGATATTATTTGCCAACATTTTTCAGAGTCTGCTAATGTTATAGTCCAAAGTTCAGATCTTTAGTTTTGATGAAGATGTGGTTTTTCCATTAAGTTCTGCATATTGACTATGATTTTTAACAGGGGATGGCATTCTTTCCCTTAATTTTCTTGTTTTTTTTGGCTGTCCCACTTCAGTGGTTGGAAAGTCTACATAGCTTATGTCTTTCAGCGAGAAAAATAGCATCTTGTTTAGGGACCAACCTGATAATTTATCTCCCATCAGGGGAAAAAGGGATGTCATACTATTTTGCAAAATTTATTAAACATCCATGGCTCAGAGTAGGTTTTTTTGACCATTTCATTCCTAATAGTGGCTATCCTCCAAAAAATAGTTTTTAAACTGTAAAGCTCTCAGTTCAGTTCAGTTCAGTAGCTCAGTCATGTCCGACTCTTTGTGACTCCATTGACTGCAGCATGTCAGGCCTCCCTGTTCATCACCAACTCCCAGAGTTTACCCAAACTCATGTCTGTTGAGTCATCCAACTATCTCATCCTCTGTTGTCCACTTCTCCTCCTGCCTTCATCTTTCTGAGCATCAGGGTCTTTTCCAATGAGTCAGTTCTTTGCATCAGGTGGCCAAAGTATTGGAGTTTCAGCTTTAGCATCAGTCCTTCCAATGAACACCCAGGACTGATCTCCTTTAGGATGTACTGGTTGGATTTCCTTGCGGTCTAAGGGACTCACAAAAGTCTTTTCCAACACCACAGTGCAAAAGCATCAATTCTTTGGTGCTCAGCTTTCTTTATAGTCCAACTCTCACATC
>NW_011494898.1:814557-814740 GCF_000754665.1 Bison bison bison
AGTTGGTGATGCCATCCAACCATCTCATCCTCTGTCGTCCCCTTCTCCTCCCACCTTCAATCTTTCCCAGCATCAGGGTTTTTTCCAAAGAGTCAGTTCTTCGCATCAGGTGGTCAAAGTATTGAAGCTTCAGCTTCAGCGTCAGTCCTTCCAATGAATATTCAGGACTGATCTCCTTTAGGA
>NW_011494898.1:814840-833809 GCF_000754665.1 Bison bison bison
CATCCATACATGACTATTGGAAAAACCATAGCCTTGACTAGATGGACCTTTGTTGGTAAACTAATGTCTCTGCTTTTTAACACGCTGTCTAGGTTGGTCATAACTTTCCTTCCAAGGAGCAAGCGTCTTTTATTTCATGGCTGCAGTCACCATCTGCAGTGATTTTGGAGCCCCCCAAAATAAAGTCTGTCACTGTTTCCACTGTTTATCAATCTATTTGCCATGAAGTGATGGGACCAGATGCCATGATCTTAGTTTTCTGAATGTTGAGTTTTAAGCCCACTTTTTCACTCTCCTCTTTCACTTTCATCAAGAGGCTCTTTAGTTCTTCTTCACTTTCTGCCATAAGGATGGTGTCATCTGCATATCTGAGGTTATTGATATTTGTCCTGGCAGTCTTGATTCCAACTTGTGCTTCTTCCAGCCCAGCGTTTCTCATGATGTACTCTGCATATAATTTAAATAAAATAGGTAGGGTGACAATATACAGCCTTGATATACTCCTTTTCTTATTTGGAACCAGTCTACTGTTCCATGTCCAGTTCTAACTGTTGCTTCCTGACCTGCATACAGGTTTCTTAAGAGGCAGGTCAGCTGTTCTGGTATTCCTATCTCTTGAAGGATTTTCCACAGTTTATTGTGATCCACACAGTCAAAGGCTTTGGCATAGATAATAAAGCAGAAATAGATGTTTTTCTGGAACTCTCTTGCTTTTTTGATGATCCAGAAGATGTTGGCAATTTGATCTCTGGTTCCTCTGCCTGTTCTAAAACCAGCTTGAACATTGGAAGTTCATGGTTCATGTATTGTTGAAGCCTGGCTTGGAGAATTTTGAACATTACTTTACTAACATGTGAGATGAATGCAATTGTGTGGTAGTTTGAGAATTCTTTGCCATTGCCTTTCTCTGGGATTGGAATGAAAACTGACCTTTTCCAGTCCTGTGGCCACTGCTGAGTTTTTCAAATTTGCTGGCATATTGAGTGCAGCACTTTCACAGCATCATCTTTTAGGATTTGAAATAGTTCAGTTGGAATTCTATCACCTCCACTAGCTTTGTTCATAGTGAACAAAAGCACAGTTGACTTTGCATTCTAGGATATCAGGCTCTAGGTGAGTGATCACACATTGTGATTATCTGGGTCATGAAGATCTTTTTTGTGTGGTTCTTCTGTGTATTCTTGCCACCTCTTGTTAATATCTTCTGCTTCTGTAGGTCCCTACCATTTCTGTCCTTTATTGTGCCCATCTTTGCATGCAATGTTCGCTTGGCATCTCTCATTTTCCTAAAGAGATATCTAGTTCTTCCCCTTCTATTGTTTTTCTCTTTCTTTGCATTGATCACTGAGGAAGGCTTTCTTATCTCTCCTTGCTGTTCTTTGGAACTCTGCATTCAAATGGGTATATCTTTCCTTTCCCCTTTGTTTTTCGCTTCTCTTTTTTCACAGCTATTTGTAAATCCTCCTCTGACAGCCATTTTGCTTTTTGCATTTCTTTTTCTTGGGAATGGTCTTGATCCCTGTCTCTTGTACAATGTCACGAATGTCCGTCCATAGTTCATCAGGCACTCTGTCTGTCAGATCTAGTCCCTTAAATCTATTTTCCACTTCTACTATATAATCATAAGGGCTTTGATTTAGGTCATACCTGATTGGTCTAGTGGTTTTTCCTACTTTCTTCAGTTTAAGTTAAAGTGCTAGATAAATATTAATTTATAATGTTCATTGTATTGAACCTTGAAAGATAATTTCTTTTTTCTCTTGCTCTGTGAAATTTTTTTTTTTCTTCCTACAAAAGCAAGGGAGAAAATCATGATGATGAATCCTAGACAAATGGAAGAAAGAAATTTCTTGTCTATTTCTTATATTTCCATATTTTCCAAAGTGAGTACCATAAACTATACCTATCTCCTGAAGTTTCTTTTTCCTAACAGCTTTATCAAGATATACTTGGTTCACAAAAAAAAGGACATATTTTATGTATATAATTTGATGGGTTTGTGGATACACATACACCCGTGAAACCGTAATCACAGTCTTTCTTTCCTTGTATCGACTAATTCTCTGTCTGTGGAATACAAAGAAGCTCAAGCTTTAAATTTTCTAATTTTGTTCTTGCTTTTAATCTCATTTTTGATGAAGCATTCTAAATTTTTACAATGAGGGAAAAGGCTCCAAAAGCTCTGGACATAAAGTCTAACTCTGTTTCAATATATACAATTTTCTTTTCCCCTCCATACCTAGTGAAATTCACACTCAGGATATGCTCTAATTAGTTTCACTTTTAGGAGTCTAACGGGATCATCAAAGTAACAAGTCTCAACTGCACAACTTGACATCTCATTAACACGTGCATTACAACATATGGTGCTTAGGTGACTTGAGTTAGGAGGTGGTGAAGGTGGGGTAGAGTCAAATTTTCCTGGCATTTGACATGTTACTGTAAGGAAAATATTAGTTACATTTTCTGAGCACAGTAGATGATCATGAATGGAATAGAATCTTCAGGTCCAGCAATTTAAATGAGTTATTGTGTATATGATTCTGATACTTAAGTGAAAACATGCCTAATGCCAATATAATAGAGCAGAATATATATTTGATGGGGAGTTGCCATGTTTTGGCTCATTTATTGCAAAGGTGATCTAATTAAGTTCATTATCTGAAGCTCTAGATATAGTGTTTATACTTGAAATTCTTTTTCTATAGTTTCTGTAAAAAACTCAAGTTCTTTCTTCTTGACTTAGATTTGGATATTCTGACAAATTGTCACCTACAGTTTAAACAAAGTTTATTGAATAGACTGTATGTTTATTTAATTTGAATTATGCCTTGTTTTGTAGAAAGAGGAATGGGAAACTCTGGTATAGCTAGTTTTAAAAATTAGGCTTATGACATTTGTAAATCTAAATGTTAAATTGCTTTTACTTTAGCTATTCACAAATATTTTTCAGTTAGTCTACATGGTAAGAACTTCATTGAACACTATAAGCCTGAGGTGACCAGATGGTAGAATTATAGGATTTGGAGCTCAGAGGGACTCAGGGGTCATTTAATCCAACATCTTAACTTTACAGAGGTGAAAACTAAGCCGTGGAGCTACAGCTTATATTTTTTAAACAGCAGTTGCTTCCTTAACAAAATGAGAGAGCTTTAGACAGACAACTGAGTCTATGATGAATGGATGTAGACAACCAATTCAGTTATGACAGTGTATTTAATATCCTAAACAAATGAAAGAAGAACCCATGGGAAGAGTTATGATACAGAATGCATTAAGGCCTGATGTCATAAGTCATGCAGTAACATTGCTGTAGGTAGTGATTCTCAATTCCCAGAGCAAGAAGTATCATTTTTTAAGTAACTATAATCGGTTTTCACACTGAGATCTAGGATTTCAAGGTATATATTCTGTAGAGTTGTATGTACCACCATGGAGAAATGTTTTACTCCATTACCATGCTTTCTCGTTTATTTCACTACCCTGTGTGTTTAAAACATTGCAACCTCTTCTCTTAAGGTTTTGTAGTTTTGCTTTTTAACATCTTTTTCATTTTGGATACAGCATTTTTTCCTTAAAAATACATAATAGAACTTCAAAGCAGTCCTTTAAATTCCAGTGATGCTTAATTTGATCAGAATGTTTCATTTATTTTTGGTACAGAAATTACTCTTATGAATAGCTTATAGCATAGATTATTGGAAGAAGAAAAACAGACAAATGCCACATGATGCTCTGAATTTTTAAAGGTTTATTCAAGTAATGTTTAAAAATATGGAAGCAAAGAGGAAAATCAGCATATGTAACAGTTATAGGCAATTGTTCTCACTAGGGTAGTATAAAAAGTGTAAGAGTATTTATTTGCTTCTTTGTTTTTCTTTTAATTTCTTTACAGTTGCAGTTATTTTTTATTTCTCTAATGATGTAGACAACATCTTTTCATTGTGATAAAGTTTTAAAACTATATAACATATAATTAAACTTATTTCTTCCATTATGAATACCAAGAATAAAATATTATGTGATAATTTGTCTTTAATATGATGAAAACTTTGGCATTCATAATTTCATTCCTTCTTTATCCTCTCAATTTTTTTAATGTTAGATGGGATTTTGGTTCAATTCAGTATTATTTCTTTCAAGACTAACTTATAGATGCCATTTTGATATTTTGCTTTAAAGTTTAAGGGCTTATTAGTAATTATATTCTATTGTAATTAAAAGATTAACCATACTTATAAATACAGAGTATTTGGTTGGGTTATTTTATCACTATCAATGCTTTTATTCTGAAATTTCCATAGTTTGTTTCTTTATGTGAATTCACCGCTTAGTTAGCTAGACTATGTTTTTGAGCAATTTTACAGGAAGAAAATATAGGTGTCACAGTCTCTTGCTTACTTGTCTAAAATAACTTTTGGTTACTCTTGAACTTGCAAGACTGATTGACTGTACATGGAATTTTTATTTCAGAATCATTTCCTCTTCAAGCCATTGACACCTGGTATTTTGTGCTGTAGAAGAGAATTCTGATCCCAAACTGATTCCTTTTTTTTTTGGCCTCTATTTAGGTAATGCTTTCTTTTCTCTGCTGTGGTGATTGTAGACCTTTTAAAATACAAGAATTTTAAAAATAGAAGGTTAAAAATTTTGTTCCTATTTGTATGCATCCAGAATTTGACATTTTACTAGGTAAGAAGTACTCTTATTTGGTAAAATCCTTTTTATCTAGAGTCATGTCTTGGCTTCATTTCAGAATTTTTCCATTATTCTTTAGCTGTTGCTCAGTATCTACAGAGGAGCCTGGTAGGCTGCAGTCCATGGGGTCACTAAGAGTCGGACACGACTGAGCAACTTCCCTTTCACTTTTCACTTTCCTGATTTGGAGAAGGAAATGGCAACCCACTCCAGTGTTCTTGCCTGGAGTATCCCAGGGATGGGGGAGCCTGGTGGGCTGCCGTCTGTGGGGGCGCACAGAGTCGGACACGACTGAAGCGACTTAGCAGCAGCAGCAGCAGTGTCTATTATGCTCTGTTGTTTCCAGTACACACAGATATCTTCAAATCTTATAATCTTTGAGTGGATTGCCTTAATTTTTGTGTAAGTTGTTAATTATCACCATTGTAGTTGGTAAATTTACAGCTGAGTTTTTAGTTTCGTATTATCTCTGATCTCAGAAGCCACCTGATTTTGTGACTGCTTACTTAGATATCCGAAGCTGGGATGTTTTATTAAATGTCATTGAGAATATTAATCCAAATTTTCCTTGCAGTTTTCTCTTGTATCTTGATACTCACTAACTTTCCCTCTTAAAATCATTCTCCTGGATTACAGTACAGTTCTTCATACATTTTATGACTTTTCCCTACTCTTGTTCTTTCATCTTGATATGACAAAATGACTTGATCTGCTATTCTGGCCCTCTTGTCTCCTGGCCATTGGCTCTGAAGGAAATTCCATCCTACCGGCCTTGACCTGATATTTTCTGACTCCTCTTAGTCCAAGATTTTAGAGTGAGATTCAGTTTGAGTTTCCTCTATTTTCTCACCATTGATCTTTATGTCTTATTCTGTCTTGTTCTATACACACCATACCTAGTAGAAATTCCTTATATTTCTGACAGATAACATTCTAGTTTTGTACAGCTGATAAAGTTTATTGCTTATTTTTAAATCCTGTGGCCTCTGTATTCATCTATGGAGGTCTAGCAAAATGCTTTTGCTATTTCAACATATTACTCAGAAGTACCCAGGCTTTTCTATAGATCAATTAGTTTTTACCTTTTACATTTGAGTAGGTTAAACAGTCATCTGGCTTCTGACTCTATGATCTGTCAACTTTCTATATACTATAATCCATCTACTTTACTTTCCAGCCATGTAGAATCACCTTCTGTTTTCCATTAAACAATCACACTGTCATATCTCTGCATTAAATACCAGGCACACTCCTGAAAATGCATCCATCCATCAGTTTTCAGATCAAAGTCTTTCTGTCTTCTTCTAGGCAGATCTGTTCTCCATTATCATAATCATTCTGTTGTTTAGTTGTTACTCATATACAGACATCTTCCCACTAAGATGTAAACTTCATGAAGGCAGATAATGCAATTTATTCAATCCTGAATGCCTAGCTCCTAGAAAAGTGCCTGGTCCATAGAAGGTACTTGAATGACTGGATGGGTGAATGACTGAGTGGAGCAAACCCATTACAAGCACTTTGGATAAGCAAGTCAATAGAACATGTGTAAGGGCTGAGTATGGAATGATATACTTTGGTCATCAGGTTCACAGGAAAACATCTCAATAAACAAACCCAACTACCGAAACCAATTATTGATCTACTCTTTAATGGACTACTGCTAGAGATGTAAAGACTCAGGGAGCTTACAGCCTCCCATTTCTCCCACATCATTCATAGGCTGCAGAGCTCTTACAGAACATATTTGTGTCGGGTTTTAATTTTAATGAAGAGTAATTTTGAAAAAAAATTACGTTAGAGAGGTATGTTGGACTAAGGAATCTGATGCACCTTTCATTTAAATCCCACATCCAATATTTATTGGTTACCTGGCAATATTTGAAGCTCTTTGATCATTAATTGTTTTATTTTGTTGTTAGATATGTAAATACAAATACACATGATAGGTATATGGTACTGATTTGAAATCTTCCTTTCCCTTCAACTTATATTAATAATGTTGCTGTTGTTTAGTGGCTAAGTTGTGTCTGACTCTTTGCGACCCCAGGTACTGAAGCCCACCAGCCTCCTCTGTCCATGGGATTTCCCAGGCAAGAATCCTGGAGTGGATTGCCATTTTCTTCTCCAGGGGATCTTCCTGACTCAGGAATTGAACCCACGTCTCTTACATTAGCAGGCTGATTTTTTACCATTAAGCCAACAAAGAAGCCCATATTAAGAATATAGGAAAATATAGTCTTTCTTCATATTAATTATGTGATTAATTTATATTTGAAAATAAATTGGTGACATTAATATCACAATTAATACCTTTCCAAGTTAGAAAGATAGTTCTCAGTAAAATCTTAAAGCATGACATGTATTTATGACTAGTGAGAAGAATCCTCTACATATTCCCTTAGTTATGGTTTGTACACAGTATTTAAAGTTTATACATTACTATACGTTTATCGGTGAGATTTCAAAAGGCCTGTCCACATGGTGTATCATCTGATAGTAATAATGGAAACAAGAGCTACTTTGTTTCATAACTTTATGGTTTGCAAAGCTCTTTCTTACACACTTCATCCTTTGATGCCAGCTGGTAATGAAATGTTTTCTAATTATTATGCATCATTTGGTGGGGTGAGCCTGAAGGCCAAAAGCAGTTAACAGGTATTAATTGTAACTATTTACTTTTCTCTGAACTTTAATTGACATTCCCACAGGTTAAAATCCTTAAATATTCTATACATTTGCTTCCTCAGCTTTTTCTCTATTCATTTATCTTTTAAATATACCGTGTATCGACCACTTGATAAATTTTTGTGGCTCAATCTAGGTTGTTTCCTACTGCAGGTGATTTAATGCAGGTTTCTAAGGGTTCTTTGTTTTCTATTGAGCATATAGTAATTTGTGCTGGAAACATAATAAATAAATTCCCCAAAATGGTTATTGAAACTGAAAACAGTTAATAGAGACAATTTTTACATAGTCCAGTTACATAGACATAGTGCAGTTGGCCAACACCATATTTATTGACTTTAAAATCATTTAAGTGTATGGATTGAAAATAAACCAAAGAGCTTTTGGGTGACTGTAAGGTCATGGAGTTCAGTGACTCTCAACTTTCCTCAAGTTAGAAAGCCCAATCATAGTGTCTAGGATATTGAGTCTCATTAATCGTCAGAACAAAAACTTTTTTCCCAGGACTATATATATATTGTTGTTGTATAGTCACTAAGTCATGCTGAACTCTTGTGACCCCATGGGCTGTAGCCTACCAGGCTCCTCTGTCTATGCAATTTTTCAGGGAAGAATACTGGAGTGGGTTGCCATTTCCTTCTCCAGGGTCTCTTCCTGACTCAGGGATCAGATTTGTGACTCCTGCATTGGCAGGCTCTACTGCTGAGCCACCAGAGAAGCTCATGTATATATATATAATAATTTAGGGCAGATTATATAACATGAAGTTGATGGGCAGTAGTGTTTGGAGTCGGAGAAGGCAATGGCAACCCACTCCAGTACTCTTGCCTGGAAAATCCCATGGACGGAGGGGCCTGGTGGGCTGCAGTCCATGGGGTCGCTAGGAGTCAGACACGACTAAGCGACTTCACTTTCACTTTTCACTTTCATGCATTGGAGAAGGAAATGGCAACCCACTCCAATGTTCGTGCCTGGAGAATCCCAGGGACAGGGGAGCCTGGTGGGCTGCCGTCTATAGGGTCGCACAGAGTCAGACACGACTGAAGCAACTTAGCAGCAGTGTTTGGAGTTGGTTTTAATTGTATAATATAAAACCCAAATGGACAAAAATGGTTATCCTGTTTGTAGATGAACACTAGAATAAGAGTGCTCAGAAATATATATTTCTTAATACATAAGTGTTAAACAAGATAATCAGCACAAAATGTCATGCATGATATTTGGGGATCAACAGAAAATAGAATATGCTATAGGGAGCAAATTCTTTTTTACAAATACTATGAAAAATGTCTATCCTAGCTAGACTGTTTCTATATGTAATTGGTTTCTCTCTCTATATATGTATAGATAATTTGATAGCTGCTTTGATAGTTCCATTTCCTATCTCTTGTGGTACATCACATATTTGTCTCAAATATTAACTTTACTTTCCCTATATACATGTTCCTTGAACATGACTGTGGCTCTTCCCATTAAAGAGGAAGTGCATTTGTCTCTGGCTCTTGACTTTAGATTTCTCCATGTGACTTGCTTTGGCTAATAGAATAGGGAAATTACAGTATGCCAACTTTAGCTTAGACCTTAGGTGAACTTGTATGTTCCTCAATCAGGTTCAGCCCAGATTAACTGACTTTCAGTGGATCCACAGATGTATGAGTGAGCCAAGCTAAATACACTGTGTATCTAGCTGTTTGCCTGATTTTTTAAAAAAATTAATCAGTCTATTGATATATCACTTTATCCATCCTTCTCTTTATGTTTCTATCTAACCTCCAACCTTATTGTGTTAAAACTTGAGATATTTATGAATCTGAATTCATCAAAGGGAAATAGATGTAATTCATCCAACACTCTCTTGTGGATTGTAAATAGAAAGTAGGTAGAAAAGTGCTGAAAATTCTGTAATATAAATACATATTTTTCTTTAAAAGGTATCTGTTCCAATTTCAAAGCAATAAGGAGTGGAGGCAATTTTTTTATGTTTCAGATATTAATAGTTTTATTGGGCTTCCTGATATGGAAAAAAATTAACAAATCCATTCGATATCAGAATTGATCAACCTAATATTTACTGAGCGCCTACTATGGTCCAGAATATACTAGAGATGCATAATATACAGTATTCAACAAGAGACACATGATCCCTACCATCAGCCTGGAAATGATGATATTAATCTAAATAAATATTAATCCAAATCAGAATAAATACATAATGATTAATTGTTATATGTGATACGAAGGAAAATTGTGGGATGTTATAGGAGCACATAATAGGGGGCTTTATCATAGGGTCAGAGAAGGCTCGTTAAGTGACATTTTAGCTAAATTTGAAAGATGAGTAAGAGTTAAGGTAAAGAAGTTGGATTTGGAGAAGAGCATTGCAGGGAAAGGGGAAATCTGTGCAAAGGTCCAGAAAAAGGAAAACATGTGGTGTATTCTTAGAGCTGAAAGAAATAAAAAGTTAGTGTGACTAAGGAATGGTGATGAGGTTGAATCCAAACCTGGGGACACATGATGTTGGACCCTGGAGTCCATTTAAAAATGTTTGGCTTTATCCTAAGTTCAATTGAAAGCTATCAAAAGATTTTAGAACAGACAGGATTATATTCACATTTGCATTTTAAAAGATCATTTTGGATGCAGTGTGACAAAGCGTGAGAGACAAAAATGGACCTAGTGAGGCTCAACAGCCAGGTGGTGGCAGTAGCTTAGGTGGAAGACAGAGGTAGCTTAGACTTGAATAGGAAGGGAATTTTGGAAGTAAACTAGAATATTATGGTGGGTTAAATAGTGGAGGTGCTTAGATTAACCAGTGGTGTATGACAAGCTTTCCAAAGCCTCAGTGACATACAACAGTAGCATTTACTTAGCACATGCATCTGTGTGTTGGCTACCTGTGATGGGCTATTAGCAGCTATGCCATGTGCCTTCCTGATTTTGGGTCTTCATACATTTTTACTTAACTACATGCTGGCTAGTTTTGATGTTTCTTAGTGTTATCTTTGTCTTTTCACTAGACTGGATTGTGGTTTCTTGAGACTATGAAGTATCATTCACATGTTAAAAATATTCTCCAATATATAGCAAAGCATGTGACTGAATAAATGGTAGGTCCTTAATACCTTTTAAGTACTGGTTTATCTACCACTTTGTATAATATTTTGTTCAGAATTTGGAAGGGGCATATTGAATCACTTTCTAATGCCTTGCTTACTTGAGAGATGCATTAATATATTAACTTACCCAGCCCTTTATTTAGAAGTTATTCCAGCAGTCACTATACTAGGTCTTCAGGATTCAAAAAATTCCAAAACCTTATCCCATCCTCATGGAACTCATTCTAGTAAGTGAAAGATATCTATAAAGGAAAACAATATGTATATGCCAGTCTTAATTATCAATAAATGCTATTACTTGACCATTATAAAAGTCACATTTAAAAATGCACTCTTGCAAAATAACCATTAAAATCTCAGACCAATCAGCCTGAATTATATAGTCCAAATGCAGTGAACTTTGTTCATATCTTTTCAAAGATCAGTTATCCTCATTCCAAACTCCTAATCTACAACTTTGATTTAAATGCAAATGCTCCCACTTCTTCCTTCTATAAACAAACATGTTCTTGCCTCTGGCCCATTCATTGAAGCTTCCAAAGACCAACATTCAGTAAATAGTATTGAAATGAATTTTATCCTTTATAAGGAGCTCAAAAATCTAAATGCAAGAAGAGAAATAATTTGACAAATTCTATTTAAGCTCCCACATGTATCCTAATTCCGGACATCATATGAGCATTGTGAAGCTAATACATACAAACAAAAAGAGGATTTTATGACTTCTGATTAGAATTAAAGAAGGAAAATCCAAAAGATTTTATAATGGAAAAGAATGATGTTCTCTATTATGTTCCCAGTTATTATTTAACATTGAATACTGATACTGAAATAATGGAAGAATTTGTTTTCAACTATTTTTAGTTCTGAAGACTGAAGACTTACAATAAATAAAGAAACCACTCCATCTTCAATTTTTTAAAAAGAAAATTGTAAAACTACCACATTAAAAATATTATTTTATAATGCTGGTAAGTAAATTCTCTATATACAAATATCAAATGCATCAGCTAGACATATATTAGACTATTGGGAAATCTTGCCAAGTGTGAAAGTGATGGTTTTCACAGCCGGTACAGAAAGTTTACAGTAATTATATTTGTTATTTATACTTTAAATTCATTTGGTCTCAAATAGCTGAAGTAAAAGTAGAATTTTTACCCATATAGGGAGTGCTAAAATGATTTAAACTCTAGTAAAAAGTTTTGGTAAAATTAAAAAAGAGACATTTCCATGGCTAAGTTTTTACAGTCTTATTTTTTTAACCTCCAGACAAATGTTTTGCTTTTTATTTAAATGTTTTTACTCTCTTAGTTTTGAAAGCAAAAAAAGAAAAGTGATTTCATGTAATTGAATTACTCATCAAACCGCAAATATTTATTAAACAAAATTGTTGATCACCTGGATTTCATCTATATGTTTATAAAAAGCTTGTGATTTCTTTTTATGAAATTTTCACAAGGTATAAGGAGGAAGAAATTTTTTTGCTAGGTAAAACCTGTAAAATTAGAGAATTTTTATTATCTGATATTCAGAGGCCTACTTTTGGTCTGTAGGATAAACTTTATGTACCTTAGCTTGTAATTGCACACAAAGAGATGATATTTAAAAATTTTCTATATGTCTTATAAAAGATATTTCCTACTCAAATTCAACCACTTTTCTACTGCCAAAACCTTAAGTCAGAATAATCCACTATTTCTTGCATTTACATATACACACTCACATACATACATTAAAAAAATATAAATGAGATCTTACCACACACATTTTGAGATATTATTATCATTTTAAGAGTTTATCTTGGTGATTCGCTAATCTCAGTCTATACATAATTATTCACTAAGTACAATGAATTTCATAGAACTGCGATGACATAATTTATTTAGTTACTGTCGGAGAGAAATTAGATTGATTTGATTTATTTGTTTTAAAAAGTATAGCAATGAACTTATACATGAATCTTAGGGCAAATACAAATTTCAAAAGGCCAAATATATGCTGTCCTATGCTAAGTTGCTTAGTTGTGTCCTACTCTTTGCGACCCCATGGACTGTAGCCTGCCAGGCTCCTCTGTCCATGGGGTTCTCCAGGCAAGAATACTGGAGTGGGTTGCCATGCCCTCCTCCAGGGGATCTTCACAACTCAGGGACTGAACCCATGTCTCCTGTGATTCCTGCATTGTAGGCAGGTTCTTTATTGCTGAGGCACCTGGGAAATATCTAGGATAAATATATAGAAATAAAATTCATGCATATGGTTTACATACTTAGAAATGCTAAGTTTTAATATATATCGACAAAAGTACCCTCTAAAAATGGTTTATGACTTCAAACTTCCACGAATGGGTTATGAAAGTAATTGTTTCTTCATCAGATCAGATCAGATCAGTCACTCAGTTGTGTCCGACTCTTTGCACCCCCATGAATCGCAGCATGCCAGGCCTCCCTGTCCATCACCAACTCCCAGAGTTCACTCAGACTCACGTCCATCGAGTCAGTGATGCCATCCAGCCATCTCATCCTCTGTCATCCCCTTCTCCTCCTGCCCCCAATCCCTCCCAGCATCAGAGTCTTTTCCAATAAGTCAACTCTTTGCATGAGGTGGCCAAAGTACTGGAGTTTCAGCTTTAGCATCATTCCTTCCAAAGAAATCCCAGGGCTGATCTCCTTCAGAATGGACTGGTTGGATCTCCTTGCAGTCCAAGGGACTCTCAGGAGTCTTCTCCAACACCACAGTTCAAAAGCATCAATTCTTTGGTGCTCAGCCTTCTTCACAGTCCAACTCTCACATCCATACATGACCACTGGAAAAACCATAGCCTTGACTAGACGAACCTTTGTTGGCAAAGTAATGTTTCTGCTTTTCAATATGCTATCTAGGTTGGTCATAACTTTCCTTCCAAGGAGTAAGCATCTTTTAATTTCATGGCTGCAGTCACCATCTGAAGTGATTTTGGAGCCCACAAAAATAAAGTCTGACACTGTTTCCACTGTTTCCCCATCTATTTCCCATGAAGTGATGGGACGGGATGCCATGATCTTCGTTTTTTGAATGTTGAGCTTTAAGCCAACTTTTTCACTCTCCACTTTCACTTTCATCAAGAGGCTTTTTAGTTCCTCTTCACTTTCTGCCATAAGGGTGGTGTCATCTGCATATCTGAGGTTATTGATATTTCTCCCGGCAATCTTGATTCCAGCTTGTATTTCTTCCAGTCCAGCGTTTCTCATGATGTACTCTGCATATAAGTTAAATAAACACTCCTCCAAATGGGCATTATCAAATTTTAAAAGTGTATATAACCTGAGGAATAAAAATTACATAGTGATATTGTTTTAGTTTCAATTTCCTTTAAAACTATGAAGGTTTAGCATAATTTCGTATACTTATGTAGGGTACAGTTTCACCTGTGAATTCTTTCCTAGTAACTTTTATCCAACATCTTATAAGATCATTGCCTCTTAATAACATGGGTGCTCTCTTTACACAATAATTATTACTACTTGTTTCTTAAACTTTTTACAAATATTTTCTCTCAGTATTCTTTTTTATTATTATTATGTTTTCTGTCAGTACTGTCTTTTACTATTATTATTACTATATTGTTGTTCATAATGATCTTTGCCACAAAGAAGTTTTAAGATTTTTATGCAATTAATCTGCTAGTAATTTTCTTTACTGTGTGTGAGACTGTTTCATTCCTTTAAGATTAAAAGCCATCATTCTATTAAATTTTTTAATAGTTTTATTTACATTACCACTTTAATTATTCTATAATTTGTTTTGTGTATAGTGTTCCAATTAACCTTAATTTAAAGGCTAATCATACTTTTTTTTAAAAAAATGTTTCAGTAAGTTTAGTTTCTTTAATTATGAATGCAAAAATCAGTTTTGAAATGTCAAAAAAGTTAAATCTTGCCATTTTGGGGTTAGATAAGTACTTGCAAGTATTAACTCCATACCAATTATAGAAACAAGTCCAATGTAGAGTTTCATTGAGTGGCTGCCTGACTGGGAGCTGGCAGGTTAGAAGCACAGTTTCCCACTTCCTTCTAGTTTCATTTTATTACAAAGTACACATCAAAGCAAGGGTGCTTTGAAGCTATAGTGCTCAAAGGGCCTGTTCTTGTCCCCAAAGTAGATTCTAGGTGACCTTAGGTGGCTCTTTTGGAAATCCTGCCAATGAAGCCAAGTGATGTTGGTGAAAATAATCAATAAACAATCATGGCCTCTGAGGCCAGCAGTTTCCAGCTACAGCTCTGGCCTCCTCTCACGTCTTTCACCTTGGGAGCCTCCAAACTTCCTAGAACCTCATTTTTTAAATAGTGCAATATTTCTCTACTAATTTAAATTTCCATTTTCTCTCATATATTAATATACATACATACATGTACACTCACCCATACATCTTCTGGACTCTCTATTTTGTTCCATTGGTAATATACTGCTTGCATTTTCAGAGTTTTAAAGTATTTGTTATGGCAAGTCATCTCAACTGTCCCTCTCAAATAGAAGTCCTGTTATGAATTTGGTTGGGATAATACTGAATTTATAATTATTTTATGGAAAATTATCTCTTCAATGTTGAGCTTAATTACTCTTAGTTATGCAATCATCCTTATGCTTAAAATTCCCCTTTTACCTGTCTGTGGACAGTATTTCTATTTAAGTTGCTTACAGACCATGGGAAAGGTGTGAAACACGCTCCTGAGTTGGCCACTAGTTTTCTTCCAGATGTGAGGCTACTTGGAACCATGCCCAGTGTTTTTCATCTCAGTGCCCACAATGCCGGCTTTCACGAAAATGGAAGTGTTACTTGCTCAGTCATGTCCTATTCTTTACAAGCCCCATGGACCATAGCCTTCCAGGCTCCTCTGTCCATGGAATTCTCCAGGCAAGAATACTGGACTGGGTAGTCATTTCCTTCTCCAGGGGATAGAACCCAGGTCTCTTGCGATGCAGGTGTATTCTTTACCATTTGAGCCACCAGGGCTGACTTTATCTGGGGTGCAAATGCACTGTCTTCTGCAGTTCTCCCAACACTCATCTGCTGCTTTCTCCAGGGCCAAATGTGACATGATGAATCTGTTGATTCTGGCTCTGAAGATCTTTCAACAACTTCTAGCTCTGTGGCAGTTTTCACCTCTGTGTGTTTTAAACTGTGCTTTCCTCTGGTTTTGAAATTCTAATACAATCCCATTGACTTTTTATCATTCAAGAATCCCATTTCTTGTTTCTTAACAATGTTTTGGATTAAAAAAATTCTTCCACACTTTTGGTAATATTCAGTGAAATGGTGGTTACCCTTCTTGTCACATTTTCAGTAAGCTATTGAAAACATTTTCTAGAAGAAAGCAAGTACCAAATCGTCCCATGAGATTCAGTTTCTGTATTTGTAAAGCAGGGATGGTGAGAAACTCTTTTACAAGGCTATTCTGGAGATTAAATGAATCACACATGTATCTTAAACTCTTACCATAAAATACATTCAATATATATCAAAGAATATCACTTTTCTTTAATCTTAAATAAAGCTCAACCTCATGAAAAAAAAATTCTGACTGAAGGGTCATGGAAGGGGCAAAAATAGGTCATCTTTTGAAAGCATCTGAAATTTCTCGGTAAAATCTGCTACTAGAAACACTACAGGCAGAATGATGGGAAACTGAAATTTGGTCAGTAATCTAGATGTATTTGGCCCCACAGCTATAATCTGTTAGCAGTAAGAAAACTTCATGGGAAAAATGATATTGGGATATTCTCAAGAAATGACAGTGACACTGTTAGTACTATCAAGCTTCTTGTCTATTGTATAGCTGCTGTCGCAGCAATTCATTACTCTGATGAACTCTCAGTGAAGGTAGGGTTCAGAGCAGCATCAATTTAGCAGCATCATAGAAAAGGCCATGAGGCCTCAGAGTCATTTCAATGTGATAATATAGCAGCAGCATTTAAATCACTGATGTTGATTGTTCTAACTAAAATCTAGTTTTAAAAGTAATCATCTGTCCTATTTGTGATCATAAGCAGTTATCTTATCAGTTCAGTTCAGTTCAGTCGCTCAGTTGTGTCCAACTCTTTGTGACCCCATGAATCGCAGCATGCCAGGCCTCTCTGTCCATCACCAACTCCAGGAGTTTATTCAGACTCACGTCCATCAAGTTGGTAATGCCATCCAGCCATCTTATCCTCTATGAACTCTGTCAGAAGTCAAAATGAAAAGTTTACAAAGACAAGTAGCTTTTTGCTTTTTCATCAGTTTTTAACTCAACCCTGAAAATGTGTGTAAAAACGTAGAGGCTTACATAAATCTAGCCTTGGTAAATTCAAAAAAATTGACATCATTCCAAGGATCTTTTCTTATCACAATCAGGTAAGATTAGATGTCAACTACAGGAAAGAAACTATTAAAAATAAAAACATATGGAGGCTAAACAACACTCTTCTGAATAACCAACAAATCACAGACAAAATAAAAAAAGAAATCAAAATATGCATAGAAATGAATGACAATGAAAACACAACAACCCAAAACCTATGGGACTCAGTAAAAGCATGCTAAGGGCAAGGTTCCTAGCAATACAAGCTTACCTCAAGAAACAGAGAAAAGTCAAATAAATAACCTAACTCTACACCTAAAGCAACTAGAAAAGGAAGAAATGAATAACTCCACAGTTAGTAGAAGGAAAGAAATCATAAAAATTAGGGCAGAAATAAATGAAAAAGAAACAAAGGAGACCATAGCAAAAGTAAGCAAAGCTAAAAGCTTGTTCTTTAAGAAGATAAATAAAATAGACAAACTGTTAGCCAGACTCATCAAGAAACAAAGGGAGAAAAATCAAATCAACAAAATTAGAAATGAAAATGGAGAAATCACAACAGACAACACAGAAATACAAAGGATCATAAGAGAGTACTATCAGCAACTATATGCCAATAAAATGGACAACTTGGAAGAAATAGACAAATTATTAGAAAAGTATAACTTTCCAAAACTGAACAGGGAAAAAATACAAAATCTTAACAGACCCATCACAAGCACAGAAATCGAAACTGTAATCAGAAATCTTCCTGCAAACAAAAGCCCAGGACCAGATGGCTTCACAACTGAATTCTGTCAAAAATTTAAAGGAGAGCTAATACCTATCCTACTCAAACTCTTCCAGAAAATTGCAGAGGAAGGTAAACTGCCAAATTCATTGTATGAGGCCACCATCACCCTAACACCAAAACCAAACAAAGATGCCACAAAAAAAGAAAACTACAGGCCAATATCACTGATGAACAAAGATGCAAAAATCCTTAACAAAATTCTAGCAAACAGAATCCAACAACATATTAAAAAGATCATATATCATGACCAAGTGGGCTTTATCCCAGGGATGCAAGTATTTTTTAATATCCACAAATCAATAAATGTGATACACCACATTAACAAATTGAAAGATAAAAACAATATGATTATCTCAATAGATGCAGAGAAAGCCTTTGACAAAATTCAACATCCATTTATGATAAAAACCCTCCAGAAAGCAGGAATAGAAGGAACATACCTCAACATAATAAATGCCATATATGATAAACCCATAGCAAACATTATCATCAATGGTGAAAAATGGAAAGCATTTCCCCTAAAGTCAGGAACAAGACAAGAATGTCCACTACTGTTCAACATAGTTTTGGAAGTTTTAGCCACAGCAGAGAAGAAAAAAAAAATAAAAGGAATCCAGATTGGAAAAAAAGAAGTAAAACTCTCACTGTTTGCAGATGATATGATCCTCTACATAGAAAACTCTAAAGACTCCATCAGAAAATTATTAGAGCTAATAAATGAATATAGTAAAGTTGTAGGATATAAAATTAACACACAGAAATCCCTTGCATTCCTCTATACTAACAATGAGAAAACAGAAAGAGAAATTAAGGATCACCATTGCAATGAAAAGAATAAAATACTTAGGAATAAATCTACCTAAAGAAACAAAAGACTTATATACAGACTTTGACAAAGGAGGCAAGAATATACAATGGATTAAAGACAATCTCTTTAACAAGTGGTGCTGGGAAACAACCACTTGTAAAAGAATGAAACTAGAACACTTTCTAACACCATACACAAAAATAAACTCAAAATGGATTAAAGATCTCAACGTAAGACCAGAAACTATAAAACTCCTAGAGGAGAACATAGGCAAAACACTCTCTGACATACATCACAGCAGGATCCTCTATGACCCACCTCCCAGAATATTGGAAATAAAAGCAAAAATAAACAAATGGGACCTATTTAAAATTAAAAGCTTCTGCACATCAAAGGAAACTATTAGCAAGGTGAAAAGACAGCCTTCAGAATGGGATAAAATAATAGCAAATGAAGCAACTGACAAACAACTAATCTCAAAAATATACAAGCAACTCCTACAGCTCAACTCCAGAAAAATAAATGACCCAATCAAAAAATGGGTCA
>NW_011494898.1:833909-877569 GCF_000754665.1 Bison bison bison
AGACATACAGATGGCTAACAAACACATGAAAAGATGCTCAACATCACTCATTATCAGAGAAATGCAAATCAAAACCACTATGAGGTACCATTTCACGCCAGTCAGAATGGCTGCGATCCAAAAGTCTACAAATAATAAATGCTGGAGAGGGTGTGGAGAAAAGGGAACCCTCTTACACTGTTGGTGGGAATGCAAACTAGTACAGCCACTATGGAGAACAGTGTGAAGATTCCTTAAAAAACTGGAAATAGAACTGCCTTATGATCCAGCAATCCCACTGCTGGGCATACACACTGAGGAAACCAGAAGGGAAAGAGACACGTGTACCCCAATGTTCATCGCAGCACTGTTTATAACAGCCAGGACATGGAAGCAACCTAGATGTCCATCAGCAGATGAATGGATAAGAAAGCAGTGGTACATATACACAATGGAGTATTACTCAGCCATTAAAAAGAATGCATTTGAATCAGTTCTAATGAGGTGGATGAAACTGGAGCCTATTATACAGAGTGAAGTAAGCCAGAAGGAAAAACACCAATACAGTATACTAACGCATATATATGGAATTTAGAAAGATGGTAACGATAACCCGGTGTACGAGACAGCAAAAGAGACACTGATGTATAGAACAGTCTTATGGACTCTGTGGGAGAGGGAGAGGGTGGGAAGATTTGGGAGAATGACATTGAAACATGTAAAATATCATATAAGAAACGAGCTGCCAGTCCAAGTTCGATGCACGATACTGGATGCTTGGGGCTAGTGCACTGGGACGACCCAGAGGGATGGTATGGGGAGGGAGGAGGGAGGAGGGTTCAGGATGGGGAACACATGTATACCTGTGGCAGATTCATTTTGATATTTGGCAAAACTAATACAATTATGTAAAGTTTAAAAATAAAATAAAAAAAAAAAGAAAACTATAAAACACTGATGAAAGAAATCAAAGATGACACAAATAGATGGAAAAATGTATCATGTTCATGGATCGGAAGAATCAATATAGTGAAAATGAGTATACTACCCAAAGCAATCTATGGATTCAATGCAATCCCTATTAAGCTACCAACAGTATTTTTCAGAGAACTAGAACAAATAATTTCACAATTTGTATGGAAATACAAAAAAACTTGAATAGCCAAAGCAATCTTGAGAAAGAAGAATGAAACTGGAGGAATCCACCTGCCTGAGTTCAGGCTATACTATAAAGCAACAGTCATCAAGACAGTATGGTACTGGCACAAAGACAGAAATATAGCTCAGTGGAACAAAATAGAAAGCCCAGAGATAAATCCACACACCTATGGACACTGTATCTTTGACAAAGGAGGCAAGACTATACAATGGAGAAAAGACAATCTCTTTAACAAGTGGTTCTGGAAAAACTGGTCAACCACTTGTAAAAGAATGAAACTAGAACACTTTCTAACACCAAACAAAAATAAACTCAAAATGGATTAAAGATCTAAAGATCTAAACTCAAATTGTAAAAGAATGAAACTAGAACACTTTCTAACACCAAACAAAAATAAACTCAAAATGGATTAAAGATCTAAAGTAAGACCAGAAACTACAAAGCTTCTAGAGGAAAATATAGGCAAAACACTCTCTGACGTAAATCAGAGCAGGACCCTCTATGACCCACCTCCCAGAGTAATGGAAATAAAAGCAAAACTAAACAAATTGGACCTAATTAAACTTAAAAGCTTTTGCACAATGAAGGAAACTATAAGCAAGGTGAAAAGGCAGCCTTCAGAATGGGAGGAAATAATAGCAAACAAAGCAACTGACAAAGAATTAATCTCAAAAAATATACAAGCAGCTCCTGCAGCTCAATTCCAGAAAAATAAACGACCCAATTAAAAAATAGGCCAAAGAAATAAACAGACATTTCTCCAAAGAAGACACACAGATGACTAACAAACACATGAAAAGATGCTCAACATCATTCATGATCAGAGAAATGCAAATCAAAACCATAATGAGATACCATCTCACACCGGTCAGAATGGCTGCTATCACAAAGTCTACAAACAATAAATACTGCAATGGGTGCGGAGAAAAGGGAACCCTCTTACACTGTTGGTGCGAATGCAAACTAGTACAGCTACTATGGAGAACAGTAATGGAGATTCCTTAAAAACTGGAAATAGAATTGCCATACGACTCAGTAATCCCACTGCTGGGCATATACACCAAGGAAACCAGAATTGAAAGAGACACATGTACCCCAATGTTCATTACAGCACTGTTTACAATAGCCAGGACATGGAAGCAACCTAGATGTCCATTGGCAGACAAATGGATAAGAAAGCTGTGGTATATATACACAATGGAATATTATTCAGCCATTAAAAATGCTTTTGAATCAGTTCTAATGAGGTAGATGAAACTGAAGCCTATTATACAGAGTGAAGCAAGTCAGAAAGAAAAACATCAATACAGTATACTAACACATATATATGGAATTTAGAAAGATGGTAACGATGACCCTATATGCAAGACAGCAAAAGAGACACAGATGTAAAGAACAGTTTTTGGACTCTGTGGGAGAAAGCGAGGGTGGGATGATTTGAAAGTGTAGCATTGAAATGTGTATATTATCATATGTGAAGCAGATCGCTGGTCCAGGTTCGATGCATGATACAGGGTGCTCAGGGCTGCTGCACTGCAATGACCCTGGGGGATGGGATGGGGAGGGAGGTGGTAGGTGGTTCTGGGGAACACATGTGCACCTGTGGCTGATTCATGTCTATGTTTGGCAAAAACCACTACAATATTGTAAAGTAATTAGCCTCCAGTTAAATAAATTCATTTTTTTTAAAAGTAGAGGCTTATATCAGGTATGAATATGGCCACTACCACTGAGGAATCTAAAAGGTAAATGATGGTCCCTGAATAGTGTGGTAAGTCAGAATAAAGCACAGATCTCTGATGAATTTTTCTGCTGTCTAGATTCACATTTTCCTCTCAGATCTATAATGCTACTTTTCTTCTCCTTTTTTGAGGTAGAGGAAGGGTTCTGCTCTGATGCTACATTTTGCACATCTTTTCATAGCCTAGTTGGCATCCATATCAAAACATAAATAAATAAAACAACAAAAAAAGAGAAGTACTGTATGAGTCTGGAAGCATCTGCAGTGAATTTGAAATTTCAAGGACAACTTGGAGGTACCAGTGATTCATGAAATAGGAATGTTAGCCAACTCTGATGTAATATTTTATATGAAGGGCTTTTCACTTACAAAAGTCTCAGTATTTAACAAAATTAAATATCCAAAGCATACATTTCATCCTGCACAGACTAATGATGTGCAAATCGGATTGAATGGACCTGAGAAGTCATTTAACATACAGCAAGTGTTTATAGCAACTGAGCTAAGCGGATAAAAAAGAGCCTGTTCTTTTGAAACTACAGGGGAAGGCTGTGAGCAGGCGGCCACAGGCATCCGGCTAAGTTGACTCTGTCTAGGACTCCAGGTTGTGGGGACATGACCATGGCCAGCTATATTTGCTAACCACACATTAAAAGTTATGAAATGTTTATTTTTGGCTTCTCAGGCTAGGGAAAGTTAAAGATCATATCTGTAACCAAATAGGCTTATGAGCCGTCTGTACTTCAAGCCTTCTCAGTAACCTTAGTCTGTGCAAACAAACTTAGATTTATCCCTTTTATAAGGGAGAAGAGATTATCATTCCTTATCGGTGAGCTACAGCAAGTACTGAATTATATACAGCCTCTAACATCAGAATTATTTTTAGCCTTATGCTTTGTGAGACTAATGTTGTGGAAGACCAGCACTACCATCTGTCTCCCTCTTAGAGACCGTAATCTTACTTGCTTCTGTTGGAAGAGTTCTGTCTCCTTGGAAAAAGAGTTTGTTATTACAATATTATGCAAGAAACTACTGAAGTCGTCTTTAAATTGTGTTAGGAATCCCACTCTATTACAATCCATTCCATGTCCCTGTAATGTGGATCTCAGATAAACTGTGCAGGTGTACAATTTTGGCCCTATATTCCATCCAGTCCTTGAAAGAGACATTTTGAATTAGCACTTTCTCCCCCAAAGTGTTTAACACATGACTTTTAGAGTTCTTAGTTCTGTTTTGGACTCTATTCCTAAGGCCAGATTAAGTTTGACTATACATATGAAACTAACACTTTCACTTTAAGGGCTTCCCTGGTGGTTCAGACGATAAAGAATTTGCCTGAAATTCAGGAGACCAGGGTTTGATCCCTGGGTCTAGGTCTGGAAGATCCCCTGGAAAAGGCAATGGCTACCCACTCCAGTATTCTTGCCTGGAGAATTCCATGGACAGAGGAGCTTGGGGGCTATGGGGTCACAAAGAGTCACGACACGACATGGGGACACGACTGAATGACTAACACCTTCAAAACCTATGAAAAAAAATCTCACTAGACTGAATGTATGGAAAAGGAATGGGGTGAACACCACTGAGAAGTATGGATTATTTTAAGTGAAATGCAATTTTATTGCATTCAAGTACATTTGGCAAGAAGAAGTAGGCTGGATGCTTACCTATGCATGCTTTGATGAATGAATAAGAATGTAGTATAATTTCCTCATGCTTTTGATATTTTTGAAAAAGTTATGGTAGAACACAAAATTTTCTGACAGCTAAAACAAAAAATGAAAACCATTGGAAACATAGTGCTATTTGTCAGAAAAGAGAAATACACAATTTTCTCAACAGGGATAACATTTTTACTGACATTGAAATGAAGGTAAAGATATTGCTCTTTATATACTTACTGGCCTAAGCTAGTTAATTATCTTTTTTCATTGAGCACCTACTACATGTACTACTACATTTTATTGAACACCTACTACAGGTACTGTGCTACGTACTGAGGTTTATAGACAAATAAGATATTGTCTCTGTACTCAAGGAGCTAACAACTAACACATAGAAGATGGTGCATAAAGATTTTATAAAAGTGCAATTTTATTCAAATGGTTGTCTTTTCCTTATATATATGGGGACACAATATTAAATCTTAATTAATGTATGTTATTCCTTGTATATTTGAGACAGTACTTTCAGGACCACACTTTTAATCCAGAGCATAGAGAACTGAGAGCAACAAAAGCTCAACATATCTACTCTACTGTCTTTCTCAAGTATCAAGTATATGGAATGAGACTTTGGCCGATTTTAATATTCTTGTGAAACTTTTAAGAGTATATTTGGAGTTTGGGTTTTTTCCCCCAAACCATTTGGCCAGTCACCATCTGCTCTTCCTAGAAATCCAGGGAGCTAGCAGAAAGGGTTGATATTTTCCTCCAATAAGATCTCTGAATCTGTTTGAACCGTTTTGTGTGCTCTTGATTGGTGCTGTTACCTCATTTCCCCAAGTTGGATTCCCATTTTTGGACTGAACCCCCAAAGCTAGAAATGGCTGTATTGAGAATAAAGTGACTTTGGGGCACAAACATTTAATCAGACTGGAAATAACCACCATATTAAAATCAGTGGTGCCTGATACCAAGGAGCTTACAGAAGTCTTTTAGTTAAGGCTAAGAGATCTAACTTATGAGTTGTGGTCAACTTGTGTTAGTTTTGACATTGTGCTTGACACAAATGGATGTTGCTTCACACCCTGGCCCTGGTACATGGACCGTAAGGAAAAGGAAAAAGGCAAACCACTCCAGATTGGTAGGTGGTAGTTTTAATAAGCAAGGGAACTTACATTTGAGGCTTTTCTCAGGCCACAAGATGAGTAGATCTCTGCATCTGCCTGCTAGAATCTTAAAAATTTATAGGGAGGCCTTAATTGAGTTACATCACATACACCATCCAGCTGGTCTCAACAACACATTATTCTCTCAAGGCTGTGTCCTCAAAAATAATTTGCACTGTGTGAATTGTGGGCAGAATTTAACTTACATTTTGAGGCCAGGCCGGGGGAGGTGGGGGAGGAGGCTCTGTTCATGTCCAGCCAGGAGATCAACCAGTGGTCACATCCTCTCAGTGACTTAATCTGACAATGAAAGCAGACAACACTTAAGTATTTTTTAAAATTTCCCTCTATTCTTTAATGTGTCAGTTTGATGACTTTGGACATTTGTGATACCATCGCTATAATCAAGGTCATAGACAAATTCAACACCTCGAAGTTTTCTTGTGTCCCTTTGTTCTTGTTTTTGTGTTAAGAACATTTAACATGAAATCTACCTGCTTGATAATTTTTGAAGGGCACAATACTGTATTTTAACTATAGGCACCATATTGTACAGCAGATCTGTAGAACTTAAACATCTTGCCTAACTGAAACTTTATATCCATTACACAAGAATGCCCATTTTCCTCACCCTCCAGCTTATGGCAATCACTACTGTATTTGTTTCTATAAGTTTGAGTATTTTAGTCAGATACTTTGTATAAGCAGAATCATGCAGTATTTGTCCTTCTGTGACTGACATTTCACTTAGCATAATGTCCTCCAGGTTCATCCATGGTGTTGAAAATTGCAGGACTTCATATTTTTAAGGCAGAATAATATTCCACCATGTGCATATGCTATGTTTTCTTTATCTATTGACCCAGATGCTTGGGTTGTTTTCGTATCTTGACTGTTGTAAATAAGCTGTAATAAAGAGGAGTGCAGATATCTCTTTGAGAACCATATTTCAAATCATTTGGGTATATACCCAGAAAGAGGCTGACTGGATCATACAGTAGTTCTATTTTTAGTTTTTTGAGGAATCTCCATACTATTTTCCTTGGTAGCTGCACCATTTTAATTTCCCACCAACAGTGTACAAGGGTTCACATTTTCCACATTCTTTCCAACACTTGTTCTTCATTATTTTTTGATAACAGCCACTCAAATAGGTGTTAGGTGATCACAATCTCATTTTGTGATTTGGGCTTGCATTTCCCTGATAATTAGTGACATTGAGCCACTTTTCTTAAACTGGTTGACAATGAAAGCAGACAACACTTACATATTTATTTAAACTTTTATACTCATGTCTTCTTTGGAGAAATGTCTGTTTAAGTCCTCTGCCCATCTTTAAATTGGGCTTTTCTGGTTTTTTTTTGTTGTTGTTGTTTTTGTTCTTTTTGCTATTGTGTTGTATGAGTTCCTTATACCTTGGAAATTAACTCCTTACCAGATATATTTTTTACAAATATTTTCTCCTATTTCAAAGGCTGCTTATTCATTAGGGTGATTGTTTTCTTTGCTGTGAAGAAGCTTTTTAGTTATTGTTCATTTATTGTGAGGAGTGATTTAATTCCTGAATCCAAAGGATTGCCCAATGCCATGGCATATTACACTTGTATGATTTTAAGCGTCAGTGTTCAGAGACAGCATTTTATTTAAAGTTCTGTTCTCTATCATACAGACTTTATATTGAAGGCATGACAGTATCTAAATGATGGAAAGCCCAAAGCAATGATCGCATATCCATGCCCCATGTGAAAGGCTTTGTTTTAATGATGGTGTGCATGCTAAGTCACTCAGTCATGTCTGACTCTTTGCGACCCCATGGACTGTAGTCCTCCAGGCTCCTCTGAACATGGGATCCTCCAGACAAGAATACTGGAGTGGGTTGCCGTGCCCTCCTCCAGGTTTAATGATGGGCAGAGGGGTAAATCTCTACAAGATGTAAGGATATACACTCTTTTCTCAGAGTATTTCTACACTGGCAAACCAACACTCTGAAGTCCAAGTTGTCAAGAAGCCTAGGTCTCTTGTAAAGTGGGAAGAAACCACTCCACAATTCTGCTATTCTCTAAGCTTAATGAAATGCTAGCAGGCTGCCCTGCTGTTCCCCATATCTTATATTTCCAGGCCTTGCCACCTGTGCAACAAAAGCAAGCAATCTATTTAGAAGAGTGTTTTTCATTCTCTTAACTCTGAAGGTCTTTATTCTCAGCATGAGATTATTGCAACAACTTAACAAGCCGTGTTTTCTCCCCCTATTTTCCTTTCTTTTCTTTTTGCACCTATGTCCTTTTAAGTCCATTCAGGCCTTAGGGAAACATTTAGTACTTAAGCTTTGGTTTTTCAAGCTCAATCGGGTAGAAAATCTAACACAGAATGTGTGCACAAACGATAGCTCTGCACAATAGAGACAAACAAATAGCACAAAGAGAAAAGAAGAATATGAGTGTTCAGGGAGCAAGGCTGCACTTGAATTCAATTTCCCAACAGCAGACCTGATGCTTTCCCCCAAGATTCCCAGGTTTCAAATTGGCCGTATATTGAGGGCCAGTTACCTGGACAATGAGGGGAAATGGCAGTCAGTAATTATGATCTTGGTTTCTAGGTTGTTAAGAGACTAATATTAATCCTGAAATTGTATGAAGAATGTGTTCATCTGGCTATAATTGAATAGTGTTCTTGAAAGCATTTACCAGCAATGCTAATTTAACGCAAATCACCCCAGGGGAGTATTTCTGAGCTAATGGAGTTGCCAATTTATTGGTTAACTCAGGACAGTTACTTCAGTACAGAAATAGCAACCGGAAGCTTACAAAAAGACACAGGTATATACTTTCATTTTCTATCAGGTGAACAATTCATTATAAAGGTTATCAAACACATTTTGTTCTTTGAAAAATGAGATGCCTGTGTGGGCTGGCTGGCAAATGATTGTGAATGTTAATGAATTACACGCAATTAAAAGCATCATAAGATATTAACACCAGGAGATAATAATGCTATTTTCAGAAAACACATTAAATTTGAATCAATATGTCAAAATGTTTTTCCCAGTGAAATATCTATGTAGAAGAATGATTCATCCTACTCTCTCATTTTCCCCCCAAATTAAAGCATAGATTATAGGTGCCTTGTTTGTGTTTGTTTCTGTTCTGTGAGAGAAAAGAAGATTGAAAATCCCAAGAAGTTTCCAAAAGTGTTACATTTTTGAAACAAGACAAAAGAATCATGAGTATTTGCATAAACTTGCCTTTTAAGATGATTTTATTTTTCACAGTGAAGACTACTCTTTCCGTCTTTTGTGCTTCTTCAATCACTTATTTCATCAGAGCTGTCTGACAGGAAAAGGCAAATTTATGAACTTTTGGATATGTTTTATGTTCCATTTTTTTTAGACAATGTGTTTTTAAGTGTTATAGAGAATAGTATGCAACTAGGATTGAAGCGACTTAGCAGCAGCAGCAGCAGATAATTTCACTGATTCATGGGGCCAACTCTGTTGTACATATGAGTAAGAGAATAATGTTGCCACAAATATTATAGCTCTTGGAAGAGAAATGTAGAAATATTCTCAAAAAAAGGTTGCTTTGTTACTGAGTCTGAGTTTGTATTGCTCACCAGATGACAGGCCAATAAATTGAGAGACAAGTTTTTGGCACAAGGAAGAATGACTTTATTCAGAAGGCCAGCAGACTGAGAGGATGGTGGACTAGTGTCCCAAAGAACACTCTTGCCTGGGCTCGGATGCTAGTTTATTCTATAGAACAGAGAGCAGAAGGTGAGGAGGTATTTTAAAAAATATGAAATGGTATTGCAAATATTTCCTGTTTCTGGCCAGACTTCAGAGAGGATGTGTTAATTTCTTCTTGCATCCATTCACAGGTGGGCATGGTTAGGATGATTCCTGTGAGCTTAAGGAAAGGTATTTAGCTTAACATTCTTTTCATGGGAAGCAGGGTTCTTGGAGATGGGCCATTATGTATAATTTAAGATATAGGCAATATCCCTTTAGTGATTAACTTGTAGCAGAAATGATAGAATATAAAGTTTAAAGAAACAGATCCAATATGGTGTCAGATTTGTTCTTCCCTATTACAGGTTTATTTATTGACAAGACCATAATATTCAGTTTGTCTCTATCATTGATGATAATGATTTGGCATCTTAACATTAAGCAAACACGAGGAATAATGGGGATAGAATATTAACATTATCACTAAAATGATCCAAGAAAAGAAAAATTTCTTCCCAGTCTGGTTTTCTTTTCAGGGTAATGCTGGCTTTATAAAATGAGTTTGGAAGTGTTCCCCTAAGAGAGTTGAACACAAGTGTTCTCACCACACACAAAGGACATTCATAACAAGTGAAGTGATGGATAGGTTAATTAGCTTCTTTGTTATAATTATTTTACAATGAATACATATAGCAAAACATCACATTTTACACCTTAAATATATACAACTTTTATTTGTCAAGTATGCCTTAATGGAGCTGGAGATAAATAAATAATAATTGTTGAATAAAATTTAATGCAATATTAAACATAAAATAAATCATTATATTTAAAATTGAAAATACATTATCTCAATATTGCCATATTTAGAAAGCCTAAATTTAAACAAATGGTATTTTTCCTTAAAAATAGAGACAGCAGTTTGAATTTACATTTAAAATAACATAAAAAGCTATCATTGTGTAATTATGACTGATGTTCCTTTTCCAAGAAGTGCTTGGCTTGTCCAAGTTTGCATTCAGTTATTCTAATTTTAACTCAAAAGGTTTTTCATATCTCTCCTGCTCTTTTCTGTTCCCTACTCTTAGTTCAGTGTCTCACCTCAATTCAATGGTCTTTTAACCAGTTTCCCTATCTTGACTCTATTAAACTCATCTTAGTGTCAATGCAGCTCCCAGAATAGCCTTTCTAAAATGCAGAATTAAGTTTTTAATTATTAAGTTTGATGACTTTCCATGGTGCAAAGCCAAACTTGATTGGACACTAAGCTCCTGAATCACGACCAAGCCTTCCTTTCCTTGGTTGTCAACCACCATGCCCTTCCATAGATGTTACAAATTAAGTTTATTTCTCTGAACACAATTTATAATTTCTTCTCTTTAGGCTTCGGATTTGCCATTTATTTTTCATGGATTGACACTTCTTTACTTCACTTAGAGAATTCAGACTTATCCTTCAAAATCCTTTAAAACATTAACTCCATATATATTGTCTTTATGATTCCTTCTGACAGAAGAACCAATCAATTAGTCTCCTGGGTTTATTTCTATGCCTTTATTTTAAACTTAATCCTTTAAAATATATTTGTTACACCATAAGAATGAACACCTTGAGATAAAGGACTTAGTTTTATGGCAGGGGGCAGGGGTTTGGGTATTTTTGGCCACATTGTGCAACATGTGGGATCTTGGTTCTCACTGACCAGTGGTTGAATCTGCACCTGTGCATTGGAAGTTTGAGGTCTTAACCACTTGACCAGAGGGAAATCCCTAGGTTTTATGTTTTTAAATGTCTCATTATATAGCATAAAGCTTAACACGTCATGAATCCTCAGTAAGCATTTGTTGGTTGGATGGATTGATGAATGAAAATCAATCAAAACTGTTCAGCATTAGACAAAGTTACAAAGTAACAGAAGGACTTGCACCCCTGGCTATGCACATAGGGATTTGTAAAAAAATTTTACTTTAATTGGAGGCTAATTACTCTACAATATTGTGGTGGTTTTTGACATACATTCACATGAATCAGCCATGGGTGTACCTGTGCTCCCCATCCTGACCCTCCCTCCCACCTCCCTCCACATCCCGTCCCTAGGGTCATCTGAGTGCATCAGCCCTGAGCACCCTGTCTCATTCATCGAACCTGGACTGGCAATCTATTTCACATATGATAATATATATGTTGCAATGCTATTTGCTCAAATCATCCCACCCTTGCCTTCTCCTACAGAGTCCAAATCTGTTCCTTACATCTGTATCTCTTTGGCTGTCTCGCATATAGGGTCATTGTTATCATCTTTCTAAATTCCATATATATGCGTTAATATACTGTATTGGTGTTTTTCTTTCTGACTTACTTCACTCTGTATAATAGGCTCCAGTTTCATCTACCTCATTAGAACTGATTCAAATGCATTCTTTTTAATAGCTGAGTAATATTCCATTGTGTATATGTACCATAGCTTTCGTATCCATTTGTCTGCCAATGGACATCTAGGTTGCTTCCATGTCCTGGCTATTGTAAACAGTGCTGCGATGAACATTGGGGTACACATGTCTCTTTCAATTCTGGTTTCCTTGGTGTGTATGCCTAGCAGTGGGATTGCTGGGTTGTATGGCAGTTCTATTTCCAGTTTTTTAGGAGTCTCCACATTGTTCTCCATAGTGGCTGCACTAGTTTGCATTCCCACCAATGGTGTAAGAGGGTTCCCTTTTTTCTGCACCCTCTCCAGTATTTATTTTTTGTAGACTTTTTGACAGCAGCCATTCTGACTGGTGTGAGATGGTATCTCATTATGGTTTTGATTTGCATTCCTCTGATCATGAGTGATGTTGAGCATCTTTTCATGTGTTTGTTAGACATCTGTGTGTCTTCTTTGGAGAAATGTCTGTTTATTTCTTTGGCCCATTTTTTGATTGGGTCATTTATTTTTCTGGAATTGAGCTGCAGGAGTTGCTTGTATATTTTTGAGATTAATTCTTTGCTAGTTGCTTCATTTGCTATTATTTTCTCCCATTCTGAAGGCTGCCTTTTCACCTTGCTTATAGTTTCCTTCATTGTGCAAAAGCTTTTTAAATTTAATTAGTTCCCATTTGTTTATTTTTGCCTTTATTTCCATTACTCTGGGAGGTGGGTCATAGAGGGTCCTGCTGTGATTTATGTCAGAGAGTGTTTTGCCTATGTTCTCCTCTAGGAGTTTTATAGTTTCTGGTCTTACGTTTAGATCTTTAATCCATTTTGAGTTTATTTTTGTGTATGGTGTTAGAAAGTGGTCTAGTCTCATTGTTTTACAAGTGGTTGTCCAGCTTTCCCAGCACCACTTCCTAAAGAGATTGTCTTTTCTCCATTGTATACTCTTGCCTCCTTTGTCAAAGATAAGGTGTCCATAGGTGTGTGGATTTATCTCTGGGCTTTCTATTTTGTTCCATTGAGCTATATTCCTCTCTTTGTGCCAGTACCATACTGTCTTGATGACTGTTGCTTTATAGTATAGCCTGAAGTCAGGCAGGTGGATTCCTCAAGTTTCATTCTTCTTTCTCAAGATTGCTTTGGCTATTCCAAGTTTTTTTTTTTTTTGTATTTCCATACAAATTGTGAAATTATTTGTTCTAGTTCTCTGAAAAATACTGTTGGTAGCTTGATAGGGATTGCATTGAATCTATAGATTGCTTTGGGTAGTATACTCATTTTCACTATATTAATTCTTCTGATCCATGAACATGGTATATTTTTCCATCTATTTGTGTCATCTTTGATTTCCTTCATCAGTGTTTTATAGTTTTCTATATATAAGTCTTTTGTTTCTTTAGGTAGATTTATTCCTAAGTATTTTATTCTTTTCATTGCAATGGTGAATGGAATTGTTTCCTTAATTTCTCTTTCTGTTTTCTCATTGTTAGTATAGAGGAATGCAAGGGATTTCTGTGTGTTGATTTTATATCCTGCAACTTAACTATATTTATTGATTAACTCTAGCAATTTTCTGGTGAATCTTTAGAGTTTTCTATGTAGAGGATCACGTCATCTGCAAACAGTGAGAGTTTTACTTCTTCTTTTCCAATCTGGATTCCTTTTATTTCTTTTTCTTCTCTGCTGTGGCTAAAACTGCCAAAACTATGTTGAACAGTAGTGGTGAGAGTGGGCATCCTTGTCTTGTTCCTGACTTTAGGGGAAAATGCTTTCCATTTTTCACCATTGATGGTAATGTTTGTTATGGGTTTATCATATATGGCTTTTATTATGTTGAGGTATGTTCCTTCCATGCCTGCTTTCTGGAGGGTTTTTATCATAAATCGATGTTGAATTTTGTCAAAGGCTTTCTCTGCATCTATTGAGATAATCATATAGGTTTTATCTTTCAAATTATTAACGTGGTATATCATTTTGATTGATTTGTGAGTACTGAAGAATCCTTGCATCCCTGGGATAAAGCCCAGTTGGTCATGATGTATGATCTTTTTAATAGCACATAGGTATTTTATGCTGCTTTCTAAACACTCTTGGTATTATATAATCTCTTCTTCTTGGTGGAGAACTCTAGAGTTCAAAACATTCCCATTTTTCTTTATCTAAAATTTATTTGTTAGTGAAGTGTAGCTGTTAAAAGCATGGGTTTATGATTAGATTGCCTACCACCAAATCCTGATTCCCTTATTTTACACAATGTGTAAATCTTTTGAAGTTATTTAATGTCCTGTGCATTACTTTACTCATCTATAAATTGTTTAATTGTAGAATCCACCTGATAGCATTTTGGTAAAGATGAAATGAGTTAATGTATGTGAAGCAACCAAAATTACTTCTGGCATGCTTTCAAATATATTTTTGTTAGTTTTTAGCTATTATAATGACTGTTTATGAGTTTTAGATATCTAGGACTTTAGTGGATCTTCAAATGCACCTCTACTAAAGTCTTAGTGACTGAGATTAATGTGGGCTTATTTATTTCCTCACAAGAATGTGTGATTTTAAATACCTTTAATGGGACGTGCCAAAAAGGTGGTTTATGTGTGGGGATTTTGAGTATTATGATGACTTTTAAGTAAGATTATTGAATGGATCTTTTCCCAACAATTTACAGTTTCCACCTTTAAGAATCTTTCTTCATCCTGTATGATGCTATCTACAAACTGAGGGTTACCAGGGAAGAATGAAAAAAAAATGTATTAAAAATGGTGCAAGTTTTAAACTAATAAACATAATATATTTTGTAGAAGACTGGACTTTAAAAATTATAGAAATTCAAGCATGTAGTGGGTTTGGGATAATCATTAAAGCTTTTTGGAGAGAGAATCCTGATTGATAGGCAGGGTAAGATGAGAAGATAAGAAACACAGAGCTAAGAAAAGGCACAACATCAATTTGAGAGGACAACTTGTTTGTCCATTAAATGACAAGAATGAGCACTGCTTTCAATGGTATATCTTAGGTTATAGTATGAACTCCTTTTCTTTTTTTGGTGTATGTTTATTTATTTATGTATTTATCATTTGTTTATTTATTTTGCCTGTGCCGTGTGGCATGAGGGATCCTAGTTTGCCAATCAGGGATAAAACCCATGCTTATTGCACTAGGAGCATGGGGTCCTAACCACTGGACTTCTAGAGAAGTCCCTGAATATCTATTTCTTATCCAGAAGTCTCAAGATAAAATACTAGTTCTTACCTACCAATTGACTTTGAGTGTCAAATGTTGGCTATTGCTGTAGGACTATCGAGGGGGGGAATGTCTGTAAAGAATGTTATATGCGTGCTGGGAAGGGATGGGAAAGACTTGCATCTGACACTTGACAGACGGCTATGAGAGAGGTGGAGCTCAAGAAGCCGGAAGTCATCCTGAGGGAGGCATGTGTGGAGAGAAGCAGTGGCTGCTGTTGGAGGAGAGATCAAGCCCTGAGCCTTTGGAGTGGGAGCACTGACTCCAAGACCCTAGACTACCAGAGATCTAACCCTAGGGAGTATCAAATAGTGAGAACTCACACAAAGAAAACCATTAGAATACAAGACCCAGAATCACCCAACCACCAGTAGCACCCTGTGCAGGACGCCTCATCTAAACAACAAACAAAACAAAATTACAAACTGAATCATCAGCAGACAGCATTACTACCTCACTCAGCCTTGCCCATCAGAGGAAAAACAAACATACAAACAGTCAGTACAAATCTCACCCTATACAAAGCTTACACAAACCACTGGACCAACCTTAGGAGGGAAGAGACCAAAAGGAAGAAAGAATTCAACCTTGAAGTCCGGGAAAAGGAGACCTCAAACACAATAAGTTAAAGAAAATAATTAAAAGGCAGAGAAATACTACACAAATGAAGGAACAAACTAGAAACACAGAAGTCCAAAATAAATGAAGATGAAATAGGCAAATTACCTGAAAAAGAATTCAGAATAATGATAGCAAAGCATCAAGGAAGAAGCAAGAAGTAACATACAAGGGAAACCACATCTGCTTAACAGTTGATCTTTCAGCAGAAAGTCTGCAGGCCAAAATGGAATGGCAGGATATGTTTAAAGTACGGAAAGGGAAACATCTACAACCAAGATGACTGTCCCTGGCAGGGATCTCATTCAAAATTGATGGAGAAATAAAAATCTTTTCAGATGAGCAGAAGTTAAGAGAATTCAATACCACCAAACCAGCTTTACAACATATGTTAAAGGGACTTATATAGTCAAGAAATAAAGAGAAGAAAAATGATCTACAAAATCAACCCCAAACAATTGAGAAAATAGCAGTAGGGACATATATATCAATAATTACTTTAAATGTAAATGGATTAAATGCTTCAACCAGAAGAGACAGTCTGGCTGAATGGATACAAAAACAAGACCCATATATATGCTGTCCAGAAGAACAGCACTTCAGACCTAAAGACACATATAGACTGAAAGTGAGAGGATGGAAATATATATTCCATGCACATGGGAAGCAAAAGAAAGCAGAGTGGCAATCCTCATATCAGACACAATAGACCTTAAAATAAAGAAGACTCCAAGAGGTAAATGAGGACACCACATAATGACTAAGTGATCAGTCCAAGAGGAAGATATAACAATTGTAAATATCTATGCACCCAACATAGGGGCACCTCAATACATAAGACAAACACTAACAGACATAAAAGGAGAAACTGACAGTAACACAATAATCGTAGGAGACGTTAACACCCCACTCACACCAATTGACAGATCATCAAAACAGAAAATTAATAAGGAAACACAAGTCTTAAATGGTACATTCAGTTCAGTTCAGTTCGGTAGCTCAGTCGTGTCTGACTCTTTGCGACCCCATGAATCGCAGCATGCCATGAGATGAATCTCATTGATATCTTCAGGACATACCATCTAAATGCAGAAGAATACATCTTCCTTTCAAGTGCACATGGAACATTCTCCAGGATAGACCACATCTTGGGTCACAAATCAAACTTCAGTAAATTTAAGAAAATTGAAATCGTATCAAGCATCTTCTCCAACCACAATGCTATGAGACTAGATATCAATTACAAGAAAAAAAAGAAACTGTAAGAATACAAACACATGGAGATTAAAAAACACATTTCTAAATAACCAACAGGTTACTGAAGAAATCAAAAGGGAAATAAAAAAATTTCTGGAAACAAATGACAAATGAAAACATGACAACTCAAAACCTATGGGATGCAGCAAAAGCAGTCCTAAGAGGGAAATTTATAGCAATACAATCCTACCTCAAGAAACAGGAAAATCATCGAATAGACAACCTAACTTTACACCTAAAACAACTGGAAAAAGAAGAAGAAGAACAACAACAACAACAACAAAAAAAAGCCAAAATTAGTAGAAGGAAAGAAATCATAAAGATCCAAGCAGAAATAAATGAAAAAGAAATGAAAGAAACAACAGTAAAGATAAATAAAACTAAAAACTGGTTCTTTGAGAAGATAAACAAAATTGACAAGCCTTTAGCCAGACCCATCAAGAGATACAGAGAGAAGAATAAAATCAACAAAATTAGAAATGAAAAAGGAGGGGTTACAACAGACAATGCAGAAATACAAAGGATTATGAGATTATTATGAACAACTATATGGCAATAAAATGGATAACCTGAAAGAAAGGGACAGACTATTAGAAAAGTTCAATCTTCCAAGATTGAACCAGGAAGAAATAGAGATTATGAATAACCAAATTACAAGCACTGAAATTGAAGCTGAGATCAAAAATCTCCCCAAAAACAAAAGCCCAGACCAGATGGCTTCACAGGAGAATACTATCAAACATTTAGAGAAGAGCTAATGCCTATCCTTCTAAAATTCTTTAAAAAAATTGCAGAGGAAGGAACACTTCCAAACTCATTCTGTGAGGCCACCATCACCCTGATACCAAAACCAGACAAAGACAACACACAAAAAAGAAAACTACAGGTGAACATCACTGATGAACATAGATGCAAAAATCCTCAACAAAATTTTAGCAAACAGAATTCAGCAACACATCAAAAAGCTCATACACCATCATCAAGTTGGGTTTATTCCAGGAATGCAAGAATTCTTCTATATACACATATCAATCAATGTGATACACCATATTAACAAATTGAAAGATAAAACCACATGATCATCTCAATAGATGCAGATAAAGCCTTTGACAAAATTCAGCACCCATTTATGATTAAAACTCTTCAAAAAATGGGCATAGAAGGAACCTACCTCAACATAGTAAAGGCCATATATGATAAGCCTACAGCAAACATTATTCTCAATGGTGAAAAACTGAAAGCATTCCCAAGATCAGGAACAAAACAAGGGTGTCCACTTTCACCACCATTATTCAACAGTTCTGGAAGTCTGTTATGTATAGCAATCAGAGAATAAAAAAATAAAATAAAATAAAAGGAATTCAGATTAGAAAAGAAGAAGTAAAGCTCTCACTGCTTGCAGATGACATGATACTGTACATAGCAAACCCTAAAGATAGTATCAGAAAATTAATAGAGCTAATCAGTGAATTTAGCAAAGTTGCAGGATACAGAATCAATATACAGAAATCACTTGCATTTCTATATACTAACAATGAAAAATCAGAAAGGGAAATAAAGGAATCAATCCCATTCACCATTGCAACAAAAAGAATTAAATATCTAGGAATAAAATTACCTAAGGAGACAAAAGAACTTTACACAGAAAATTATAAGACACTGATGAAAGAAGTCAAAGATGACATAAACAGATGGAGAGATAGTCCATGTTCCTGGGTAGGAAGAATCAATATTGTGAAAATGACTATACTACCAAATGCAGTCTACAGATTCAATGCTATCCCTATCAAATCACCAATGGCATTTTTCACAGAGCTAGAACAAAAAATTTCACAATTCATATGTAAACACAGAAGATCCTGAATAGCCAAAGCAGTCTTGAGAAAGAATGGAGCTGGGAAGAATCAACCTTCCTGACTTCAGATTATACTACAAAGCTACAGTCATCAAGACAGTATGGTACTGGCACAGAAACAGAAATATAGACCCATGGAACAAGATAGAAAACACAGAAATAAACCCATGCACCTACTGGTATCTTATTTTTGACAAACAAGGCAAGAATATACAATAGGGCAAAGACAGCCTCTTCAATAAATGGTACTGGGGAAACTGGACAGCTTCATGTAAAAGAATGAAATTAGAACACTTTCTAACACCATACACAAAGATAAACTCAAAATGGATTAAAGACCTAAATGTAAGATGAGAAACTATGAAACTCTTAGAGGAAAACATAGGCAGAACACTCGATGACCCTCGATGATTTATTGATGAACACTTGATAAATCGAAGCAAGATTCTCTATGACCCATTTTCTAGAATAATGGAAATAAAAACAAAAGTAAACAAGTGGGGCCTGATTAAAGTTAAAAGCTTTCACACAGCAAAGGAACTATAAGCAAGGTGAAAAGACAACCCTCAGAATGGGAGAAAATAATAGCAAATGAAACAACTGACAAAGGATTAATTTCCAAAATATACAAGCAGCTCATACAACTCAATGCCAGAAAAACAAACAACTCAATCAAAAAGTGGGAAAAGACCTAAACAGACATTTCTCCAAAGAAGACATACAGATGGCTAACACAGATGAAAAGATACTCAACACTGCTCATTATTCAGTTCAGTTCAGTTCAGTTGCTCAGTCATGTCCGACTCTTTGCGACCCCATGAATTGCAGCACTCCAGGCCTCCCTGTCCATCACCAACTCCCGGAGTTCACTAATGAAAATCAAAACCACAATAAGATATCCCCTAACACTGGTCAGAATGGCCATTATTAAAAAATCTACAAACAATAAAAGCTGGAGAGGGTGTTGAGAAAAGGGAACACTCTTGCACTGTTGGTAGGAATGCAAATTGATACAGGTACTATGGAAGACAGTATGGAGATTCCTTAAAAAACTAGGAATAAAACCACCATATGGCCCAGCAATCCCAGTCCTAGGCATATACCCTGAGGAAACCAAAATTGAAAAAGATACATATATCCCATTGCAGCACTATTTACAATAGCTAGAACATGGAAGCAACCTAGATGTCCATTGACAGATGAATGGATAAAGAAGTCGTGGTACATATACACAATGCAATATTACTCAGCTATAAAATGGAACACATTTGAGTCAGTTCTGATGAGGTGAATGGACCTAGAACCTATTATACTATTTTCTTTCTGACATAAATAAAAAGATAAAAATCGTATTCTAGTGCACATGTATGGGGTCTGGGGGAATGGTGCTGAGGAATTTATTTGTGGGGCAGAAGTAGAGAAATAGATGTGGAAAGTGGACTTGTGGTCATGGGGAGAGGAGAGGAGAGGGTGAGATGTATGGAAGGAGTAATCTGGAAACTTGCATTACCATGTGTAAAATAGATAGCCAATGGGAATTTGCTATATGGCCCAGGAAACTCAAACAGGGGCTTTGTATCAACCTAGAGGAGTGGGATGGGGAGGGAGAGGCAAGAGAGTTTCAAAAGGGAGGGGAAAAAAAATCCCAGGAAGTTGACATGACACTTAAGTTTATATGAATAAGCAAAAGATGCAGAATAGCCAACTCAATACTGAAGGAGAACAGGGTCTGAGGACTGATATTACCTAACTTTAAGACTTAGTAATCAAGATAATTAAAAAAAATTGAATCTATATATTCACCTTACATCCTTCACAAAAAATTAACTAAAAATGGATCTGAGATTCAGCTAAAGAAAGCTGAGTGCCAAAGAATTGATGCTTTTAAACCGTGGTGTTGGAGAAGACTCTTGAGAGTCCCTTCAACTGCAAGGAGATCCAACTAGTCCATCCTAAAGGAAATCAGTCCCGACTGTTCTTTGGATGGACTGATGCTGAAGCTGAAATTCCAATACTCTGGCCACCTGATGCGAAGAACTGACTCATTGGAAAACACTGTGATGCTGGGAAAGATTGAAGGCAGGAGGAGAAGGGGATGACAGAGGATGAGATGGTTGGATGGCATCACTGACTCTATGGACATGAGTTTGAGCAAGCTCTGGGAGTTGGTGATGGACAGGGAAGTCTGGTGTACTGTCGTTCATGGGGTTGCAAAGAGTCAGACATGACTAAGTGACTGAACTGAGCCAAGATGGTATGATACTGGCAAAAGACTAGACAAATAGATAAATGGAACAGCGTAGAGTCCAGAAATATACTGACATAGACAACTGATCTTTGACAAAGGACTAAATGCAAGACAATGGAGAAAAGTTCGTTTCTTAAGTAAATGGTGCTGTAATATCTGGACATCCACAAACAAAAAAAATGCATCTATATATTAACCTTACACCCTTCACAAAAATTAACTCAAAATGGATCTGAGAGCTAAATTTTAAATGTAAAACTGTAAAACTCCTAGAAATTGACATAAGAGAAAATTTAGATGAATTTGGGTTTAGTGATGAGTTTTTAGAAACAACACTAAAAGCACAGTCTGTGAAAGAAGTCCATTAGCTGGACTTCGTTGAAATTTTAACTTTCTGCTCTGCAAAGGACACTGTCAAAAAAATGAGAAGACAAGCCACAAATTGGTTGAAAATATTTGCAGAAGACATATCTGATAAAGGACTATTATCCAAAATATACAAGTAGCTAAAAACTCAACAATAAGATAACAACCCATTAAGAAATGGGTCAAGGACATTAGTAGACACCTCACCAAAAACATATATACATGGAAAATAAACATGAAATGATACTCAACATCATATATCATCAGGGAACTGCAATTTAAAACAATCATGAGATTCTACTACACACCTACTGCTGCTGCTGCTGCTAAGTCGCTTCAGTCGTGTCCAACTCTGTGCGACCCCATAGACGGAAGCTCACCAGGCTCCCCCGTCCCTGGGATTCTCCAGGCAAGAACACTGGAGTGGGTTGCCATTTCCTTCTCCAATGCATAAAAGTGAAACGTGAAAGGGAAGTCGCTCAGTCGTGTCCGACTCTTAGTGACCGCATGGACTACAGCCTACCAGGCTCCTCCATCCATGGGATTCTCTAGGCAAGAGTACTGGAGTGGGGTGCCATTGCCTTCTCAGAGACACCTACTAGAATGATCAAAATCCAGAACACAGACAAAACCACATGCTGTTGAGGATGTGGAGGAATGGGAACTCTTGCTCATTGATACAGGGAAGGCAAAATAGTACAGACAGTTTTTGGGGAGTATAATTCCTTTACAATGTTGTGCTACCTTCTGCTGTACAACAAAGTGAATCAGCTACATGTGTACATATGTCTCCTTCCTTTTGGACCTCTGTCCCACCCTTCTATCCGACCTATATCTGGATCATAACAGAGCACCGAGCTGAGCTCCCTGCGCTATACAATATGTTCCCACTGGCTGGCTGTTTTACACATGGTAGTGTACATCAGTTCAGTTCAGTTCAGTCACTCAGTCATGTCTGACTCTTTGGGACCCCATGAATCGCAGCACCCCAGGCCTCCCTGTCCATCACCAACTCCCGGAGTCCACCTAAACCCACGTCCATTGAGTCGGTGATGACATCCAACCATCTCATCCTCTGTGTCCACTTCTCCTCCTGTTGTCAATCTTTCCCAGCATCAGGGTCTTTTCAAATGAATTAGCTCTTCGCATCAGGTGGCCAAAGTATTAGAGTTTCAGCTTCAACATCAGTCCTTCCAATGAACACCCAGGCTGATCTCCTTTAGAATGGACTGGTTGGATCTTCTTGCAGTCCAAGGGACTCTCAAGAGTCTTCTCCAACACCACAGTTCAAAAGCATCAATTCTTTGGCGCTCAGCTTTCTTTATAGTCCAACTCTCACATCCATACATGTCCACTGGAAAAACCATAGCCTTGACTAGATGAACCTTTGTTGGCAAAGTAATGTCTCTGCTTTTTAGTATGTTGTCTAGGTTGGTCATAACTTTCCTTCCAAGGAGTAAGCGTCTTTTAATTTCATGGCTGCAATCGCCATCTGCAGTGATTTTGGAGCCCCCCAAAATAAAGTCTGACACTGTTTCCACTGTTTCCCCATCTATTTTCCATGAAGTGATGGGACCAGATGCCATGATCTTAGTTTTCTGAATGTTGAGCTTTAAGCCAAGTTTTTCACTCTTCTCTTTCACTTTCATCAACAGGCTCTTTAGTTCTTCTTTGCTTTCTGCCATAAGGTTGGTGACATCTGCATATCTGAGGTTATTGATATTTCTCCCAGCAATCTTGATTCCAGCTTGTGCTTCCTCCAGCCCAGCATTTCTCATGAAGTACTGTGTATAAGTTAAATAAGCAGGGTAACAATATACAGCCTTGATACACTCCTTTTCCTGTTTGGAACCAGTCTGTTGATCTATGTCCAGTTCTAACTGTTGCTTCCTGACCTGCATACAGATTTCTCAAGAGGTAGGTCAGGTGGCCTGGTATTGCCATCTTTTTCAAAAATTTCCAGTTTATTGTGATCCACACAGGCAAAGGCTTTGGCATAGTCAATAAAACAGAAATATATGTTTTTCTGGAACTCTCTTGCTTTTTTGATGATCCAGCAGATGTTGGCAATTTGATCTCTGGTTCCTCTGCCTTTTCTAAACCCAGCTTGAACATCTGGAAGTTCATGGTTCATGTATTGCTGAAGCCTGGCTTGGAGAATTTTGGGCATTACTTTACTAGTGTGTGCTATGCTATGCTATGCTAAGTCGCTTCAGTCGTGTCCGACTCTATTCGACCCCATAGACGGCAGCCCACCAGGCTCTGCCGTCCCTGGGATTCTCCAGGCAAGAATACTGGAGTGGGTTGCCATTTCCTTCTCCAATGCATGAAGGAGAAAAGTGAAAGTGAAGTCGCTCAGTCGTGTCTGACTCAGCGACCCCATGGACTGCAGCCTACCAGGCTCCTCCGTCTATGGGATTTTCCAGGCAAGAGTACTGGAGTGGGGTGCCATTGCTGAGTGCAATTATACATCAATCCTAATCTGCCAATATGTCACACCCTCGGGTCCACATGTCCATTCTCTGCATCTGCATCTCCATCCTTGGTCTGCGGATGGGTTCATCTGTGCCACTTTTCTAGATTTCATATATATGTGTTAATATAAAATTAAAGAAAAGAATGTTAATATAAAATTAAAAAAAAGAATTGAACCCGGGTCTCCCACATTGCAAGCAGACTCCTTTACATCTGAGCCACAAGGGAAGCTCAAAAAAAAAATGTTATATGGAAGATAGATACAAGTTTTATCAGTGGTGGGCAGAGTGGGTAGAAGGAAAGGGATGAAGATTTGATCATTTGTTTTCAGAAGCACCTTCAAATTCTGAACAGATGAATTTCTGATAATTAAATTTAGTTTGCAGTACAATGTATTGATGTTTCTGGACATATATCACATTTTTACCTAGAGTTCAAAAGAATCTTCATGTCTTCTTTGTTAGAGCTTTTATCTTTTTTCATCCTCTAAGGATAATTTATGAGTACAAAATGTTTCTGGAAATGAGAATTTATTCCTAAAGGATTACTGAGCAAGTGGGGTGAATGTTCCTTTGTATATCTGTAGTTCTTGGGAGGCTCTCAATCATTAAGAAATCCCTACATCTCCATAATTATTGTTAAAAAATTAATTTTCAGGATATATTAATGGGTGAAAAAAATGATCTAAGTCTTCTATAAATTTGACTACATATATCATTCTGTTTATAGTGGACACTTTTTCTCGGTGTAGAGAATGTCTTTGATGATGTAATGACAAAGTCATATTGCATCATTTCTTTCAAATGACCTGATTTTCCTTTGAACATTCTTATTAGCTTAGGAATTAGCATGAACTGGCAGCCTTATATCAGGCATCTGAAAAATTTACTGCATCATGACTACTATAGGTTAGATTAAGCAGGACATGGCATATGACTTATCATCAAAGAGAGGAGAGGCCTGTCACTTTGTAGAATCTTTATATTAAAAAAAAGAAATATAAGGATAATGCTGCTTAGTTCTCTGCCCTAGAAAATGGGTTTTGAGATATTTTATAATTATATATTCAATAGAAAACTGTTAAAAGGCATAGGTCTGCAAGTCTGGCAGTCCTGGGTTTGAGTCTTATATTCACTCATACTGAGCTGTAGTCTTTTAGCCTTCTCATCTGTCAAATGGGGTTAAGTCAATGTATATAAATACGTGCAACATGTGCTCACGTGTTCAGTCATGTCTGACTCTTTGCCACTCCATGGACTGCCAGAATCCTCTGTCCATGGAATTTTCCAGGCAGGAATAGTGGAGTGGGTTGCCATTTCCTTCTCCAGCAGATCTTCTCAACTCAGGGATAGAACCTGTGTCCCTTGCGTCTCCTGCATTGGCAGGTGGATTCTTTACCACTAGTGTCACCAATAGCATTAGTCAGGGTAAGGGCACTGACATATAATGACCTCAGTCTACATATTCATAATTTATTTTGTGATTAATGGGAACCACTTATAAAATATTTCCCCCCAACTCTTTCATTTGTTTGATCCTCAGGGCCTGAATTCAATGAATAGAGTAAAAATACAATTGGTAAAACTCTGTAAGAAAGTCCTGACTGTTGAATTCAGGTCTTTTCATTTGGGGCCTCTTCATCATGCCAACAGGAGAGAGATACCTTCATTATTTGTACCATTAATACGCCCCTTTCATTCTTTATACCATGTGGTCAAAAGCCTCATGGAGATGGATTTCTAGTTATTAGAATTCAATGATTTTGGAACAGGATTAATTTCTTATCTATGTCCCTGTCAATAAAATTGAAACAATAATATTTGTTGTTACCTGTGGGTAAGAGGAGTCTAAGTGGATTGGAGAGTCCCACTTGGAAGGCCGCAAGAGAAGGAACAAAAATCTGGTTTTACTTTGTAATAGTCATTTGAGGAAGTCTATGAAGTGTGTTGTTTTAAATATAAGATGAAAGGAATGTGGAATTGATAACCAAACTTTATACGCAGCAGAACTAGATGAATACATGTTTCCAATTTCCACTCATTTATTCACTCGTTCACTATCATGCATTATGCTAACAGTTAGAAATATAGAGATGAAAAAGATGCATTTTCTTTTTTGTCTTAAGATGTCAACTGTCTAATGGTGAAGACAACAGGTATTGATTGTTATTCTGGCACTTATTACTGGCATGAACTTGAGCTGGTCACTCACTTGCTATGATACTCTATTCCCTCATTTATAAATGAGGATAAGTATCCTACATTCCAAGGTTTCTGTGAATATTAGAGACGAGCTGTAACAAGTAGTCACTGAAAAATAGCTGTTAAAATACAATATGGGTGAAACATGGAGGGGATCAGAGTTTTAGAACCAAATTGTACACTCTAGTTAAGGATCACAGGGAATCACTGAAGGATATTTTGCAAGGACATGGCATGATCAGGTTTTCATATTGAAAGGTTTCACCTTGGTAGCAGGAAGGACGTTGAGCAGCACAGGAACTAACCTGAAGGATAGGAAATCCATTAGGAAAGTATTGAAATAGAGGATGAAGGCTTACAAGTTAAAGAGATACTGTGAACTTGGAACAGAGAGAAGTTAAATTTTGGAGATAGAATAGATTTCCTTATATCTTAAATAGGGTTATTTTATGGGATTTAAAAATGAAATCTTAGGGAAAACCAAGTGTTAAGACAAGTGCTTTTTGCAGACAAATCCTGTTTTGAACATCTCTTGGTTTCGAGGCAGAATAAAGATCCATATTCTGGATGTTAATGTCCTGCCTCTGAGCTCTCTCCATCTCCCCTTCCCAAGGGTCAGTTAGGGATCGCGTTCTTTTGGGCATTGGCACCCTTCCTCATCTCCTTTCTAGCACATACATCACCATACTGCTCTTATTTTTTTGAAGGCCTCCCCCAGTAGATGGAGAGCTCAAGGAATGAAGAATGTCTTTTTATGAATGCACAGAGAAGATATTCAGTAAATGTTTGTTGGATAAATGAATGGGTAAACAAGTAAGAGCAGAGTAGTTTAACATAAGATATTTGGAGTAGGACTGATAGGTTTTGAATCTTGATTCCATTACGAATTTCTAGCATGATAACCTTCTAAGCCTGTTTATTCATTGATTAAAAGGAAATTCCAATATCATAGTAAGTTAAATGGCATAAATGTATGCAAAGTGAATTTAAGTGGCACAAATATATGGAGAGTGCTTAACCCACTCCCTCTCACAAAATAAACATTTGTTTCATTAAACTAGAGCTGTCACCATTACTATCAGTACTACTATCTTGAAGACAACTGGAATCTTCATTCCTAACAACTTTACTCCATCTCTGTACTCTCTGCTGCTCAATATAACCCTGATTTTAAAAAGCAAATTGAATCAGATGGTTTTATTAACTAAACATGCTGAACAGTAGGATAGATTGAGTCTTCTTTTTTTTTATTATTCTAGCTTACTTGCTCACTTTCTGCCCCATGCAATCAGTCTTAGCGTATATCTGTATCTGTAGCTATATATCTCTATAGACTACATATGATATATGGTATACATACACACATCTTCAACCTAACCTATATGTCCTATATATCATATAAAAGAGAGAGATATGTGAATATATATAGGTGATATATGTGTGTATATATACTCTACAAACCTATATGTCCTATATGTCATATAATTATATAAATATCCACTTGCCATAAAGAAGTATTAGAGAAGGAAGATCAGATCATTGGGGATCCAGAAACAGAAGCTTGACCTTTTTAAGGTACTAAGGCAAGTAGATGTCTTTGAAGAATTAGACCAATATAAACAAGAGTCACTGGGACAATTGTAAAGTAGTTTTCACAGCTTTGTTTTCATACGAACTGACCAAACATGAAAGATGAAACTCAATATGCCGCAAGGGCTCCCCTTTATACACTTTCTCTAGCACCTTCCATGTTTCCAAATAATTTGTTTGAGAAGCACACTTTGTGCTTTTTATAAAACACATGATTGGGCCAGATTTCTCTGTATTAGGAGACTTAATTTGCCAGTGAACTATAGCTTCAGGTTGGCCATCTGGAAAAATAAACTTCTCAACAGCCATGTAATTTGTCTTTTGTCTGGTTTCAGGCAGTGGATTTTGGGGGATTAGTATTGAGCAAATAGCAAGCAGATGCTTTCCTGGCTCCTTGAAACCCTCTCCCTTCTCCAAAGGGGCATCTTGCTAGGTTACAAGTTAACAAATGGTCCTTTTATACATTAGAGGAGAAGCAAATGCTCCCATAACGCCTTAGTCAACACTATGTATATATGAACCTAATTTTCCAAAAAACAAAACAGCTTTCCCTTTTCAACATGGGGAGGCAATGCCATATGGGCCAAAGCTTAAGGTCAGGAAAGCATATTGTCTGGAACACAGGCCAACACACCAGCTGTGCTGTTGCAGCAGAAGGTGAAGGGGTGGCAGGAGGCCTTTCTCTCTCAGCTCCAGTGCTTACCCTCACCCACCCCAACTCAACAAGGTACAAGCTTGGTTGTTTGGGAAATGTCTTAGGAGACAGTCCCCAGCTTTTCCCAAAACTGAATGTATCTTTTCTCCCAAAACTTAAATACCAGGTTACCTTTATCAGACTTCAGCATGTAACAAGTAGGGCTTGGCAAGCCAGTGTTAAAATCTGCATTCACTCCGGAAAGCACCACAGTTTCTGATAACCTTCACTTGTTACAGTTCACAGTGACCTAATCATTACTCTCCCTTTAACTTCTCTCCATAAGAAAACAATTAGAGGGACTCCCAAGTTGTAGTTAAACTATGGGTGTGAGTTCAGATAGACTGGGTTTCCTGGCCTGATTCTGTAACCTCGTTAGTGAAGCAGTCTTGACTGAATTATGTAACCTCCTAAACCTCAATTTTTTTCTCCTGTTTAATGGGGACAATGTAACAGTCATAGACTCCATCTCATGGGCTTATTTGTAATTCCGTGAGATCATGTCGACATACGGAGGTATTAAGACAGGTCTGACAAAAATACTCAATAGATTTTTAAAAGAGGGACTTCCCTTGTGGTCCTGCAGCTAAGACTCTGCACTCCAAAAGCAGGGGGCCTGGGTTCCATCCCTGGTCAGGGAACTAGATCCCACATGACTCAACTAAGAATTCGCATTCCACAACTAAAGACTCAGCATGCCCAACCAAAGATTCAGATGCTGCAACTGAAAAAAAAAAAAAAAGGATCCCTACATGCCACAACTGAGAGACCTGGAAAAACCAAATAAATAAGTAAAATAAATACGAAAAATATGAAATTAATTAGGACAAATACACATTTGTTAGGCTCAAACCACACATACTCCCATATGCTATGCTAGGTTTTGAATATAATAATTATACTTACTTTTTATAGTTGTACTTTGAGCCAAGAACTAGGCCAAGGACTTTACAGCTACTATTTCTATGGTATAGGAACTGTTGAAACTCAGGGAAGTTGTCTAGTATTTCCAAGTTCATTTGTGAACACAGGATTTAAATTAGGATGCTCAGGCTCTTTGTATTTACCAAATTGCTAAAATCCTGATTATTGAGGGAAAAACTGTAAAACTTCATTCATTTGCCTTAGTGTTTAAGTGGTAACTTACTAATTTTATACTGTTTCTTACAATCTTCATAAAACAGTGGCCACACATGGGCAGTACCTTTGTTTATCTCCATTCAACTTGTATGCTTAATGGCTTTATCCAAGCCTAGTGCAAAAGAAATGGCAACCCACTCCAGTGTTCTTTCCTGGAGAATCCCATGGATGGGGGAACCTGGTGGGCTGCCGTCTATGGGGTCGCACAGAGTCGGACACGACTGAAGTGACTTAGCAGCAGCAGTGCAAAAGAAACTGATTACCTTCAGATATTCTGTCAGAAAGATTTACCATCAAAGTGAAAAGTGAGTCTGTTCTACAACTGTGTATTAGTTTGCTAGGGTTTCTGTAACAAAGTACCTCAAACTGATGGCTTAAACATCAGAAATTTATTATCTTATGGTCTGGAGGCTAGTTTGAAACACAGATGTTGGCAAGATTGGTTCCTTTCGAGGACAGTGAAGGAAAGATCTATTCCAAGCCATTCTCTTAGGCTGTCTTCTTCTTATGTCTCAATCCTTTAAGTGTATCTCTGTGCCCAAGTTTCTGCTTTTTATAAGGACACTTATCTTAGGCTATTGCAGCCCACCATAATGGCCTCACTTTATTTAACTTTATTACTTCCCTAAAGACCCTATCCTCCAAATCAGATAAAATCCTGAGCTACTGTTAGGATCAAAACCTGAGCTAAGGTTAGTATTTCAATATCTGAGTTTAGGGGGTGTGTCACAATTCAACCCACAACAAGCTCATTGGTGAATATATACTTTATCTGCTGCAGAGTTTAATAAGTGTGGGTTGAATTAGGATACATACCATCAGCCTCAATCTGTAACTTAAAGGCCATTTAGAAAAAAATTACTGTTTTTACTTTCTCTGTTATCTGCTATCCTACCAAACCTATCAAACTTTAGTCCTTCCTAGGCAAATTCTTTTGACACTTTTCATTTCCCTTTATAACTTCTTAGGGAAGGCTCTGGATACACTCTTAACATAAAATGTAATCCTGTAGTAGAAAATGTTGCTTGCTTACCCTGAAGTCATTCTCCTGAAAAAGTTCTTTCATATTGTGACAGTTTGTCCCCAAAATGCCAGATAAATGTTTCCCATTTTAACTTTTTTCTTTTTTACAACTCAAGGCAAAATTTCAGCATCCCTAGCCTCTGTTCAGATTCTGGTTGTACTAGCCCAGTTATGATAAAAATGTGTCCAGACATTGAAAAATGTCCCTTGAGAGGACAGCAGAATTATCTCTGTTTGATAACCATTAAGCTGGAGTGGGCATATGAGGCCATGTATGGCAGATGGTAGACACTAAAAACATGATATTTTCCTTTCCTAACATTTCCAAAACTTTAGATATCTTCTAAGTCTTTTCTGCTGCTGCTACTGCTGCTGCTGCTGCTAAGTCGCTTCAGTCTAGCCTCCTTTATTTCCAATAATTTTTGTCCATTAAAACTAAATAATGTCTTAAAGTTTCAACTTCATCCAAGATGTGTCCCAAAGATGTACTGTTAATCTCTCCAGGTCTTCTGAATACGCTATTAGACATTTCTTTTAGATTGTCTAACCTTTACCTTGGAGAAGGCATGGCACCCTATTCCAGTACTCTTGCCTGGGAAATCCCATGGATGGAGGAGCCTGGTAGGCTGCAGTCCATGGGGTCGCTAAGAGTCTGACACGACTGAGCAACTTCACTTTCACTTTTCACTTTCATGCATTGGAGAAGGAAATGGTAACCCACTCTAGTGTTCTTGCCTAGAGAATCCCAGGGTTGGGGGAGGCTGGTGGGCTGCCGTCTATGGGGTCGGACACGACTGAAGTGACTTAGCAGCAGCAGCAACCTTTACCTTATAACGAATGCATGTGTGCTATTTGCTTCAGTTGTGTCCAACTCTTTGCTCTGGCCTGTAGCCCACCAGACTTCCCTGTTCATGGGATTCTCCAGGCAAGGATACTGGGGTGGGTGTCTATGCATTCCTCCAGGCGATCTTCCCAACCCAGGGATCAAACCCGCATCTCCTATATCTCCTAGCCTTGCAGGCAGATTCTTTACCATTGAGTCACTGGGGAAGCCCTCACCTTACAATAAGCTTACATAAATGAAACTCCCAATTTTATCCTCTCAAAAGATGTCCTTTCCTAATTTTATTATTTTAAATAATAGATTCACTTTTCCTAGTCACATAAATTTGTGAAGTATAAGTACATACAAGCTACTTAAGCACTCTTTCCTCTGGTGGACCTAAGTTCATATTCCATCACTTATTACAGGCAAGTCATATAAACTCTGAACTCATTTATACACATGTAAGTGTGGTTTTGAGGAATATAAGTTATATGAAAATGACATAATTATTAAGGCCTTAATAAATGTCAGCACTGTTTTATTAGAAATAATGAGGTAAATAATTTTATATGGAATAGTTTCCTGTTTACCATCTAAAAGCTGATATAATGAGTAAGTTACATTAAAAAGCATCAAAGCAGATAAATAAGTATGATGGGATCCTAGAGAAAGAATAAGAAATATTAACATTAAGTATGCTGCTGCTGCTGCTGCTGCTAAGTCGCTTCAGTTGTGTCCACCTCTGTGCGACCCCATGGACTGCAGCCTACCAGGTTCCTCCATCCATGGGATTTTCCAGGCAAGAGTACTGGAGTGGGGTGCCATTGCCTTCTCTGAACATTAAGTATATGCATATGCTTAATATATATAACTTATATACTTAATAAATATAACATTAAGTATAACCGTATACTGTACTATACTGGTTATTTATCATATATTTATCACATGTCAGGAAAAATCTGAACTTTCAAGTGTAGTATATTGATACCTTTCTGAGGAAGTGGAAGTAGTACTAAATGGAGAGAGCACCTCTAGCTGTCATACTTAAAATTTACGCAACCTTAAGTGCATCACTTCTTTATATGCCTTGGCTTATTATCCACAAAATTGAATAATATCCTTACCTCATTGGGAAAGGCAAAACGTTTTGCATGGTTTCAGAGATAATCCACTTTTAGCTAAATGGTATCTTGGCTAAGATATAAAGATTTCCCCAAACCATTGTGACAGAGGGCTCAAACACTTGATGCCTATTTCATCAGTAAGACGATCACTATAACACATTAGCCTAGACTGGAGAATTTGAAAATGTCAATGGAGTTCAAGAAGATGCTTTCTTCGGAATGGTTAAAATTAGTTCTAGGGTCTTATTGGAGGCAAATGTTCATGCGTGATAATTCACAGATTTTCTAGGAAAACCCTAAATACTGTAGAAGCTGACTCTTCTTCCTAATGCAGTGAGCATAGGGCTGCTGAAGCTCAGATTCACACATTCTACCCTGTCCTTCACTAATCAGTGCTAATTTGGGTGATGGAAAACCTGATGGAACACCCTCTTGCTGTTGCACTTATGTAGAATTTTGGTGCCATTCTTCTAGTTTCTAGTACGATAAGTTCCATGCAGGTGGAGAAACTTCTCGCGTAAATTGTATGTCAGCTGTAGGGAAGGAAAAAGAATGTTCCCTCTACTTTTCTGAGTTCTTAGCTGAGACTCATGAGATAAAAAGCTATTAATAAGAGAAAAAACAAAGTTTATTAATATGTATATATGTTAATATATAGGGAAAAATGAGTAAATCCTTGAGGTCACTTAGAATTCAGGCTTAAATATTATCTTAATAGAGAAAAGGGAGGGCGATGTAGGCTCTTAGGGGAGAGTGAATGATTTGTAGGAAAGATGAATGGGCCCTCAGGAGAGTAGATAGGAGGTATGACGGTTTGTGACAAAGTTTGTCTGGGTGCGATGTCAACTTCTAGTCTCCTCACTGGTGACAAGAGTCAATTTTCCTTGGTTGATGAATCTCCCACAGAGGGGATTTGTGACAGTTGAATTCTTTTGGAGAATCTGTCTTTAGGCAGAATCTCTCTGAGGTGAGTTCAGAGAAGGCCTCTCCCTGCATTTGCTGTTTTTCAAGGGCCTAAGGCTCAAAATAATCAGCACATTAAAGCGGCACATGTTGAAGTGGCATGCTCTGAACTCCTGTCATATTTTGGCAGGTTCTGCCATCTTTCACAACGTTTCTATGTTAGAAAAGGCACTTGCAATCTTGACTCATTTTTACCCATTTTCTCCATTCACAGAATGGATTGTGAGGTTGGGAAACTAAGGGCAGACTGACTTAACATATGAGAGATTCTGCCCCACATAAGACAGACGGAGCCAGGAGTCTAAGAAGCTACAGCATTAGAAGATGTAGGTAAGAGTCAGTGTGCGTACTTGACATTTGTCTAAGCAACAGTTTCTCAAACTGGTATATTTTAGAATCACCTGGAGAGCTAATAAAGAATCAGGGGTTCACTATAGTCAGCATGTTTTGAACTCCTACTGTCATATTTTGGGATGGCATATCTTGCCATTCTTCACAACTTTTCTCTGTTAGATCCAGAAACTAGAGTGATTGGTGAGCTGCTTGTCTGGTCTGAAACTATGTTTTCCAGGAAGTGAGACCACTATCTGCTGCTCAGAAGGTCCTAGCTTGGCTACCGAGTCTCTACAACACACACCATACACAGTGCCTACTGACATTTGTAAATCCAGGAGGCAGTATGGGCGTCTCCCGTATAGCGCTAGGAAGGTCCCTTGTAAGTCCACATCTTTTGTTTGAAGAAGCAAGAGAATGACTGATATTACTGTACCACAAAACCCTAATGCCCTTCGAGTGAATCTTCTGAGGATTCACCAGGTGGAAAACTTCATCCTGAAGTTCGAAGAATTTCCAGAGGGAGTAAGATTTGTTTAAATCTGTATACTGGATTTGATTTCTAGAATGGCATTGGGAGTAGGGGATTGATGGGTAGCAGGGAGCAAGGAGAATGAAAAGACTGCCTTTCCTGTTACTTGCTAAATGCTGTCACTTAAGGGCATGTGCCTTAATTATTCCTCTTTCATGCCTGGGTGCCCTGTTTGCTGAAGGGGTTGTGAAAAGTTGCCAAGAGATAAATTCAACTGTTTATGAGAATCATTACAAGGTTCTGTGTTTATTTTCCTGGCACCCTCCAAGATCTACGGTTTGGAGCTGAATAGCTGTTTTCTGGTGCTTGCAAATAAAAGTATTTATAAATGTGTCTTAAACACATTGTTTGGAAAGTGTACCTACCCAAAACAGAATGTCTTTCTAGTATGAGGAAACCTATAAGAAGAAGGAAAGGACATGTTATCATTTGGCGACTGCTAACATTTATTGTGTGATTGGGATAATGTTACATTCTCTCAGTGCTGGTTATAAAGGTGGTGTTTAAATGGGCAGTTCCCACAGGCTTCTGACCAACTTAGAAGCATTTCTCTTTCTCAGGTTTCAGCTACTACCTCCCCTAAGAGGGAGCTGGAAAAGCCAAATAAGAAGACCTTTGAAACCACACAATGTCTGGTCTGTCTTGGTAAACTGTGATGTAATGTAACTCACGTTATAGCAGAGAGCAGGATAATTCATGTCAGAACAATTCCTCATCTCCTTTATAGCAAGGAACAGAATGTACATTGCCATATGTCTGGGCAACCACTGGCTCCCCGACTAGAGAAGATGATAGTTGAATCAACTGTTGACCTGAATACTCTTCCAATATGGCTATAGCACAGTTTATCAATATCATATTAAAAGGATGAGTCTTTTCATTCAAAAAGACTCTGTGGACTTCCCTGGCAGTCCAGTGGTTGAGACTCCACACTTTTAGTGCAGGTTCGATCCCTGGTCAGGGAACTAGGATCCTGACCCATGGCACATACCCCATGGCAAGGCCAAAAAAAGAAAAAAAAAGCAGTCATACACTATACAGAAAAGTGGGCATGGATGTGTTCCAATAAAACTTTATCTACCTAAGAACAGGTAATGGACAGATTTGGCCCATGGACCTCAGTAAAACAAAAGGCATACTCTGATGTTCTTCTTTTTCTTTACCTCTACTCCCAGCAGTCTATCTCATGGATTATAAGAGGACATTCAGTCTGGTTCTCCAGCGTGTGTATGACTGAGAAGCCAAAGCCTAGCTATCACTGTGCTGGGTTAGCAGGACTATGAGTTATCTATTAAGCACTCATCTGTGTTGAGAAGCCATTGCTTTCCTATAGTCTTTGAAAGAAAAGCATTTCTATAACCCTCTGGTTAGTTGGTAAAGGAAAGAGAAGACAAAAGAAGTCAGGATTGCCATGTTTTGTTGTATAAGGACAAAAACAATTGTTGGGACATCCTTATGAATTTGTGGAATAAAAGTGTAGAGACTCAATGACTTCTCTGATAAAATTGCTTAAACTCCTGAAGTTGCTAAAGTGCCTCTCTATTTTAAATTGAATTTTGTCTTTGAATCATTTAGCTGAGGTGTAGCCTAATCTATGGGCTTCCCTGGTGGCTCAGATGGTAAAGAATCTGCCTGCAATGTGGGAGATTTAACCCCTGGGTTGGGAAGATCCCTTGGAGAAGGGAATGGCTACCCACTCTAGTATTCTTGCTTGGAGAACTCCAAGGACAGAGGAGCCTGGCTGGCTGGGCTACAGGTCATGGGGTCATGTTGGACATGACTGAGGAACTAACACTTTCTTTACTTTCAGCCTACTCTATATGGCTCAGTCTTGGGTAGTCATGGTACTATTTTGGGGGCCTCTGAAGCCAGACTCATTTCAGACTTGTGTCTAAGACTACAAAATGTCAAATGCTAGACCAATCATGTATTGTGATAAGACCTGATGAACACTTTAATTCAAAAGAGTGAGCTGAAAAGAAAGAATCCAGGGGAAATCATCACTTCCTCAATCTGATTGAAGGTTGAGAGGGATCAAGGAAAATTTCAATAGCTTGGAAACTAGTCCCCAGGAAAACAATGAATAAAGCCTGAGAGAAAAGAAAGGAAGCCTTGATGATTAGCTCCCCCTGTGGAGAGAGTCTCTGCCACTTGGCTCCCTTTGATGAGATTACAGTCTTCTGAAACTTGTTCCCACCAGGAAAGTAGACATGTTGAAAGAACATCCTTCTAAGTAGGCAGGGAACACATTCCTCACTCTTGGGAAAGTATACTATTTTGTTCTCTGGAATGACTTAATCATGTTTCCAACCCTGAGACCACAGTTTTGCTTCAAGAGGTTCTGAGCCAATCTAGTCTAAATTGAAGTTCAGATTCATTTCAGGAAGTTGCAGCATTTTCAGATAGACAAAGCACTGTGCTTTTATCTTTATACAATATTCCTCAATAGGATGGAGAGACCCTAATGGTTCTCTTATATTCCTCGCCCTTAAGATTGTTCCAATTGCATTTCTCTGTGGCCCCTCCATGCCCCACCATGTTGGTTGGGGAATGAGACTCCAAGCTAACTTTTTATTGATTTGGATATCACAACCTAAGAAATAATTTCTGCCCCTTCATCTTATGCTCTCAATTCTTACTCTACCTATATATTGATGCTTCAACTTATACTCTCACAATTTAAGACACTTAGAATTGAACAGGGTTCTAGCGTAGAGTTAAACTTCCCAGCCCAAGTGGGAAGTCCCATTCCTAACTTATTACCCCTAAGTCATGGCTTCCTCAAAGCCATCAGTGTTAGGAGAACTACTTGTTTGACTTAAACCTATTTTGGTACAGCTTGCCTTTAGTTCACATCCTCCACGTATACCTTCCCCTCATGTCTCTGCCTTTCCCAATCTCATATATCTTTCAAAGCCCAGGTTAAATCCTACCATTTCCTTAATAATTTCTTAGACTAAAGATGACCATATAAACTTATAAACCCTGAAGAATCAGAATCTTAAATCCAGAAGAGGATGTACAGATGTTCTAGTATTATCTCCTCATTTTACAGATGTGGGAATGAAGACAAGGGAGCTCTGATAAGAAAACAGGCCACATCTTATATTTTGATATCTTCTCTAATGCAGCCATAACAAATATTTAATATATATAGTAAAACACTGCAAGTATGTTTGTATTTTTTCTCTTAATTATGATCTTTTTGAAGGGAGTGGTTATAATTTCTATGATCTTGTCTGTGTTTAATACATACTGTGCTTAGTAGCTCATGGCTTGCAGCCTGCCAGGCTTCTCTGTCCATGGGGATTCTCCAGGCAAGAATACTGGAGTGAGTTGCCATGCCCTCCTCCAAGGGATCTTCCCAACACAGGGATTGAACCCAGGTCTCCTGCATTGCTGGCAGATTCTTTATCATCTGAGCCACCTGGGAAGTCCAAGAATACTGGAGTGGGTAGCCTATCCCTTCTCCAGAGGATTTTCCTGACCCAGGAATTGAACCAGAGTCTCCTGTGTTGCAGGAGGATTGTTTACCAGCCGAGCTACCAGGGAAGCCCAGATACATATGAGGTTGTTTTAACTCAGGGCTGTCCAGAGAACTTTCTAAGATGGTATAAATGTTCTGTGATATCTGCCCAATCTATCACTAGCCACATGTAGCTTTTAAGCACTTGAAATGTGGTTAGTGTGCCTGATGTATTAAATTTTAAAATTATATTATTGTAAGCACCTTGAATTTAAATCTATTTCACCACATGTTGCTAATGATTATCATATCGAAGGTTGCAGCTGTTATTCATTTGCTGATTCACATCAAGTGAGGAAAAATTATGGTATATTTGACTTGGTAATGTCTCAATATTGTTTGAATCAGAAAAACAGAGGTTTAGAGATGACATGGACCAAGTCTCATCACCTCAATTAATATTCCCAGAAAAATGAAAGCATTAGTTTAAAGTCACATGTTTAATTAGGAAGAGAGCTGGCACTGGGGCCTAGGCCTCCTGGCTATAGTTTTTCTTTATTATTGTTTTCTTGTTTGTCATCATATCTTGATGAAAGTGCGAGGAGGAGGAATCCCTCTTCCTAGTAGTAGAAGCAAGAGCCAATAGAAACTTTTAAAAATATGATGGGAATGAAGGAGGATTATAGATAAGGAAGAAGAGAAGAAAGGATATCATACAAAAGTAGAGGTATTTGTCAATATCAGTGAACTGAGATGAATAAAAGAAAAAAGTTAAAAGCTCATACTTTCATTCACAGGCCAGTGAAGAAAAAAAGAATTCTCTTTTAAACAGAAAACAATGTAACTGTAATAAATCAGGGACCATTATATAGGTGTGCCCAGTATTACAAAATGAAGAGAGCTTAGTGGTTACTGAACCATGACAAAGTCCTCATACTAATGAATTACATTCCTCCAAGCCTTTGTCAAATCAATCAAAGAACTCTATGAATGAGATGGAATGTTAACGTCTGGTTCACCGAATAGAGATAACAGTTTCATCCAAAGCCTTAGTTACTCAAGCTTTTATCTCTCCCTGCTGTCCACTGATCCCACTTTATCCTTTCTTCTTGCTTTGCAGCTGTTCAATAAAGGAGAGATCTTACTGAAGAGCACTGGATTCAGTGGTGTGTAAATTACCTGGGAAGTAGAGAACGCTGGTGGAAGTGAGTTATTTTGAAGCTGAAAGTGTGCTCCAGATGCCCCTTCTCCATACAGAGCCTGATAATCTCAGTAGCTGTAGCAACCTTATAAGAGAAATAATTTGTGTAGAGACTGTTGGTTATTATGAAATAATAGAAGCAACTAGTTTCCCCAAACTCAGTGGGGTTCAAAACAGGATGTGACAGTTTGGGGGTGGTTGTCTCAGAGTATTTTGTATAACACTGAAGGAAGGAAAAACTAAGACTAAACTCTGTAATATCAAGATCTGTAACATGCATTTTGTTTCCTTGTATCTTTTCCCATTTCTGCAGGGAAGTAAAATGATACTGAACTTGGATCAGAGTGTGTGGAATATTCTTCTTACTAACTTAATGGTTGTTCAGTTAGGTCACAGGCATAGCAAGCTTTTTCTTCTCATCTTGAGTGCTGCTTTACCTGTTGATATGGCAGTAATTTCAAAGTCACAAACTTAGGTTAGGCTTTGTTCATTTAAGATTGCAAGTGGGAGTCAATGATCAGTCCCTTCCAAATCTTATTCTCTCTCTCTCTTCCTGCCACCTGCTTTCTTCTTCTGGGTCCCCACTTTCTTATTAATACTACTACTCATTCTGACCAATTGCATTAGAAGTCTGTGGGGCGTTTCAACTGTCTCCTTTCTCTTATGCCCCACCTCTAAGTGATGACTCCATCAAGCAGCTTTCCTTTGCAGAGTGTCTCACATTTGTCACCCTCCTTTCCATTTCGTTGCTTCCACCCTAAGCCAGAGTGGTCTTAGTTTTCTGTCTTTCCTGTCACCAGTACAAGCCACACACTGTCCCTAAATGAATCTAAAGATCGGGACTAATGGTATCATTTTATGGTTTAGAAACTTTCAATGGTGTGAGGTACTTATAAGAAAGAAAAGGAGAAAGAGACTGAAAGGAGGTGGAGGAGAAAGAAGAAAAGGAGAAAGGAGGAGGAAGTTGCGAGTGAAACAAAATAGAAACCTAAGAAATTTTATTATAGTTAAGAATTGAACATATACTACTGATGGCAAGTCAAATCAATGGGAACTATATTTCATGCAAGAGTTGTGAGTAATTGTTTCAAAATGTTTAAGTCAGAATCTTAGCTTCTAAAATACACCAAATAATTTTCAGGTTATTTAAAATGTTAAATGTAAAAAAAAAACAAAAACTTTACTAACCAAAATGAAAGCCAAAGAAGAAAGAATAAAAGATTAAACATAACACAGGCATTAAAATCCAGTTAAAAAAAAACACTTATCATCAAAAGTCAAAAGCAAATTGTTATCTGGGAAAAAACATATCCAAGATACATGACATACAAAATGTGACTGTATTTAAAATATCAAGATTTCTTACAAATCAGCAGGGGAAAGAATACTCTAATAGAAAAAATTTGCAAAAATTATGGAGAGGAATTTCACAAAAGAATATAAATGAAATATCATGAAGAAAAGACATTAAAACTTTTCTCCCCTCTGTGTGTTCTTCTATGTGTTTTAAGTTCACAAAAGCTTTCCTCATTTTAGGATTGGTCATCTTTTTTCCAGTTTATATTTTTAGTTGGCGTTTAATATTTTAATTCATTTAGTGTATTTGGATGTATGCTCTGAAACAATTCAGCTGTAATCTTTCCTCACCCTCCTGGATTGTAAATTCCTTGAGGGCAGGAACAATGTGCTATTTATTTTTGTGGCTCCTGTAGCATATAGCAAGTTCATAAAAGAATAGTTAACCCAGGAGGGGCAAAGAAGGAGGATCAGAAATATTTTGAAAGAGGAGGCATCTTTGAGATTAGAATCTCCAAATATTTTCAAGATACTATGTTTTTGTTTTTTCCTTTTGTGTGTCTCTTTTGGGTTAAATGTGGCTTAAAGGCAAGGAAATTTGACAAGAGATAAGTGTACTGAAAAATGACAAATCGGTTACTGACATTACTAATCACTTATGTCATTCTGAGCTTCAATTCCTCATCTGTAAAACTGATATACTGGTTACTACTTATATGGTCATTGTAAAGTGATAGGCATGTTGATTTCATTCCCTTCTTATTCTGCTTCTCTGGGAGGGACACTTTGCATCCCTTAGCCTGTTTTTCTGTGGTGAAGTAAAAACATGCTGGTTTGTGTGAAAATATCTTGTAACATGAGATGTTTCTAGTAGCATTAAGTAGTATTAATTATTTTTTTGCTCTCTATTGAAGTATAAATTGCTTGCTATGCTTTTGTTAATGATAAATTGAATGGAAGTGATGTTTGGGTGAGAGGTTTCAGAACAGATATGTAAAAAGAGGTAAGAAAATAAAGTTAAATGTGAAAAACAGGAAATTAGAAAAAATTCTGATAAGTTGAAGTCGTATTGTAGAAATAGAACAGATTTAGGGGTCAGGCAAACATGAATTTGAGTCTTAGTTTTGCCATAAACTCTCTGTGCAGCTTTGGGAAGGCTACTTGCGCTCACTGAGGCTCAGTTTCTCAACCTATCAAGCTGGTATTAATAACATTCCCCTGGCAGGGGTGTTGTGAAGACCTATGAGATTAGTAAACAAATCTTATGGCACACAGTCGACATTTGGTAAATGCTTCTTTTTTGCTTCTTTTAATGCGTCATATATATTGGGCGTCTATATGTTTGAAAGATCTAAATATGATTTATTAAGTACCCAGCAAACCACCAGTGAGCGGCTCAGGCTTCATGGAGAACAGATCGTACATTTAAGAATGCATTCAGACTTGATCCCTCTGTTTACAAAAGGATTTCTGGATCCAAGTATGTCTCATGACACAAAGTCTAAGTCTCTATCCATTTTCAGTTATCATCTTGGTTTGTCTCGCAGGACCACAGCCATCATCTTGCTCCTTGGAGGATGGGACACTGTGTACCAGTTCCTTTCTTTTAGGAGACTATCATTAGTTGTTATCACTGCTTACTTTTAAAATTTTGTGAGCTGTAAAATATAGTAGTATATATTCATGGGAAGTTTTTCCCCCACTGAGAGTATTTAAGTTGAATGTTTTTCTAATAGTTTGGGAGGGAAGATACTGGTAATAAAACAAAGCACTTGTAAATTTAAAAATAAGCTACACTTTTATAGTAATTATGTAGAGATGGCATTAGTGATTAAATATAGTATTATAGAATAATATACCTAGAGTGAAAAATGTTCATCATTGTAGCCCACTGATTTTTTTCTCATTCTTTTTGTCTTTTAATAAAAGAATCCTTTTTTTTTTTTTTTTAGATGGATGAATCATGGCCTACTTTATTTGCATTAGTTTATTTCATGTAATAGGATATAGCAAAGTCCTTACATCACTACTTTAATTTTAAAATTATTAGTTAAGGCATATGATTCTAACCTCTCTCATTTTTTGTTTAGATATGACCTTGAATGACAGAAGGAAACATCTCTTTTCTTCAATGTAAAACACTGCAAATACTATTTCCTCTTCCATTCCTGGGCTATGGAGATGTGGATTTGCTGTTTCCTTTACCTGTATGTACTGAGTCATAACTATCTTGCTAGAATCAACAATTTATTAATTAGCCCATCTGTCTTAACTTTGACTTGAGTCTTTTATGTCCACTTTTGTACTTTATAAGGATTATCTCATTTTACTACTTACTTTAAGGTTTGGTGATATAGATTTGATTGTCTTGTTTCAGAGCTGAGGGAAAGGGGGCCCAGAGAGCTTTTGGAAACTCCCCACATTCTTATCTAGTGAGTGAGTTAAAATTATAAACTCTTTCTGAATAGCTGTAAATATAAGCTCTTTCCAAGTTAGTTCAGTTCAGTCACTCAGTCGTGTCTGGCTCTTTGCCACCCCATGGATCTCAGCATACCAAGCCTCCCTGCTGCTGCTACTATTCAGTCGCTTCAGTCGTGTCCGACTCTGTTCGACCCCATAGACGGCAGCCCACCAGGCTCCCCCGTCCCTGGGATTCTCCAGGCAAGAACACTGGAGTGGGTTGCCATTTCCTTCTCCAATGCGTGAAAGGGAAAAGTGAAAGTGAAGTTGCTCAGTCGTGTCCGACTCTTAGCGACCCCATGGACTGCAGCCTACCAGGCTCCTCCGTCCATGGGATTTTCCAGGCAAGAGTACTGGAGTGGGGTGCCATTGCCTTCTCCGCCAAGCCTCCCATCACCAACTCCCAGATTTTACCCAAACTCATGTCCATCAAGTTGGTGATGCCATCCAACCATATCATCCTCTGTTGTCCCCTTCTCCCACCTTCAATCTTTCCCAGCATCAGGGTCTTTTCAAATGAGTCAGCTTTTTGCATCAGATGGCCATGGTCTTGGGGCCTCAGCTTCAGCATCAGTCCTTCCAATGAATATTCAGGACTGCTTTCCTTGAGAATGGACTGGTTGGATCTCCTTGCAGTCCAAGGGACTCTCAAGAGTCTTCTCCAACACCACAGTTCAAAAGCATCAATTCTTCGGCGCTCAGCTTTCTTTATAGTCCAACTCTCACATCCATACATGACTATTGGAAAAACCATAGCCTTGATGAGATGGACCTTTGTTGGCAAAGTAATGTCTTTGCTTTTTAATATGCTATCTACGTTGGTCATAGCTTTTGTTCCAAAGAGTAAGCGTCTTTTATTTCATGGCTGCAGTCACCATCTGCAGTGATTTTGGAGCCC
>NW_011494898.1:877669-906839 GCF_000754665.1 Bison bison bison
TAGGGTCCTGGAATTTAATACTGATTTATAAGTTCTTAAATGATGATCTTTTTATGGTTAAAAGATTTTGTAAAGATAATGATTTACATCCCAGAATAGAGGAGCAGGCTTTTTGAGGGGAGGGATGAAGAGCTTGGCCTTCCACATGCTCTTTCATGAGTCTGCCACACACCCAGGTGTTTTTTGCTGTTGTTCAGTAGCTAAGTCATGTCCGACTCTTTGCGACCCCATGGGCTACAGCATGCCAGGCCTCCCTGTCCATCACTATCTCCTGGAGCTTGCTCAAACTCATGTCCATTGAGTTGGTGATGCCATCCAACCATCTCAACCAGGTAGAGTGGATATATATAGAATCTAATCTTCAGAGAAAGAGTTGAGGACCAGAGATAGAAGTTTGGGAGCAGCAGTGATATGTACACTATAGACAAAAGGCACTTTGCAATCTTGTTTTTGCCCGTTTTCCCCAAAGAATGATTTGTGAGCTTGGGAAACTAGGGTCAGAATGACTTAACATATGGGAGGTTCTGCCCTAAATAAGTCAGAGGGAGCCAGGAGTCTAAGAGGCTATACCATTAGAAGATATGGGTAGGAGTCAATGTAAGTACTTGATATTTGTCTAATACAGAATTTCTCCAGCTGGTGGTGTATATTAGAATCACCCAGGGACCAAATAAAGAATCAGAGACCCAGTATAGTAGGCCTGGACCTCTGTGTTTTTACTGAGTTCTCAAGAAGACTTTGGGCTTCCCTGGTGGCTCAGCAGTAAAGAATCCATCTGCAATAAAGGAACCACAGGAGACATGGGTTCAATCCCTGGGTCAGGAAGATCCCCTAGAGGAGGGCAGGGCAACCCACTCTGGTACCCTTGCCTGGAGAATCCCACGGACAGGGGAGCCTGGTGGGCTACAGTCCACGGGGTCACAAAGAGTTGGACATGACTGAAGCAACTTAGCATACACACATGCAAGAACAATGATAGGCTCCAAAGTTTGAGAAGCACCAGCCTAAATCATATTTTGAAATGAATCTCTCTTCACCAAGTAATAACTCTAAAAAAAAATTATAAGGCCCTAAATTAATAAATCCTAAATTGATAATTTGGAAGGATCTGCTGCTGATTTGAAATTTGAAGTTAAAAATATTTATGTTTTATGCAGGTATCTGAGGCTGACAATGACATTGACATGGTGAAGTCTTTCCAAGATGATTGCACCTTGTCCCTTCTACACAAGGCAAAGATGAGTACACCTAGGGGATCTGAAAGATTTTCAAATGTTGCTCTCCCTGTGGGAAACAGTGTGAGGAAAGGAAATAAGTCCTAACCTACCCTGGAGGTAATGCTTACACATATTTTGGAATCTGGGGGCAGCTGCCAATTTCACCTGGAGGCAGGAAGTACACACCTGTTAGCTACATGGTTTTAAAAATATCCTGTACTTGGCCAGATTACAAGGAACATTGTTGTTATGGCATCAAAAAGGAAGCTGACTTACATGCAAGTAATCCTTATTAAAGGGGATTTTAGGAAGCAGGACACTTGAGAAAAGCAGGCAGTTGTGAAAAGAATATCTCCTGCTTACCTTTTTAAAAGCCAACAATTATCCCCAAATTGAGTTGGGATTAGATAAGGCAATCAGTTGTAATAGAGTTGATATCTGGGAAGGGGGAAATTTGAGTCATTCAGAGATAAACCTCTTATTATGGTTCCTTTTCCTTGATCATCTTTATCCTTCTACCCCACCCCTACCTTTATACATAGTGGTTGCTGGTGGGGAGAGGAAGGAATGACTTTGGAAGAGCTCCTTAACCAGGCTTTTGTATGCATTGTCCCAGGCTCAGGACTTTCTCATCAGCAGGCTTTCCAGCCCTGTCATTAGTCCTTGTGTCTAAGAACCTCATTCTCATGAACTGACCCATGCTACAAGCAGGTCACCTCAGATGGAAGCTTGCTGCTTTATTCAAAGGCTTCTGAAATTCCCAGATGTTAGGGCAAGATGGAAATATGGGGACACACTTTCCTGGCTCCTCAGTTCCTTTTTGGACCACTGGAAGGAATGGGGTTCATCTGCTGGCCAAACGCATGTTTCACATGGGGATGGTGGATTCTCACCTTTCATAGTTGCAATCGTGAGAAGAGTCTCTTTGTGAAAGCAACAGTTAATTCTCTCTGAATGTTACTACAGTTCTGCGAAAAAAAGTATTCCCCCCTCTTCTTTATATTTCCCCTTCACTTATACTTAAAGACAGGTAATTGGAGCAGGGCTTCGAAGTGTAATTTTGCCCAAAGGCTAAGCTTGCCACCTAATGACACAGGGTTGTTCTTCTTTATTGAGGCAGTCTTTCACTCATTATCCCTAAATTAGTTCCCTTTTCTCCTTTGCTTTATTATTCATCCACCTCCTCCTTTTTCATTTGGATTTTTCCAAGTGAACCATGACAAAGTGTCTTTATGAGGTTGTGCGTCTGTGCAACAGTGCATCTGTGTGAGTGTGCATGAGTCTTTCTTCCTTTCCTCACTGCCCTGCATTTACATTAAGTGTTTACTTAAGCCAAGGCAGTGGAAAACTGACAAAAATCTTTGGCACTGATTGCCTCATACTGATTTCACATCAATCCTGGGAGGAAAATCTAGCTGAAAGTAGAAGAAGCTGATATTCAGTTGCAGGGTTCCCCTTGTCACAGTCTGATACAAGCAGTTCAAACTCTGAAAAAAAGTTGAAACTGGGTTTTGAATGAAGACTGTGAGAGTGTTTATGTAAAGGTATATAATTAAGACTTTAACATCCTGTTCTGTCAAAAGAAAACATTTACATACCTTTCATGTAATGTTATATTCAGTTGGACATGCAACGTATGGTAAAGACAAGAAAACACCGATGTGGTTTTCTTTCTTCAGATCTGGGCTGGAATCACTTCTTTACTCCTGGGAACCTACTGTCAGTATTACTTAGTCTGTTGACTCTCTTTCTTCATCTAAAATAGGGATAATAATATCAATCTCACAGATTTGTGGTGAAGATTAGAGATGATATTCAAAGTGATTAATATAATGACTGTTGTCTTGTAGACCACACATTACATTAAAAATTTGACATCCTTTTTGATTCCCTTATAATAAACTGAAACACAGCTTGGAATAGTTTTGACTTAATAGCCTAAGAATCTGCGCTTGGATTGTTTTTCTCTCTCTAGGATCATTTCTTTCTTGAACTTAAAAAGGGACCTAGAATTTCTGAAGCACACCCAGCATTTTTATTACATACCAAGCACTTTGCTTGGCAGTACAATCTTATCAAACACTTGGACAGACTCTGCAAGGGCTGACTATTATTCCCATATTGCAGATGGGAAAATAGAGGCTCAGAAAAGTTAAATAACTTGCCAAAGGTTCTAGAGTTAAGTGTTGGAGCAGGTATGCAAAAAAGGGTTTAAGTCCCAAAGGGTCTAAATACTACTGAGAATTAGTTCTATTTGATTCACCTAAATTTGCTTTAAGAAAGTTATTTCTTCAAATATAATATAACAATTTTTTGATTCAGAAGCCTGTACAGAGGAGAGAATATTTGCAACTTTGACAGCTTGATTCTTAAGGTAAGCATGCATTTAATAGTATGTGTATTCGATATATATTTGCTCTTGATATTATTAGTCAGGCTCAGTTATTTCTGCCTCTTTACCAAAATGATTTCCTTCAGACACACATCTCATAGATTACAGATTTTCCATCTCCTTTTCTTTGTCCTCCCTTGACATTCCAAAGGTAAGCACCCCACTTTGCTCCCACCATATTCCAGCTCAAATGTCCTTTCTCTTCATTAGGCTATGGGTACCTAGGTGTTCTTCAGTCTCTAGAGCACTGACAATCCTAGGCTGTTGGTTATGTTCTGTTATTCCTTCCACACTTAGTTTTTTTCTTATCCTATAAAGACATTTCTTCCTCTTCTCCTTTTTCTCCTTCCACAAAGCCAGGTAGCCAGGTGAGTGTCCAGTAATGTGGTGCAGGGGGAGATATAAAGCTTCTAGTTCTAGACTGGTGAACTTGGTGAGTGTTTACACTCCATTCCTCAGTTTCCTCAGCAGTAAAAATAAATGTTCCATTTGTAATTGATTGATTCTTTCTTGACCTTGGCTCCAGAGGCTGCAGATGCAATTTTTATGCCATGGCTTCCATCAGAGGTACAGTGTCTTACTCAAGTTGGTACCAATAATACTATGAACATATAGCACTCTGTATTCATGAGAATAGTATGGAGACAACATTTTACTTGTTCTTTCCAACAGAGTGACTTGGGCCTGGTTGCCCAGCTCGTCAGTAACAGGGCCAGGACCTGAATATGGTCCTCTCAATTCTGAATCTTGCATTCTCTGCTCTGCCCCTCAGCAGGGTAAGGGAAACTGGCTGGGGCACAATGAAAGAAGGATCAAAAGGTTTTTTGTGTGATGTCTGTATGTAAACCATGCAGGGGGAGTGAATGGATAATAGAAAATTAAAGGGTAGAAGTGGTAGTATGAATTTTTCAAAAAGAAAATATTTCTTCTGAATTAATTATTGTTTCAGGCCTTGCAGCTTTTCCCAAACATCTGCAGGACATTTGAGAAAGGGGAGTGTAACAGAAAGTATAACTTCAACTTTAAAATCCTAAACCTGACACTAAAGAATGCAGAACAAGTTATTCTAGTGACTTAATTGATTTTCTTTTTTTCCAGATATTTTCTCTAAAATTATATTTCTTATTTTAAATTTTCTCTGTGGTTAGACTAAAGATTAGCTTATACAGTCCCTTGAATTACAAGCCTAGGGATTTGTAACATATTTTAAATGTCAAAATCAACAACTCCTTCTCTGGTTGACCTTGTCCTGCCTTGGTAAAAAGGATCAAATTTAAACCTGTCTATTGTATACTCTGGCCTCTTTTGACCATAAAAGAGTTCATTCTCCATTAAAAGGCCCATAACATATTCCAGATTCTTTGTGAAAGAATCAAACATATCTCTTTTTGTTCAGGAGGTGGTTGTTAGCAGGTGGAGTGACAGGGGAACAGGGAAGTAGTGGTGGTTTCATCATACATGGCAGAAGTCTAATGTGATGCATTGGCCAACCGCTTTCCCCTTAAGATTTAAACCAATATTTATTTTTGAAAGGAAATTCAACCCATATGTATCTGCCTCAGTAGCCTTGTTGGCTTTTATTGACAGGAAACAGGAAGTTACTTTTTTGCCAACATTACAAAGGGCCTAAAGATCAAGTGAATTTTAATCTTGGCAAACTGTAGCTTCTATCCTGAAAGGTGGAACACAGGTTCCAGGTAATAACAAAAGAAAGCTAAACATTATCTTTAACTGTCTTCCAAGACAAGAGCAGAGAGGACTGAATAAGTTCTAAGAATTACTGATTGTTTCATTTTGTCCCAAAGCTAGTATAATTTATTCTTAAATGCAGATTCTCACATGCATAGGTGATGGTACCATTTATAGCTGTAGATGCTGAAGTCTTGGCATAAAAAGAAAAAAATTACTGTAATAGCATCTTTGATTATTTGTGGCCTTCAAAAAGAAACTATGGATGCAGGCTGTTTGTCCCAAGGAGGCTCCTATTTTGATCTATACTTTCTATATAAAATAGATACATTTTTTAGAATAGGAGACATTTTCACATCATCCTGAGGGAAAAAAATCTATCTTTACTATCTTACATTATTTTCTAATTAGTTCAGGAAAAAAAAAATGTTTCACAGAATATATTCCCCACTTTTTTTCATCTATTATAAAGACTTGACACTGTGAATGGTTCTGATTTTCTGTTAAGCTAATTCAACCTAACCTTATGGAAGGGCTTGTTAAGTGGCACAGTGGTGAAGAATCTGCCTGCCAATGCAGGAGACACAGGAGATGAGGGTTCTATTCTTGGGTCAGGAAGATTCCTTGGAGGAGGAAATGCCAACTGACTCTAGTATTCTTGCCTGTAGAATCCACAGAGAGAGGAGCCTGTTGGGCTACAGGCCATGGGGTCACAAAAAGTTGGGGATGACTGAGCAATCCCGTGTGAATGCACTCATGGAAAAGTGCTCCTGTAGACTGACTGCCCTTGGCCTAAATAAGGGTTCCCAGGAGTGGCAGAGATGGAAACCAAGTTCTATAGCCCCAGGGCCAGATTGATAAGAGAGACAGGCACAAAATTTGGTAACTCTCGGCACTTAGTTGAACCAGGAGGCCTGGGCGAGATGAAGTCAGGAGGCAAGATGCTTAGTATCACAAAAATTCAAGCACAGAATAAACTTTATTTCTCCTTAGAATTTATCTAGGATCTGAAAGTCCATTTTCCCCATGAGGTCCTGAATTGGTAAGAAGTCCCTAGGCTCATTCCTTCCTCTAAGCAAAAGTCACATTTAAATAAGACTTTCTTTGGCCCAGACATTCCTCTAAGCAGTGTCTCTCACAGTGTGGTTCCCCAGACCAGGAGCATCGGCATAACCTTGTTATGCTTGTTACAAATGCAAATTCTCAGGCCTTGCCCAAATATTACTTAATCATAACCTCTGGGATTAGAACTCAACAAACCATGTTTTAACAAGTCATCTAGGTAACACCAGTGCTTGCTAAAGTTTAACAAATCCTGCTCTAAAGTATAGAATGCCTTTAAGCTTTTGGTGTAAAACTGTAATGTAATCATCTTATGGCAGTTTGAATTTATCTACAATTCATCGCTAAGAGTTGGACACGACTGAGTGACTTCACTTTCACTTTTCACTTTCATGAATTGGAGAAAGAAATGGCAACCCACTCCAGTGTTCTTGCCTGGAGAATCCCAGGGATGGGGGAGCCTGGTGGGCTGCCGTCTGTGGGGTCACACAGAGTCGGACTCGACTGAAGTGACTTAGCAGCAGCAGCAGCAGCCGTGAGTTTCAGTGCCAGTCCATATGAACAATTGGCCATCAGCCATATGTTTTAAATGAATGCATAGATTCTTTTTCTCTGGGAGCCTCAACTCTGACTCCCTGGTCAGCTCACTCAACTTAGCCTCTAAACGATGGTTACCATCTATGTGTAATTAGGCTGTTTGAACTCTGCCTATCCTGCTGCTGCTGCTGCTAAGTCGCTTCAGTCATGTCCAACTCTGTGCGATCCCATAGATGGCAGCTCACCAGGCTCCCCCATCCCTGGGATTCTCCAGGCAAGAATACTGGAGTGGGTTGCCATTTCCTTCTCCAATGCAGGAAAGTGAAAAGTGAAAGTGAAGTCGCTCAGTCATGTCTGACTCTTCACGACCCCATGGACTGCAGCCTACCAGGTTCCTCTGTCCATGGGATTTTCCAGGCAAGAGTACTGGAGTGGGGTGCCACTGCCTTCTCCTCTGCCTATCCTACCATTTCCTAAAAGAGTCAAGCTAGATTCAGGTGGCTTAGTTTGGAACAAGCACCTGTCAGCCTCTTTCTAGGATATTCTGAAGCAATGGGTTATATACTTGTGCTGCTGGAAGTTCTAGCTGTCCTTAGGCCAGGTGAGAAAGGACCCATATTTATGAAAGCTCAAAACTCTTGGAAAAAAACTCAACCCCTTTTCCACTTCCAGACTGTATATATAGTACATAGCTTGAAGTGAATAAAAAACTAGCAACTTTAATTCCCCTTTCAGTGATAGGGAAAGCCTATCAAGTAGCTTTCAACCTTGTTTTTGCACATGTTTTGTGAGTCTTATATTTATGCAAAAACCACTCATCTAAAGAGACACAAAACTATTCTTGCTCCTACTCTCATACCAGAAATTTAGTCCTGACTTTGACTCCTTATTGATTTTTCAGAGGTTACTCCAGGCAAAGGAATTACTTATGGCTAGTTTGATCCCATTTCCAAATCCTTGTAGGAGTTAGGGGTATGTCACCTGTGACTTCAGGGATCCCTTTGTCACTTCTGTTGCTGTGCTTAGTTACTCAGTCCTGTCCCACTCTTTGTGGTCGACTGGACTATAGCCTGCCAGGCTCCTCTGTCCATGGGATTTTTCAGGAAGAATACTGGAGTGGGTTGCCATTTCTTTCTCCAAGGGATCTTCCCAACCCAGGGATTGAAGTCAAGTCTCCTGTGTCTCCTGCATTGCAGGGAGATTCTTTACCCACTGAGCCTAAGCTTATCTCCTATGCTCTGAGTTTCACCTTGTCTTCTAGTCTGACTCATAATTGGAGAGGCACCTCCTTTCAAAAACATAATCTGAGAGGCAGGCACCCAGTGATGCTGGTATGAGGTAGGTAGAAGCATTTGTAAACTTCTTTCTGGGAAAGAAACCAAACCCCTCTATTGGCAGTTTGGAAATCTAGTCAGTGGGCATATTTAGTTGGACATGGATATACTCAGAGAGAGGTAAGTCTTAAAAATCATCCAAATACTTAGTGAACCATTTTCTTATTTTTAAAACCATTTTCTACTATAACATATGCTCAAAGAATTGAATGCTAAATGTGTGTCAGGAATATATATATTACCTAAGATATTTAATTTAATCCTTGCATCAGCCTCGTGAGGTAGGAATTATGAAGATCACTAGTTTATATGATGATAAACCAAGGTCTATGGAGTTTAGATGAAGTGCTGTCAAAGAGCAAGTGAATCAGGAAATGCATTCCATCCTTAGATGATTCTTTCATAAATTCTGTGCTATTAACCACTATGCTATTGGTTCTCAGTCTATATCACACTCAACCTCCACCCATCCTCTTTTATAATAAATATTGGAAAGACTCCCTTTACTATTATGAAATATACAGATAATATAATCAGCCTACATATAAAACTCAAAAATTCATAAAATTACATGCTGTTCAGCAATGAAAAAAAAAGAACAAACTATGGACACATGAAACAATGCAGCTGAATCTCAAAAGCACCATGTTGAGTAAATTTGGGCACAAAAGAATACATTATTTCTGATTCCATTTGTAAGATACTTGAAAGCAGTAAAATTAATCAATGAAATTAGATGTCAGAACACTGGTTATTTTTGGGAGTGGAAGAGGAAGCGGATTGACAATAGAGACATGAGGTAAGTAGAGTGATTGGAATCTTCTGTAATTTGATGGGAGTATTGAATGGATGGGTTATATAGTTGTTAAACTCGCAGTTGTTGCTCAGTTGCCAAGTTGTGTCTGACTCTTTGCCACCCCATGGACTGTATCATGCCAGGCTCCTCTGTCCTCCACTATCTCCTGGAGTTGGCTCAAATTCATGAGTCATGGACTCATGCTAGGGATTATTTATATTTGAAGATGTAATGACATCATCAGATGCTTGCATCTAATATTAATACATAAACTTGGATTTTAAATTTTGAATTGAACACTGTAAAAAGTGTTTTTTACATCACATTTTGAAGATATTATACATACATACCTATGTAGATAGAGATTCAACTAGAATGAAACTTTAAATGCAGACACATAGAACATCACATTGGATTCACTAATATCATGAGTAGTGCTGTTTTTGATGGAATGATGGACTATCCTTGGACAAATTTCCAAAATTTTTCCCCAAACACTCCTCTATACAGTCATGTTAATTTTGGAAAATTCAGTAAATAAATTATGCAAAAATTATTTTTGTGTTTACATATAAAACAGAGTTGAGTTTAGAATTCAGATGATTAAAAGTTGGGTTTTTATCTATAAGAATGTCCAAATATTAAAAAATATTATAACTGATCCTTTGCCACCAAACATATGTAGGACTGTGCACAAACACTGAAACCCCAAACAAATCTTAATCTCTTCAAGAGGACTGACACTGGCAGAATTGAGAGCTATGCTCCATACAGGACTGCAAATTTTGAGATCCTTCTTAACTGTTACCTCTTCTTCAAAGCTTATCAACATTCGTTCTGTCTTCAAGATGAATCAGAAAGATGTTTGTAGCTGTCCTCAAGAGAATTCCAAGGACGTTTCTATCTTAGAAATTATCTTATTTTTGATAATTGTTAGTATACTTGTCTGTGTCTTTCTGGAAATGATAAGGTCCTTAATGTTGGAAATGTTTTTATTTCTAACACCCAGATAAGTGTAGGCACATGTTCCTCACTTAGAACATTTGTTAAGAGCATACATGACTGGATTAATGAAATAGCAAGTGTAAACATCAAATATACTGAGTACACATGATCCAAGCAATAGACTGAATTTATATTTCTTTGCTATGGTTATTTATTACATACACACTATTATGTTGTATAGTTGGGATTTACTAGCATTAGAACAAAGGCAAATTGAGGAATTCTTTCAATAAGATCTTTTTAGAAAACATGCCAGTGGCATTGAAAGATTAATAAATAGGTGTATTTTACATAAAGACCTCTTTGTTCTCATTTCCTTTTACTGAAATTAAGATGTGATGATAAGTGCTGTATCAGTTTTTAACCTCAAACTATCTCACTGTTATATAACAAGAGGGAAAAAAAGAAATTAAGCAAAAGGGCAGATTACTTAACGAAATCTTTATTTATTTGAAAAGACAAAATGTGATTCAGATATTGCTGTTACCAATGGGAAAGAGACCTAAGAAGTCCATTATACACAGAAAGGCAGCTTTGTTACCTTTGCACCTGAAGCTTTATCTGGGTTCTTACCTGTAGTTATCTGCAAAAATCTCAATAGGCTACATTCATTGCTGCTAGGTTTATAGATTTGGGATCTTCCTTGTTGTGAAGTGAGCTCCAAAATTGCAGTTAGATAGACGTCCCATTTCCAATCCCTCCCAGCTGTTAACACTGGATGACTTTTCAGATCTCTCAGTTCTGTGGAAATAAAGAGGTACAGTATAAGATTCCACCAAATCTCAGGCTAGCTACCATAGTTTTGCTCTGCAAATATGAGTTGGACTTGTGTTTATTTTTATCATAAACCAAAAAGGGCTAATAGCATTAAGATTTCCAGAAAGACCCAAGCTTGGATATATGTTTTGCTATAAACATAAACAAAATAAAACAGTAGTAAAAAGCTCACAGTTACACTTCTAGAAAGTCCCTTTTGAAGATTTTTTTTTCCTTTATGTATGAAAGCACAGAATTCAGACCTGGTTAGGGGCAGTAAACAATAAAGGCAAGAATTTTACAATGTGTTATATCCTTTTTTGGGGGTGGTAGGAAATTTTTACTGAATATAATCCTGATGGAGCCTTCTCTGAATCATTTTGAGGACAAGTTGGCCCCTTTGGGTCTTGAATTTGAACTCAAAGCTAGGATATTCTAATTTTGTCATTGTATTTGGGGCATTATGGAGAAAGAACCCCCTTTCTCAGTAGTTTTTTACTGAGAAAAATGTTTGTAGCTGTACTCAAGAGAATCCCAAGGACATTTCTATCTTAGAAATTATCTTTTTATTTTTGGTAATTGTTAGTATACTTGTCTGTGTCTCTCCAGAAATAAGGTCCTTGATGTTGGAAATGTTTTTATTTCTAACACCCAGATAAATGTAGGCACATGTTCCTCACTTAGAACATTTGTTAAGAGCACACATGACTGGATTAATGAAATAGCAAGTGTAAACATCAAATATACTGAGTACACATGATCCAAGCAATAGACTGAATTTATATTTCTTTGCTATGGTTATTTATTACACACACACTCAGTTCAGTCAGTCAGTTCAGTCACTCGGTCGTGTCCGACTCTTTGCAACCCCATGAATCACAGCACGCCAGGCCTCCCTGTCCATCACCAACTCCCAGAGTTCACCCAGACTCACGTCCATCGAGTCAGTGATGCCATCCAGCCATCTCATCCTCTGTCGTCCCCTTCTCCTCCTGCCCCCAATCCCTCCCAGCATCAGAGTCTTTTCCAATGAGTCAACTCTTCACATGAGGTGGCCAAAGTACTGGAGTTTCAGCTTTAGCATCATTCCTTCCAAAGAAATCCCAGGGCTGATCTCCTTCAGAATGGACTGGTTGGATGTCCTTGCAGTCCAAGGGACTCTCAAGAGTCTTCTCCAACACCACAGTTCAAAAGCATCAATTCTTCGGTACTCAGCCTTCTTCACAGTCCAACTCTCACATCCATACATGACCACAGGAAAAACCATAGCCTTGACTAGACGAACCTTTGTTGGCAAAGTATTGTCTCTGCTTTTGAATATGCTATTTAAGTTGGTCATAACTTTCCTTCTAAGGAGTAAGCGTCTTTTAATTTCATGGCTGCAGTCACCATCTGCAGTGATTTTAGAGCCCCAAAAAATAAAGTCTGACACTGTTTCCACTGTTTCCCCGTCTATTTCCCATGAAGTGATGGGACCGGATGCCATGATCTTCGTTTTCTGAATGTTGAGCTTTAAGCCAACTTTCTCACTCTCCACTTCACACTTCAAACACACACTATTATGTTGTATATACTTCAGTATGTATTGAAAAGGCTTTCTAGGTGGCACAAGTGGTAAAGAACCTGCTTGCCAATGCAAGAGACACAAGAGGTGGGTTTGATCCCTGGGTTGGGAAGATTCCCTGGAGGAGGGCATGGCAACCCACTCCAATATTCTTGCCTGCAGAACCTCATGTTCAGCAGAGCCCGGCAGATTACAGTCCATAGGGTCTGGAGACTTATGAGGCTCCCAGGCCTGTATTGAAAAAGTCTCTTCTTCAGAGTTCAAGATAGCTCTTTGTTCAGGCAGTTCATTCCTCTGTGCCGTTGTTTCCACCCATAAAACATTTGCAAATATTTTTACAAGGCAAATTGAACAGTGTCTGTAGAGTATTATTTCTGAATATATATATTCAATCATAAATAATATATATGCTTTATATATAGGGGAAGTAAGCACACCTCCCAGTGGAAGCTGGATCTTCTGGAATCTCACGGGATCTTGTGGGATTTCACAAAATCCTGTGGGCACTCTCAGGATCTCGCGGGAACTCGGGGTTCCACAGGTCGACTTTGGAGTTATGGAATGAGAAATACCTGGGTGCTGTGGGTGACAAGAGGCTACGCTTTCCACTCTTGTCCCTAAAGAGTTTAGCTTTTGTCACCTCTCAAGCAAATGGCAGCGTCTCGCTGGACCTCGCCTCAGGGGCCCTGCCAAGTGCAGGACGGCTCTGGCCCAAAGGCTTTGAGTCACTCCTCAGAGTCGCGAAGTGAACTGAGCCTTCGGAGCTGCAAACCTGGTTAGCGCCGCGGACTTTTGGTGAGGAATTGCCGTGGCCCAAGCCGATGTCTGCCGGGTCCTAGACGACCGCAACTCTAACTATTATCCTTGGGGCCAGCTGTTTTTCCCTTCGGCCGTGAGGGGGCTAGAATTCATCCTAAGAGACCGTGGCTGTTGCTCTCTAAAGAGCAGCCTCAGGGCATTGCTTTCTCTGATTCCGCCCAAGGCCGGCAGCCTGCGATGGGGGAGCTGTTCTCTTCACCCAAGTCCCTGTGAGGAAATGGTCTCCTCTTTTAAATACGCCCGAGAGAGCCGGGGCCAGGTGGGACCCGGTGGGTAGAGTGTTGAGTTTCCCAGGGAAGCTAACAGGGAACAGGTGGAGCCTGCAGTGTGTGCATTGTGGCTTGGCTGTGGTATCCTCCTCAGGTACTTAATTACGAGTAATAAAATTTGTGGGGGTAAGAATGACCTTATAAAATTAGGTAAGACCAAGAGTTGTAAATATAAAATTATAGGATGGAAATAAGAAAAGCGAAGATATTAACAAGTAAGATTATAGGACTTCTCTTAGCCACTCCCAGTGCAGGAGTCCGGGTTTTCCCGCACCTTGGAGTTCACGTGCAGGGGCTGAGAAAAGGATCTTGCCTATTAGCAAGAGAGGTCAAGATCCTGCGTGGTGCAGCCGGACCCAGCGCAGTCAAATAAATAAAAGAAAAGGAGATTATGAAAGCTGTTTCAGAACACTTCCCAGTCACATGACAAACTAAGCTAATACATTTTTAGCGGTCTTTCCACATTACACTACTCGTTGTCAGGCTTAAGGGAAATAACGGGCAATTAACATGAGCTAGAAATAAAAAAACTTGGAATCAGAAAGCCCAGTGTGCAAGTTGGTACTGTGACAAATCAAGATGGTGCTTGTGGTCTACATAAAGTGCAGGGACTAGGGATTTAACACTAAGAAATGTGGTCCTGGCTAACAAGAGTTGGAGAGTTGCAGTTAAAACCCTAATGTAAAGCTGGAACCATAAAGGGCTTCAAACTTTTTGAAAGATCGCTAAAAAGACTCCTCAGTGGAATAGAGAAGAGTTTGGAGTTTAGAATGAAGAGAAAAATCTATAAATAATCGAAATCCCAAGCATTATACACAAATACAGCTCAAGTTCAAACTACTTGCATTGTAGTTTCAGGTTGAGAAATTAGCATTCTTTCCTGTACTAGTGAAACTCCTGAGATTCATAGCAGAATTAAATACAAAATGGGAATTTTCCCCTCCAAAGTCACAAGACTTATAGAAAACGTAATTTGGACTAAGATGAATAGATAACAACAACAAAATATTATACAAGCCACACATGAAAGCAATTTATCATAAAAGAGTTTCAATAGAAACAAAGAACAGGAAGATTAACCTCAAAGAATGTAAGGAAATGTAATAATTGGAAAAGATTTGGAAATAAAATTCAAGGGAGAAGATATGATGGAAACTATAGTGAGGTAATAGGACTGCTGCTGCTGCTGCTAAGTCGCTTCAGTCGTGTCTGACTCTGTGCGACCCCATAGATGGCAGCCCACCAGGCTCCGCCGTCCCTGGGATTCTCCAGGCAAGAACACTGGAGTGGGTTGCCATTTCCTTCTCCAATGCATGAAAGTGAAAAGTGAAAGTGAAGTTGCTCAGTCGTGTGCGATTCTTCATGACCCCACGGACTGCAGCCTACCAGGCTCCTCCATCCATGGGATTTTCCAGGCAAGAGTACTGGAGTGGGGTGCCATCGCCTTCTCCGATCTATATAAAGAACTCTCAGATTTGATAAAGAATCACATGGAAGTTCTAGAAATAGTTTTTGAAATTTAAGTTAAGATAAACCCTCAAAAATAATTATATAGCAGATCAGACAAGACTAGGATAAGAAGAGAACTGAAAATAAGTTTGAGGAACTTACCAGAATGCACAGAGTTAAAGAAGGGTAGGTTGAGATACAAAGGACACAATAATAGATTGAGGAGAATTAATAGTGGAAAGGAAATTTTTGAAAAAGTGGCTATGAATTTCCAATGTCAAAGAAAGTCATTAGGTTGAAGAAGTGCACTGTGTCAAGCAGAAATTTGTAGATAGTATGTATATTATATATATCTAATACGTATGAATTATATATGTATATAATCCATCACACAGAATGATAAGCATCTTAAATTGAGTGGAGACAGGTTACCTACAAAAGAACAATTATACTCAGTTTGGAACACTAGTAAGCAGCAAAAGAAGCTGAAAGAAAATTGAATAATATATTCAAAGGTTTAAAATTCTGCGTACAGTGGAACTTATATAGGAATGAAGCAAAAAGAGAGACATTTTCAGATAAAGTCTGAGAGATTTGCCACTAACAGTCTCTTACTGAGATAACTAATAAAACATCTGATTCAGAAAAAATAGACAAAAAGGACCAAGACATCAGATGCATGTGAGCCAATAGAAAGATGCATAGATAAAAATAATAATAGTATTGAGTAATTTTGTGGAGTTTGAAAAGACGTTGAAAGTATCTAAAAATAAATACTAGAAAAAATGTAATACCTTGTTTAGTGGAAAGTTCTGTTTCTTATTTGGGAGGAAGGCAGAAAATATTGATTACAGTTAGATATTATTAAATGAAGTATGCAGATTAAAATTTAAATATTGTGAGGAAAGGACTAAAGCCATTTTTAAATAAGAGTAAAAAAATGATTATGGAAAATGTAATCACAGCAACTGAAGGTGGAAAGGAGACAAAAATAAAGCAAAGAAAAAGTTTGGTAAATTAAGAACAAAAAATGGTAGTACAAACAAATACAACAAAATGGTAATTACAGTAAAAAATAAATAGATTAAATTAACTCATTATAAGACATTTTCACATAGAAATCCTTTCTGAAATATCAGGGTATTTACTGGACAAGAGACCTACTTGTACTTAGTCAAATTCATGTTTATAGTGTGAATTTATATTCCTCATTGAGAAACACCATCCCTGTCACTCCAGGCTAAGGGTTTCATCTTTTAAAAAGTCCAGTGAAAATGGAGTGATAATTAATTTTAGTTGATGATTACTCTTTTTAAACTGTGAGTTTGGTTTTTGTAAACCAAAATTTATCTTTTTTTTTAATAGGGCCACAAGTAATTGATCTCTTTATTTGTTAAAGAAGATATAATTCAAGTACATAGATACAACCTATATTTGCAGTAAAGATTTGGGGGTACAGATGAGGTAAGTAGTGTTTGTTACATTAGGCTGATAATATTCAGTAGAATGAATTTACATGTGCTGTTCCTATCATACACATTTATTTTTCTTTTCTGAGATACTTGAGTTTAGAATTTTCAATAATATTACAAATATTTTTTACTTGGGAAATTCCAAGAAGTTTGGGCTCATTTTCCTATTAAATATTTTTTCCCTCATTGAGTACCTAGGTCTGAGCTGTGTTCTCTTATTAATAAAATTTGTCATGAGCTTACTTCTTTTTTTCCCCCAAATATTACAAACTTACACCAAGCTCATATCATGCTGAATTGTTTAAAATGTTATGCAAATACAACTTTCTTCTTTTTCATTTGAAAAATTTTCTTTTCTCTCTCTGGTATGTGATGTGCTATCCTTAGATGTAGATCCTAAAAAGCCCTGGAGAACTAGGGCTTTATCCATAGTCCTTTTCAGCTTTCTACTACAAATACTCTCTCTTACTGTGAACTGAGATTATATGAACTTCAAAAGGGATTTTGCTGGAACTTTTTTAACTTTGAGAAACACAGTCTTATTTAGAATATTGTGCAAAATTTGCTCCTTTAATTCAAAGATTGCAGTTTGATTAACAAAATATATATTACAATATTACATAATTTTCTCTTGCTACCATGGATATTTTTTGTGATTATGTAAGTATGACTTCATATTTTCTTAATGAGATCGAGGAAGAAACTAGTGATTAGTGAACATTGGTTATTTTACCAGACTGTAGCAGGCATATTACATAACCAGTTTAACAGTTTCAATTCCATGAGTTAGTTTGAATTTTCCCCATATTCTAGAAGAGAAAAACAAGTATTTGCTGAAGTCACAATGTTTTTGTCTTCCACATTCTAGTCTAAAAGGTATGACATTGATTTCATTTATTGAGTATTCTGAATAAAATTATCTTTTTTCTTGCCATAAGTGTCTTTACAGGTGCTTTACTTTAAATGCAGAGTTTATTTTTGTAAGGCATTGGTAGTTTAGAATACTTTCATAATTCTGTATTCTGTGCTACTTTCTATAAACATTTAGTTTAACACACGACAGTTTCTATTTGAGACAGTTTGCCCTGTAATGTTTTCTTGTAAAACCTTAGATATAGTTATTTAAAGTAGTATTTTCAATAGTTACTATAGTGTATTATTTTAGAGAATGTAAATGTAGACTCCTAAATATAGACTCCATTTGTTGGTGTGGGTGTGTGTATAAAATTCAGGCAAAATTCTCATACAAAAGATTGCAAGAATTCAAAGTACAATTTGATAAGTTCTGGCGTATGAACAGAGAAGGCAATGACAACCCACTCCAGTGTTCTTGCCTGTAGAATCCCAGGGACGGGGGAGCCTGATGGGCTGCCGTCTATGGGGTCGCACAGAGTCGGACACGACTGAAACGACTTAGCAGCAGGCGTGTGAACAAACCTGTGAAACCATAATCATAATCAAGATAGGAAACATATACATCCTCCAAGCCTCAGTTTTCTCCTATATCTTTGTAATATCTTTTTTAATCCCCTCTCTTCTTTCATCTCCAGGAAGCAATTGACCTGCTTTCTGTCATCACAGATTAGTTTGCATTTTCTAGAGTTTGTTGAAATGGATTTTATAGTATGTACTTACTTTGGGTGTGAGGGGGTGGATAGTTTCTAGATCTTTCACAAAGCATAATATTTTGAGATTAATTCATACTGTATATATGTCAATAGTGTATTCCTTTTTACTGCTGAGTAATATTCCATTATATAAATATACCACGGTTTGTTTACTTACTCACCTGTTGTTAATTGGTTTTTGGTTTATTTTCAGTTTGGGGTTGTTACTAATGGAATTTCTGTAGCTGTTCATGTGCAAGCCTTTATGTGGATATATGTTTTCTCTTGATCAAATACCTAGGAGGGGAATGGCTGGATCATGTTATGAGTATCTTAAACTTTTTAAGAAACAAAATGGTTTGCAAAGTAGTTGTGTCATTTTAGATTCTCACCAGAGTATATAAAAATTCATCTTTCCACATCATTGCTAAATTGGTATCATGAGTCTTCTTAATTTTACCCGTTCTTTTAGACATCTAGTGATATCTAATTGAGGTTTTAATTAGGATTCCCCTCATAGCATGTTGAGCATCTATTCATGTATTTATTACCATTTACACATCTTATTTGGGACTTCCCTGGTGGCTTAGATGGTAAAGAATCTGCCTGCAGTGTAGGAGACTCAGGTTCGATCCCTGGTCAGGAAGATCCCCTGGAGAAGGGAATGACAAAGCACTCCAGTATTCTTGACTGGAGAATTCCATGGACAGAGGAGCTGGTGTGTTACAATCCATGGGGTCACAAAGAGCTGGACACGACTGAGTAATAACTTTTCAGAAATCTTATTTAATGAATTGTCTGTTCAAATTTTTGCCCATTTTTATTTGATTATTTGACTTAAGGTTTTTGATATTCTTTGTTTGTTCTGGATACAAGTCCTTTGATATATGTTTTGTGTATTTTCTCCAGGTCAGTGGTTGAGTCTTTTCAGTCTTTCAAAGAAGTCTTATGAAGTGTAGGCCTTTTAAATTTTGATGAAGTAGAATTTGTCTTGAAATCATGTAGCTAGTACCATAATTTTGTTCTTTTTATTTAAAGTTATCTTGGCTCCTCTAGTTCTTTTGCATTTTCATATGAACTTTTGAGTTAATTTGGTGATTTCAAAAGAAGGCAAACTTGGATTGTGTTGAGTATACAGATCACTTTGGGGAGAATTGACGTTTTAATAATGTTGGTGTTGTAAGTGATGAATCTGGCTTATGAACCTTTATTTTTCAGACACTATTTTTTAATTTCTCACAACAAAAGTTTCATAGTTTTCAAGTGTATACATTGTTCATGTTTTTGTCAGATTTCCCCTTAGTTAATATTTTTGATTCTTTTAAAATTATTTTATTAAATTTCAATTTCTGGTTATTTATTAAAAGTTTATAAAATACAACTGATTTTTGCATATCAATTCTCTATTCTACAACCTTGTTATACTTCCTTGTTAATTCTAGTAGCCTTTTTATAGATTCCATTGGATTTTCTCTACAGTTGATCTTGCTGTCTGTGAATAAAAACAGTTTGGCTTCATCCTTTTGGATCTGGAGCCCCTTTCGTCCCCTCCCCAAACTCATTTTTTGCTTGATAATAACAGCTGAAATTCTTAGTACATTGCTGATTAATAGTGTCTTGTTCTTGATCTCAGGTAGAAAATATTCAATGTTTCACCATTATGTTTTTACCTAAAGGTGTTCTTTATCATTTTGAGAAATTTTCTTCTACTCCTTATTTCTTGAATAGTTTCGATTAGCAATAAATGTTAACTTTTGCCAAATATTTTTTTCTGCCTCTGTTAGGACAATCATTTTTTTTTTTTAGTTTCTTAATATATGATTTTGAAATGTTAAACCACCACTGAATTTATAAGATAAATCCCTTAAGGTATTATTATCCTCTTTATGTATTTTTGGTTCTAATTTGTGAAACTTTTACTTAGAATTTTTGCATCTATATTCACGAGGGCTATTAGTCTATAGTTTCTTTTTTTTATTGTGATGTTTTTGTCTAGTTTGGGTATTAGGACAGTGCTGGTTTCATAGGATGCATATAAAAAATTCTTCAGTTTTCTGGAAGTGCTTTATAGGATTATCTTTTTCTTAAATATTTGGTAGAATTAACTGTTTTTCCATCTGTTCCTGTTCAGGTGTTCTCTTAGTATCATTTTAATATCTGTGGAATTTGGAGTGATGTCACATCTTCCTGTTATTGTTAACTTGAATCTTCTCTTTTGCTTATGGGTTTATTGGTTGTCTCAAAAATAAGCTTTTAATTTCAGTAATTTTCTGTATTGTTTTTACTTTCTATTTGATTGATTGCCTCTTTGATCTTTATTATTTCCTTTCTCCTGCTTATTTAAGTTTAATCTTCTCTTCCTCTTGTAGATTCTTAAGAGAGTATCTGAAGTCATTTATTTCTTATTTTCTAGTATTGGCATTTAGTACTATAAATTTTCCTCCTAAGTTCTATGTTGAGGACATGACAAATTATGATATGTGATGTTTATATTTGGGTTAAAATTGCACTGTTTAAGTGTTCTTTGATCAATGAGTTACTTAGAAGTGTGTTAATTTTTCCCAAATATTTGGAGATTTTCCAGGTATGTTTCTATTATTGATTTGTAATTTAATTAGGCAGAGATCATAGGTTGTATGACATGAATACTTTTAAATTTTAAGACTTATTTTATGGTGCAGAATATGGTCTAATTGATAAATCCCTATGTTTTTCACTTGCAATGATTGTGAATTCCGCTATTACAAGATAGTGTTCATGTTGGTGGATAGCATCATTTAAGTCCACTATATTATCACTGATTTTCTGTATGCTCCTAGTGATTTTGAAGAAGGGGCACAAACATCTCTAATTCTGTTTCTGGACTTGTTTCTCCTTGCTATTTTATTAGTTTTGGTTTATATGCACATGCATGCTAAGTTGCTTCAGTCGTTTTGCAATTTTACAGCTCCATGGACTCTAGCCCGCCAGGCTTCTCTGTCCATGGGATTTCCCAGGCAAGAATACTGGAGTGGGTTGCCATTTCCTTCTCCAGGGGATCTTCCCAATCCAGGGATTGAACCCATATCTCCTGCATTGGCAGGTGGATTCTTTACCACTGAACCATCAGGGAAGCAAACCCACAAATCCCTGTGGAATGTAATAAATAAATATTATATAAGTAAGCAACTGTGTTTGTGACTAGCCTGAATTGTTAGGAAATGTTTCCCTTTACCATGTTGAATTTTCCACTTTGCAAATGTTGCCCAAGGTGGTACAGAACGTATGATCTATTATTTTTTTTATCTCTCTGAAGAAACTCAGTAGGTCCCAAGCAAGTCTTTATCATCTACTCTCAAATATAATTTGCTTAATTAAACAATTATTTACTGAGCCTTTATGATGTTCCAGACAGTAGGAATGAAAGGGCAGGGTTCAAAAGATGAAAGATTTGGCCCCTATCCTCAAGAAGCTCACAGTTATTAATATGCATGAAAGGAAATTGTGAGACACTTTGATGTACTTTGTATGGTATCATTATGTAAGTGACAGTTTCTTTTTTTTTTTTTTTGCCTCTATCCCTTTGCCTTCTCTTGTTTTTATAGATAAGGGAATAGAGACATTTCTTACATTTCCAACTTTGATTCCGTTCCTTAACTTTTCTAAATTTTGTTTATATTGTCAACAAAAATAACCATTAACTATTTCTGGAACAGACAGTATTCATTAAAAGAGAGTCTTATTCCATGTCCTCACATTACTACTGAGGGAAAGTAATTTCTGATCCAATTTCCACAGGTGGAAGAACTGGAACGAATACTTTCAAATGACCTATCCACTCATTTAATCTTTTTCCCCCTTAGAAATGTGAGTACTTGCTCTGATTAAATTGGCAAGAACTTGATATCTTTTGGGTGATGTATCCTAGTGTACAGTAGAATTAGTCCATTCAAAGCTAGTATGGGGTAGGAGCAGGTTCATCCCTTGTCTCTGGCTTTGTTATATCTAGTTGTCATCAGATGAAGAGGCACTTGTGCTTTAATCAAGTACATTGTAAATCTTCTAGATATAGGTCCTCTGTACTGGAAGTAACTATATATTCCTGAATCTCTTCCAGAAACTGAAAAAGTATGTCAGATCATACTTGTTTTGTAGCCTGTTCTCTTCCATTTAAGAAGTGAGAGTGCATTCACCAAAGAAGGTGCATTCACCAACTTATTAATAGCTCTAGAAAGGGGCTTTGTGTTCTGGGAATAATTTCCCCACCATTAATAAAATAAATAATTTTTATTTGATTTTTCATTACTTTTATCTTTATTAGTATACTTTCATTGAGCATCTACTGTGTGCTAAATGATGAGAATACAGTGGTGAATGAGACAGGTTTTCTAAAAAGAATTAAAGGAAAAAAGTGAAGAAACTGTAAAATATTGAAAATGAAAGGGGGTATGTGATAGAGAGTGGCTGGGGAGCTCTTTAAATTGCATAGTTAGAGAAGTCCTCTTTGAGAAGTGACATTAGTGCTTAAGATGCAGGTTAATGTGAGGAAACAACTAAATATGGGGATACACATAAGGGAAGATCTAGAGGAAAAGTGTCACTGGTGAAGGAAACAGACACTATCAAAACCCATGAACTTAATACAGTAGAAGGATAGAAGAAAACTGAGGATGACTAGGGAGCATTTAGCTGAGGCAAAATAATTGGCAGTGTTACCACTGATGCTTTTTGTCTTTCATCCTTACTCATTTCCTGTCAATACTTCCAACTACTCTTTCTTTTGAGCCTCACTTTCTTCGTATAGTATTCTAGAATGTCTTAAACAACTTTTTTTTTTTTTCCTTTTTGGTAGAATGTGACAACTTCACATGAAATCAGAGTGAGTAATATTTTTCTTTCCTAAAAGATTCTAACTAGAGAGAAGGCAATGGCACCCCACTCCAGTACTCTTGCCTGGAAAATCCCATGGATGGAGGAGCCTGCTAGGCTGCAGTCCATGGGGTCGCTAAAAGTCAGACACGACTGAGCTACTTCTCTTTCACTTTTCACTTTCATACACTGGAGAAGGAAGTGGCAACTCACTGCAGTGTTCTTGCCTGGAGAGTCCCAGGGACGGGGGAGCCTGGTGGGCTGCCATCTGTGGGGTCGCACAGAGTCGGACACGACTGAGGCGACTTAGCAGCAGCAGCAGCAGAGTACAATGGTGTGTATTTTTTCAGTCTTTTTTGGCAGTCTTTACATATATTGATCTATATTCCTGAATCCAAAATTACCTCTGATATTTGAAAACAAAATATTCTGTTTTAAACTTTTTCACAAGGGAGCTTTAACATAAGCATTAAAAAAACTATAGGCTATTTTATGAAACTTACGCTCTTCTTTGTATTTTCTGTTTATATACTGAATGTTTTGTTGTTTTTCTTCTTTATGTCTGTAGGTTTTTCCAGATTTTATTTGAGTTCTGACAATAGTTATTCCTCTCAGCAGTTCTATTATACATTTATCATAAGCAATCCTTAACATATTCATAGCATTTATAGAATAAATGGTTCTTTCTCTGATAATTTCTCAGGAGAATAGTAATCCTTGGGTTTGGAAGTGGGAGTCCTCAGCTAAATGCATATTTGACATAGTCAGGAACCTAAATAGGCAGTTGTTCCACTACTGAAAATTGTCTGAGTGGAATGCCCGAGCACTGGCGGTAGTCTAAAAAGAAAATAAGAGACATCTGTCGGGGTCCTTCAAGCAGTTCAGCTTTCTAATCAGACCATCTGAATTCCTTAGTGAAAGATAAGAAAAAATCCTGCTACCCATTAGGACAGTCACTCAATGGTGATAAAGCAGATGTTTAAACAAGGTACACATACTATGTCTGTCAGTCTGTCATTTAGTGAAGCGGTGGAGCGCACTGGAGAGGGGGTTAAGGAACAGATGAGGGAGAGGAAGCAAAGAATCCTGCTAGACCTGAGTCTGTGAGCCATAGAAGCAATGGCTTAAAATAACAATGTGGCAACCTAAGACACTGTTGCAGGTCTGAAAGAGAAGCTGCAATTTGCTAATTTTGAAAGACTAGGTTAGTGCTAGTGAACCATGATTGATAGAGACAACATAATTTGCACCCCCTGTCTCTCACATGCATAATTTCTGTGAGCACTAGGAGCATTTGGCCAGGATATATAAGTTTTTGTGTTGCATATCAAGAGAATAATTTTCCTAAGGAGCTATTTTTATTTGTTTGTTTGGCTGTGATGTAATGGAAAGTATGTGTTTTATGTTTGGTACTGGGTAAATCATTTGGTCTCTCTGAAGCCTGATTGCTTCATCTGTAAACTGATTACAGTAATGCTTTGAAGAGTTGTTATAAGAACTAGAAATTATGTATGCAAAATGCATGATAGATATAGCTGTCATCAGTTTTGATGGGGGTTTCTCCTGGTTAGTTGCTGAGGTTGTTGTTGATGACTTATCTTGTGATTACTGTGGGACTCCAGAGGGAGCATTCTTCATGAAAATTTAATAGGAATATCAGAAAGCCCTAAAATGGATTCAACTCAATGTCTTTGGACTAAGAGATTGTAACTACAGTGCCACTGGAGTGTCTACTAAGGAATATTTGCATTTAGGGATATCTAAGCAACTTGGGGGACAGCCTTCACAGTTCTTTTTATCAGAGGGATGCTCTGTGAGGACTTAACAGACTCATATGTGTGTACGCATGAATGTTTTATAAATTGAGTGTACAAGAGGAGGGAGCTACACCTGGCTTTGAGCAGGTATTTGCTCCATGCAAACTACTTGCTTCCTTATGGGAGAATATAAATCTTAAATAAAGTAACAGGGAAACTTTTAGATATATTGTTAATATTCAAAATCAGGGCTTCAAAATCTGCTTATAGGGTAACCCTAGAGAATCCATGGATGGAGATGGACTTGAAAGGGTCCTTGGAACCCATGAACACTATATGTGAAATTTTTTATGTGCATTTTCCTTGGCTGAATTTTCATAGTTTCTATTTTCAGGAAGATCTCTGATCATAAGAAAGTAAAGAATTTCTGTTTATTGTATCAAATAAGATAAAGAAAACTGATCTTAAAAGCTTTTGAATATCTGCTATTTAGGGGGACAGGTGGTCTCTTATAGTTGGATCTATTCATTCTTTGAATTACCACCACCAGAAAATGAATAGCTGTAAAATGGTTATAAAATATCAATTTGAAATATTTCCCACTGTTTCCATTTAACATTTTTTTTTTCAGGCTCTCTTCCTGTTTGGTTCCTCTTTTGCTTCTAAAATTTCTATATTGAATTATAATCAGTTTTTAAGTACTGAGATAAACTGATAAAGATGAGTCATGTCAGAGAAAATAGAATAAAAAGATAGATAGCTGGCTGAAAAGGACTCTAGAGAGTATAATGGGAATTTATAAAGAGATTTGTAAAATTAGGCATAAGATAGTTTGAGAACTGATGAAATAAAGGCTGATTCACAGAAGTTCCTGCAAGGCAAATTGTGTGCCAGTTCATTACTTTGAGGAATCAAAAGCAATAATTCCTACATTATGATTTTGGAGAAAATACCTCTTTAAGAATTCAGTTGCTGAGTGTTGAAACTTGAAAAAATTTACATTGAGATAGTAATAGAGAACATATATTATGTTTAAACCTGTTATACATATATATGATCTTGTTTAATTTTTACAAACACTGAATGATAAAAATACTCTTTCATTTTAATGATGAGGAAATTGACAATTAGGTAGATTAGGCAACTTGACAGAAGTCTGACCACAAATCATAAAGCCAGGAATCAAAGTCAATTGACTATGCTACTGACAAGGAAGAGACTGTAAAATCTCAAATACATAAGTTGCTAAAGGATACAGAATAGCTTTGTTGATGATTAATATGATTAATGCCATTATTAAAAATTATACTAGTTAATGAATAAAGTATTACTGTTGCACTAATAATAGTGACTAAGAAGTAAGACATCCAAAACAGGAATCATTCATGATTCAGTGCTTTTCTGCCTGTGTTTACAGTCATTCTCACCTCCCACAGTGGATACTATATTATTTTTAATTTCCTTCATGGATTTCAACATAGTATTCTTTAATTTTAAGCAGCTCTAACATTATTTTATAAGATGCCTTTGAAGACTTGTACTGGTAAGCTTCAGTAAATTTGGCACATCATTGTAACCTTTCATTTTGTACTGGGAGATATGTACTCTGAAGTCTGTGGGAGAGACTGGCATCAAAAAGCCAGCATCATATACATAATGAAATAAAAAAGTAATGAAGTATCATATTGCTTCATTAGAGAAAAAGGAGAAACTATTATATTTCATGATTGGTATGTTACAAGGGAAATGGGCATTTTTCTGATGTATTTTTTGTGAAACCTAACTGCTGATTTAGAAGAATGTTTTGAAGTCGAGTTAAACATGAGGAAAATGATACGTCTACATCACTTTATGGCAAATAGATGGGGAAAAAGTGGAAACAGTGTCAGACTTTATTTTCCTGGGCTCCAGAATCACTGCAGATGGTGACTGCAGCCACGGAATTAAAAGACACTTGCTCCTTGGAAGAAACGTTATGACAAACCTAGACAGTGCATTAAAAAGCAGAGAGATCACTTTGCTGGCGAAGGTCCATATAGTCAAAGTTATGGTTTTTCCAGTAGTCATGTATGTATGTGAGAGCTGAACCATAAAGAAGGCTGAGCACCAAAAACTGATGCTTTCGAATTGTGGTGTAGAAGAGACTCTTAAGAGTCCTTTGGACTGCAAGAAGATCAAACCAGTCACTCTTAAAGGAAATCAACCCTGAATATTCATTGGAAGGACTGGTTCTGAAGCTGAAGCTCCAATACTTTGGCCACCTGATGTGAAAAGTTGACTTATTGGAAAAGACCCTGATGCTGGGAAAGACTGAGGACAAGAGAAGGGGGCAACAGAAGATGGGATGGTTGGATGGCATCCCTGACTCAATGGACATGAGTTTGAGCAAACTCAAGGAGATAGTGAAGGACAGGGAATGCTGGCATGCTGCAGTTCATGGAGTTGCAAAGAATTGAACACAACCCCACCCACAGGGAACAAGCTCCACAATAAGGAAGAACCACAGACTTCCAGCCTACAAAAGGCCACCCCAAACACAGCAATCTAAACAAGATGAAAAGACAGAAAATATTCAGAAGGTAAAGGAACATGACAAATGCCCACCAAACCAAACAAAAGAGCAGGAGATGGAGAGTCTATCTGACAAAGAATCCAGAATAGTGATAGTAAAGATGATCCAAAATCATGAAAACAAAATGGAGTTACAGATAAATAGACTAGAGACAAGGATTGAGAAGATGTAAGAAATGTTTAATAAGGACCTAGAAGAAATTAAAAAAGTCAATCAATAATGAATAATGCAATATTTGAGATCAAAAGCACTCTGGAGGGAACCAGTAGTAGAATAACTGAAGCAGAAGATAGAATAAGTGAGGTGGAAGACAGAATGGTGAAAATGAATGAAGCAGAGAGGAAAAAAGAATAAAAGAATTAAATGAGGACAACCTCAGAGGCCTCTGGGACAATGTTAAACACCCCAACATTTGAATCATAGGAGTCCCAGAAGAAGAAGACAAAAAGAAAAGGCATGAGAAAATACTTGAGGAGGCAATAGTTAAAAACTTCCCTAAGATGGGGAAGGAAATAGTCACCCAAGTCCAAAAAACTCAGAGAGTCCCAAACAGGATAAACCCAAGGCAAAACACCCCAAGACACATATTAATCAAATTAACGAAGATCAAACACAAAGAGCAAATATTAAAAGCAGCAAGGAAAAAAAAAAAATAACACACAAGGGGATTCCCATAAGGATAACAGCTGATCTTTCCAAAGAAACTATTCAGGCCAGAAGAGAATGGCAAGACATACTTAAAGTGATGAAAGAGAAAAACCTGGAACCCAGATTACTGTACCCAGCAAGGATCTCATTCAAATATGAAGGAGAAATCAAAAGCTTTACAGACAAGCAAAAGCTGAGAGAATTCAGCACCACCAAACCAGCTCTTCAACAAATGCTAAAGGATCTTCTCTAGACAGGAAACACAGAAAAGGATTATAAACTTGAACCTCAAACAACAAAGTAAATGGCAACGGGATCATATTTATCAATAATTACCTTAAAGGTAAATGGGTTGAATGCCCCAACCAAAAGACAAAGACTGGCTGAATGGATACAAAAACAAGACCCCTATATATGCTGTCTACAAGAGACCCACCTCAAAGCAAGGGACACATACAGACTGAAAGTGAGGGCTGGAAAAAGATACTTCATGCAAATTGAGAGCAAAAGAAAGTAGGAGTAGCAATACTCATATCAGATAAAATAGACTTTGAAATAAAGGCTGTGAGAAGAGACACTACATAATGATCAAAGGATCAATCCAAGAAGAAGATATAACAATTATATATACATATATGCACCCAACATAGGAGCACCACAATATGTAAGGCAAATGCTATCAAGTCTGAAAGGGGAAATTAACAGTAAGACAATAATAGTGAGAGACTTTAATACCCCACTTACAACTATGGATAGATTAACCAAACAGAAAACTAGCAAGGAAACACAAACTTTAAATGATGCAATGGACTATTTAGACCTAATTGATATCTATAGAACATTTCACCCCAAAACAATCAATTTCACCTTTCCCTCAAATGCACATGGAATATTCTCTAGGATACGTCACATCCTGGCCATAAATCTAGCCTTGGTAAATTCAAAAAAACTGAATCATTTCAAGCATCTTTTCTAATCACAATGCGGTAAAATTAGATGTCAACTACAGTTCAGTTCAGTCGCTTAGTCATGTCCGACTCTTTGCGACCCCATGAATCATAGCATGCCAGGCCTCCCTGTCCATCACCATCTCCCAGAGTTCACTCAAACTCACATCCATCGAGTCGGTGATGCCATCCAGCCATCTCATCCTCTGTCATCCCTTTTTCCTCCTGCCCCCAATCTCTCCCAGCATCACAGTCTTTTCCAATGAGTCAACTCTTCGCATGAGGTGGCCAAAGTACTGGAGTTTCAGCTTTAGCATCATTCCTTCCAAAGAAATCTCAGGGCTGATCTCCTTCAGAATGGACTGGTTGAATCTCCTTGCAGTCCAAGGGACTCTCAAGAGTCTTCTCCAACACCACAGTTCAAAAGCAT
>NW_011494898.1:907192-907662 GCF_000754665.1 Bison bison bison
TCCCATCTCTTTCAGAATTTTCCACAGTTTATTGTGATCCACACAGTCAAAGGCTTTGGCATAGACAATAAAGCAGAAATAGATGTTTTTCTGGAACTCTCTTGCTTTTTCCATGATCCAGCGGATGTTGGCAATTTGATCTCTGGTTCCTCTGCCTTTTCTAAAACCAGCTTGAACATCAGGAAGTTCATGGTTCACGTATTGCTGAAGCCTGGCTTGGAGAATGTTGAGCATTACTTTACTAGCGTGTGAGATGAGCGTAATTGTGCAGTAGTTTGAGCATTCTTTGACATTGTCTTTCTTTGGGATTGGAATGAAAACTGACCTTTTCCAGTCCTGTGGCCACTGCTGAGTTTTCCAAAGTTGCTGGCATATTGAGTGCAGCACTTTCACAGCATCATCTTTCAGGATTTGAAATAGCTCAACTGGAATTCCATCACCTCCACTAGCTTTGTTCGTAGTGATGCTTC
>NW_011494898.1:907762-911100 GCF_000754665.1 Bison bison bison
TGTTAGGTCCATATGATTTCTGTCCTTTATCAAGCCCATGTTTGCATGAAATGTTCCCTTGGTATCTCTAATTTTCTTGAAGAGATCTCTAGTCTTTCCCATTCTGTTATTTTCCTCTATTTCTTTGCATTGATCTCTGAAGAAGGCTTTCTTATCTCTTCTTGCTATTCTTTGGAACTCTGCATTCAGATGCTTATATCTTTCCTTTTCTCCTTTGCTTTTTGCTTCTCTTCTTTTCACAGCTATTTGTAAAGCCTCTTCAGACAGCCATTTTGCTTTTTTGCATTTCTTTTCCATGGGGATGGTCTTGATCCCTGTCTCCTGTACAATGTCATGAACCTCTGTCCATAGTTTATTAGGCACTCTGTATATCTGATCTAGTCCCTTAAATCTATTTCTCACTTCCACTGTATAATCATAAGGGATTTGATTTAGGTCATACCTGAATGCTCTAATGGTTTCCCCTACTTTCTTCAATTTAAGTCTGAATTTGGCAATAAGGAGTTCATGACCTGAGCCACAGTCAGCTCCCAGTCTTGTTTTTGTTGACTGTATAGAGCTTCTCCATTTTGGCTGCAAAGAATATAATCAGTCTGATTTCGGTGTTGACCATCTGGTGATGTCCACGTATAGGGTCTTCTCTTGTGTTGTTGGAAGAGGGTGTTTGCTATGACCAGTGCATTCTCTTGGCAAAACTCTATTAGCCTTTGTCCTGCTTCATTCCGTACTCCAAGGTCAAATTTACCTGTTACTCCAGGTGTTTCTTGACTTCCTACTTTTGCCTTCCAGTCCTGTATAATGAAAAGCACATCTTTTTTGGGTGTTAGTTCTAAAAGGTCTTGTAAGTCTTCATAGAACCATTCAACTTCAGCTTCTTTAGCATTACTGATTGGGGCATAGACTTGGATTACTGTGATATTGAATGGTTTGCCTTGGAAACAAACAGAGATCATTCTGTCATTTTTGAGATTGCATCCAAGTACTGCATTTCAGACTCTTCTGTTGAACATGATGGCTACTCCATTTCTTCTAAGGGATTCCTGTCCACAGTAGTAGATATAATGGTCATCTGAGTTAAAATCACCCATTCCAGTCCATTTTAGTTCGCTGATTCCTAGAATGTCGACGTTCAACTCTTGCCATCTCCTGTTTGACTACTTCCAATTTGCCTTGCTTCTTGGACCTGACATTCCAGGTTCCTATGCAATATTGCTCTTTACAGTATTGGATCTTTATTCTATCACCAATCACATCCACAACTGGGTATTTTTGCTTTGGCACCATCCCTTCTACTTTCTGGAGTTACTTCTCCACTGATCTCCAGTAGCAATTTGGGCACCTACCGACCTGGGGAGTTCCTCTTTTAGTATCCTATCATTTTGCCTTTTCATACTGTTCATGGGGTTCTCAAGGCAAGAATACTGAAGTGGTTTGCCATTCCCGTCTCCAGTGGACCACATTCTGTCAGACCTCTCCACCTTGACCTGCTTGATTAGATTGACTAGTTTTCTGTGATTATGGTTTGTGTGTCTGCTCTCTGGTGCCTCTCACAACACCTACCGTCTTACTGGGTTCCTCTTACCTTAGATGTGGGGTATCTCTTTAATGGCTGCTCCAGCAAAGCGCAGCCGCTGCTCCTTACCTTGTACGAGGGGTATCTTCTCATAGCTGCCCCTCCTGACCTTGAACGTGGAGTAGCTCCTCTTGGCCCTCCTGCGCCTGCGCAGCCACGGCTTCTTGGACGTCAGGTTGCTCCTTTCGGCTGCCGCCCCTGGCCTTGGACATGGGGTAGCTCCTCCTGGCCACCGCCCCTGGCCTCGGACGTGGAGTAGCTCCTCTCGGCTGCTCCTGCGCCGTCCTTGCAACTGGCGCGCTTCAAGGACAAGATCTTGATCTTGGACTTCCTGTCTCCAGACGGTGGGGAAATAACTTCCTGTTACTTAAGACACCCCTTCTGTGGTAGTTTGTCATAGCAGAGCTAGCAAACTAATACATAACTCTGTTCCTAGGATTCAGGTAGAAACGATCGTCCCCTTACCGCTACAATTCCAAATTGTTTAGTCAGCTATTAAAAAGAACACATTTGAATCAGTTCTAATGAGGTGGGTGAAACTGAAGCCTATTATACAGAGTGAAGTAAGTCAGAAAGAAAAACACCAATACAGTATACTAACACACATATATGGAATTTAGAGAGATGATAACAATGACCCTATATGCGAGACAGCAAAAGAGACACACAGATGTAAAGAACAGGCTTTTGGACCCTGTGGGAGAAGATGAGGGTGGGATGATTTATTTGAGAGAACAGCTTTGAAACATGTATATTACCATATGTGAAACAGATGACCAGTCCAAGTTCGATGCATGAAACAGGGCACTCAGAGTTGGTGCACTGGGACAACCCTGAGGGATGGGATGGGGAGGAAGGTGGGAGGGTTGTTCAGGATGGGAGACACATGTACACCCATGGCTAATTCATGTCAATGTATGGCAAAAACCACTACAATATTGTAAAGTAATTAGCCTCCAATTAAAATAAATAAATTAATTAAAAAAATAAATCACTACAATCTGAATCTATGAGGAATCATTTATAGTCTCAAAAGTCTGTATCAATAAAAATGAAAATAAATATATTTAATTCCATCTTCAAAAGCTAAAAAATTAAAAATAAAATTATAAAAAAAGTTGGACATAGTGCCCAAACAACAGCAACATGTCTACAAGACTTTAAGCAATAAAACATAGAGCACCATAGTTAATATTTTTAATACTAATTTACTCACATATTTATTCATGTAGTCAATGGACATTCAGTGAGCACATACTGTATATCAGGACCTGTGTTTCAAGGCACAAATAATTTAAAAATTGGGGGAATGGCATTGAAACATGTGTAATATCATGTATGAGACGAGTCACCAGTCCAGGTTCGATGCACGATGCTGGATGCTTGGGGCTGGTGCACTGGGATGGCCCAGAGGGAGGGTATGGGGAGGGAGGAGGGAGGAGGGTTCAGGATGGGGAGCACGGGTATACCTGTGGCGGATTCATTTTGATGTTGGGCAAAACTAATACAATATTGTAAAGTTTAAAAATAAAATAAAATTAAAAAAAATTAAATAGAGAAGAACTTTGAAAGAGCTTAAAGTTTCTCCCAATTACAGGAAGATAGCTTGTAAATGAGACCATATTTTTCTATTTAATATGTGGAATTATGTGACTACAGAATCAGAATTGTTTAGCTGCTTCTGGATTTCTGATAGAAACTTGGTGCATTGAGGATGTGATGTCACCATGTTGCTAAGATCCTAATCTATCAATATCTTAACAGG
>NW_011494898.1:911220-915864 GCF_000754665.1 Bison bison bison
TTTTTTTTTTTTTTTTTTTTGCTAAAATCAATGAAGATAGCTTGGCTTTTGACTGTGTCCTCCTTTTTCAAATAGTTTTTCATGGTTCTTATAAACATTCATTCTCCCAGTTATTTTATTGACTTTCTGGATGTTCTTTCTTTTGCCCATTGTCTGAAAACCAATGTTTCCTTTATCTTTGTTTTGTGTCAAGAGGTAGGGTAAATCCAGTCCTTGTTATTCCATCAAGGAGGGAAGCAGAAGTTTGAGTAATCTTTTAAAGTGTCAAAAACAATTATATTGGCATTGAATAAACATTCAGAATGAATGTATGGTTGGCTCTCCATATCCCTGGGTTTCACATATGTGGCTTTGACATCTAGGGATTCAACCCCCAGGGATCGATCTGGAGTTGATTGATTCCCCAGATGGAAGACAGGTGGATAAAGAGGGCCGACTGTATTCATTGTACCACATCCTTTCATATAAGGGACTTGAGCATCTGTGGATTTTTGTCTCTGCAAGGGATCCTGGAAGTAATCCCTTGCAGATACCAAGGGATGACTATGTTTATTTTTATAGCTACTCCAGCTTTCTTTTATTGGTGTTAGCACAGTGTATCATTCTTCATCTTTTTACTCTTTATCTATATTTGTCTTTATATTTAAAGTAAATTTCTTTTTAAAAATTAATTAATTTTTGGTCACACCATATAGCATGTGGAATCTTAGTTCCCTGACCAGGATTTGAACCCATGCCCCGTGCAGTGGAAACGCAGAGTCTTAACCACTGTACTACCAGGGAAGTCCCTAAGGTGGATTTCCTGTAGAGAATATATGATTGGCTCTTGTGTTTTGATCCAATATAATAATCTGTCTTTTTGTGGGGTGTATTTAGACCATTGACATTTAAAGTGATTTACTGATGTAGTTGGATTAATATCTGCCATATTTATTAATGTTTTCTATGTATGACTCTTGTTTTTTGTTCCTGTTTTATCTTGTACTAGTTTTGGCCTTTTTTGGTTATAATTAAACATTTTATAATTCCATTTTCTTTCCTCCCTAAGCATAGTCATTTAACTTTTTAAAGAACTTTAAAAGATGGTTTCCATAGTTTGCAATATACATTTATAATTAATCCAAGTCACTTTCAAGGAACAGTATACCACTTCAGGGTATTTCGGATACCTTCTAATAACACAATATTCCTAATTCCTCCTTCTTATTAACCTTGAATCATTGCTGTCATTCATTTCACTTATATATAGGCTCTAATAGTCAGATACATTGCTGCTATTATTATTTTGAACAAATTATTACCTGTTAGATCAATTAAATATAAAAAATTATAAACATTCCCTCAATATTTATTTGAGAAAGTTGTTAGTTCTCTTACTCTTCTGAGAGATAATTTTGGAAGATAAAGAGTTCTAGGTTTTTTGTTTTAATTTCAACACTGTAAATATTTCACTCTACTTTCTTCTTGCTTGCTTGCATGCTTTCTGAGAATTTGGGTATAATCCTTATCTTTGCTCTTCTGTATGTAAGGTGTCTTTTTCCTTTGACTTTTTTCATGATGTTTTCTTTATCTTTGATTTTCTACAGTTTGAATATGATGTGTAAGTGTAGGATTGTTTTTGTTTTTGCTCTTGGGGGGAGATTTTTGATGTTGTTTTTGCTGTTTTGGCTTTTGTCCTTTTTGGTTTTCTAAGCTTCTGGGATCTGTGGTTTAGTCTTTGACATTAATTTAGGGGAATTCTCAGTCATAACTGCTTCAAATATTTCTTCTCTTCTTTCTCTCTCTCTTTTTTCTGACATTCCCCTCGCACATGTTACGCCCTTAGTTGTTTTTCCACAGTTTTGGATATTCAGTTCCTTTTTTGGGGTCTTTTTTACCCTCTTTGATTTATAGTTTCTATTGACCTATTTCAAACTCAGAGAGTCTTTCCTCAGTCATGTCCAGTCTACTAATAAACCTATTAGAGACATTCTTCATTTCTGTTACCGTGGTTTTGACCTCTTGCATTTCTTTTTTACTCTTTCAATTTCCATCTCTCCTTATATTTTCTATCTGTTCTTGCATGCTGTCTACTTACAGAGTCATTAGCATATTAATTATAGTTAATTATAGCTAACTTAAATTAAATTTAAGATTTCAATTCCTAGTCTGATAATCCCAATGTTCCTGCCATATGTGCATCTGATTCTGATGCTTGCTCTATTTCTTCAAACTGTGTTTTTGCCTTTTAGTATGCTTTATCATTTTGTGTTGTTTTTGAAAGTCAGACATAATGCATTAGAAAGAAGGAATTATAGTAAATAGGCCTTTGGTAATTTGGTGGTAATGTGCGGGAAGAGTGGAAAGGTTTTATAGTCCTATAAAATTAGGTGTGTGTGTTTGTGTTGTGATCTTCACAGGTGCTTTTCCTCCCTGCCCTACTTAGGTGAGACAGAATGGCTAAATGATGCTGGAGTGCATATTTCTCTTATCCTAGGTTGATATTCTCTTATCAGGTCTCATATCAGGTTACACTCTGATGTTACCCCAATAGTTTAGGTTCTGCTAAAACAATTTCTCTTGCTGTTCAAACCTTGTTAAGAATAGAATGCTCTGATGTATTTCAAAATGGTTACTTCCCCCTCCTGCTGCTGGCAGCATTAGGAGATTTTCCCCTGACAGTCGCTGTTGGGAACCTGGTGGAGCCCCTGGCAGGAGAACTCACAAAAGTGCTGGGCCCTTCTGCTGTTTTTAACTCCTATGCTATCCATGTTGAGCCTCCCGTAGTTTCTCAGTTACAATTCAGGGTTTTCGACCCTGTACTTCTTCCAGGGAAGGTTCTGTTTCATGGGTTTCTGCTCCAGTAGGTTGTGATTCTCCGATTCTACCTGTCTGTCTCTTCAGTTTGAGAGGAAGCAGTTTACCCCGTGATCTCGTTTCTCTAATGAACCTAAGAAAAGTTGTTGGATTTTTAGTTTGTTCAGCTTTTTATTTGTTAGGGTGGAATGATGACCTCCAACCTCTTTAACAGAATGGAATCTAGAAGCATCCAAAAGTTTATATAATTAAATGTAGATTATTCACATTTAATGCCCTTCTATGGTGCTGGAGAAGGAAATGGCAACCCACTCCAGTGTTCTTGCCTGGAGAATCCCAGGGACAGGGGAGCCTGGTGGGCTGCCGTCTATGGGGTCGAATAGAGTCCGACACGACTGAAGTGACTTAGCAGCAGCAGCAGCAGCAGCATGTTACTGATACTTCTAGTTTTACCAGACTTTTCTCATTTTAGAGAATATAACAAAGAATTCTCTGTGTTCTATATAGAGGGAACAGCGTGACTAGCACTGTTTGTGTAATTAAGCCAACTCATATTTTCTGAATGCCTATATGTATCAGGCATGACTCTAGGTATTTTGATATATATATTATCTCATTTAATATCTATGTAACTCTCCATTTTTACATGAGAAGGACATCCATTGAGGGAAGTTGTGCTATTGTTTTTTATTAAGTTTTCTAGTGGTGGATGACAGTCAGGTGTGAACTTGGTCTTTTTGACTTACGGTATTCTCAAATAATAATCATCCTCTCATCCGAGTAGTCTTTCTTTCTTCTTTGTGTGTTAAAATAGTCACAATTTTCTTTGACTTTCCAGAGGTAAAAGGATTATCCTGACAACATTTAAGTGTACTGAAAAGAAAAAGAAGATTGTCACAAAATTCCAATGTCTTTTAATGATTTTTAGAATGAGGAATTATAAGACTACAAAAAATAAGTAATAAATATTATTTCTCTAAAATTATGATATTAATGGCTGAGCACCTTGAGACACAGCTATCAATATTATTCTACACTCATTCATCCCTAACTAATCTACCTACTCTGCCTCTATTTATTATCCTTAATTACTGAAGGATAAGTTACTATATTTTTGTTTTAAATTGACATTCCTTCTGTTCTGTATATCTAGTGTGGATGCTTAGAGATTATAGACTAAAGATAGTTTTAGTCTGAGGAGATTAGCAAGAACTGAGAAGAAAAGTTGGAAAGAGAATGTAATCTTCAGTTTTTCAGAAATTATACACCAATTTCAATTAAAGTTTAAAAATATAATGTATTAAATTGATAGATATTAGAAAAATTTTGAGAAATATATTTTTATTATGAGGCAGTATATAAATGTAGGTTTATATTAGGGAGATGCACTTTTCCAGACCAAACATAAGTAATTTTGAAATTGACAGATTGTAATTGTAAAAAAATCACTCAGTAAATCTACAAAATAGTAATAGTTAAAAGTCAGTTCAGTTCAGTTGCTCAGTCATGTCCGACTCTTTGTGACCCCATAAACCACAGCATGCCAGGCCTCCCTGTCCACTACCAACTCCCAGTGTTTACCCAAACTCATGTCCATTGAGTTGTTGATGCATTCCAACCATCTTATCCTCTGTCATCCCCTTCTCCTCCTGCCCTCAATCTTTCCCATCATCAGGGTATTTTCAAATGAGTCAGCTCTTCACATCAGGTGGCCAAAGTATTGGAGTTTCAACTTCAACATCAGTCCTTCCAATGAACACCCAGGACTGATCTCCTTTAAGATGGACTGGTTGGATCTCCTTGCAGTCCAAGGGACTCTCAAGAGTCTTCTCCAACACCACAGTTCAA
>NW_011494898.1:915964-955835 GCF_000754665.1 Bison bison bison
TGGTTGGATCTCCTTGCAGTCCAAGGGACTCTCAAGAGTCTTCTCCAACACCACAGTACAAAAGCATCAATTCTTCAGCGCCCAGCTTTCTTTATAGTCCAACTCTCACATCCATACATGACTACTGGAAAAACCATAGCCTTGACTAGTGAAATCATATTGATCATTTCATTACTAGTGATGGACCTTTGTTGACAAAGTAATGTCTCTGCTTTTTAATATGCTGTCTAGGTTGGTCATAGCTTTCCTTCCAAGGACTAAGCGTCTTTTAATTTCATGGCTGCAATCACCATCTGCAGTGATTTTGGAGCCCCCCAAAATAAAGTCTGCCACTGTTTCCCCACCTATTTGCCATGAAGTGATGGGTCTGGATGCCATGATCTTAGTATTCTGAATGTTGAGCTTTAAGTTAAAAGAGGCTACTGCTATTAGTTTTATCCTGGTATTACTACTATTCCTATTGAATTTATGAGAATTAAATATAATTGTTGTAAAGCAAAAGATATAGGTAGCCAGCATAATTCTGTTATCATAATTCTGTTATCTATCACACTTTGTTGAAATCTGCATGAGTTCTGAGGAGTCTTATTCAGAAGACTTTGCTTAAGGGAGATTCTTTTGATACTTATAATCTGATGGTTGAGAGTCTAGAGACTCAAAATAGGAACATTTTTCTCATCCTAGACTTTGTCCTAAGCTATGAACTAGAAACTGTGCTTTTCTAGCATCAATATGATTTCACTACATATTTGTTGATACAATTTGTTGATACATTTGTTGATGTATCTTAGCTTGCCTTCCTTCCATGATAACCCTAAATGAACAAGGAGGTATAGTAGAAAGAGAAAGAACTTTGGTATAAGGCAAATCTGGATTTATATATCAACTTTCTACATTTGTTCTGTTATTTCAAAATAGCAGGCATGATAACTATCACACAGGAATGTTATGGGGATTAAGTGAGATGCTATAACTAAATTACCTAGCATGGTTATTAGCACAAAATAAAAATTGAATAAATTAATGGAAGTTTATATAAAAATTAAGGCAGCCATCTTAAGCAGAGTGAAGAGTTAAAGAGCATGTAAAGAAATAAAACAGTTTGAGAAAGACAATATCAAACATTTTTTTAAAAACAGTGCTTGAAATACTTATTGCTAAACTCATAGGATAAAAAGCTTGCTTTAATCTAAAGTATAAAAAGAGCAGTTTGAGAACTAGTCTCAGGGAGGGCAAAGGTTTTCCCTTATCCCTGAGTCTTAGTCCAAACTTTGGCACATTGATGTTATACAAACCCTTGAATAAACTCTTAGAGATTAGAAAGGAAAAACAGCTGCATTATAAAAAATAGCTATTATATGTTTGTTAATTGTGGAAAAATTTTATAAATTGTTTTGACAAACAATAATGGGATCAATTCTAAGACTATACCTCTTGCCCATACAGGATGTTACAAGCTTTCCCACTTAACACATTTAGATGTCACTTACAAAACATCTTCAGACTGTTGTATCCTTGAGAGTACACCAGTCAGCTGTCCCCTTATGATATAACTTTCTGCAAGGAATTGTTCCCCCAAAGTGTTTATACTGATGTCAGACTCTGACCAGGCCTCTCCCAATCAATGACTATTATGAGACCATTTCTGATTGAAGGATTCCTATAACCAGCAGGCTTTTCTATGGGGATCTCTACTGGCCTAACAGAAACATTCTCAGACTTACACTACAGTCTAAGGCTTTTCCTATGATCTTCCTTCCCCTTCTCTGTTTGCAGGTGTCATATATTATGGTCACTTTTGTAATGAAATGAAGTGTTCTACATAGTCCCCTAAAATGATCTCATTTGCCCATGAGACTTGTCATACCTTGGTCCCTTTTAGGCCTTTTCTATTTCTCTAATACATGTTTACTGATTATCTATTCCGTGATCAAGGCACTGAGACCAACAGAGGGAAACAAAACTACCCTATTTCCCATTCTTTTGGGAAGGGGGTTCGGATAATTATAATCAAACAAGTGAACTATAACAGGCTTATATGTGAAAAAGGAAGACTTGAGGAATGAGCAAATAAGATCAGAAGAAATAGAGAAGTAGGAGAAAAAATAGAAAGTTATGATTTTATGGAAGTCAAGTTCAGTGTGTAACTATGCTGAATATTGCCGAGAGGTGGAGGAGGAAATGACAACCCACTCCAGTATTCTTGCCTGGAGAATCCCGTGGACAGAAAAGCCTGGCTGACTACAGTCCATGGGGTTGCAAAGAGTCAGACATGACTAAGCAGTGGAAACATATTTGTATTGTTCCCACTTAGTGGTCTTCCCAGGTGGCGCTGGTGGTAAAGAACCTGTCTGCCAATGCAGGAGACATAAGAGAGTGGGTTCAATCCCTGGGTAGAGAAGATCCCCTGGAGGAAGGCATGACAACCCACTCCAATATTCTTGTCTGAAGAATCCCATGGACAGAGAGCCTAGATGGACTATAGATGGCTGTAGTCCATAGGGTTGCAAAGAGTAGGACACGACTGAAGTAACTTAGCACGCATGCATGCACTTAGGTATTAAACATTTCTCAATTCAGTGAAAAATTTGAAGACGCTGTAAGAAGAAAATGATTTCAGGAATATGAATTATCATTATTGAATCAAAATGGCTTGGAAATATTACTTTTTTTGGCCTTATTTTCTCATCCTGTTACAGAGCACTGTTTTTGTTAAAACATGAATATAGATACTATAAATTGTAATCTATTAATAGAGAAAACTAATCAAAGTCACTTTGAACTCTTAAGATTCTGTAGTTCTGCATTCATTGCCTCCCATAGTAGACTCTAGAGACTTCAGAGACGGTTTTAGTTTTGTAGATTTGCTTTATGGAGGTTTTACACTGATACCAGCATAGAACCATAGAATTTTAAACTTGTAAGAGACAATGGTTTTTCCAGTGGTCATGTATGGATGTGAGAGTTGGACTGTGAAGAAAGCTGAGCACCAAAGAATCAATGCTTTTGAACTGTGGTGCTGGAGAAGACTCTTGCAAGTCCCTTGGACCGCAAGGAGATCCAACCAGTCCATCCTAAAGGAGACTAGTCCTGGGTGTTCATTGGAGGGACTGATGCTGAGGCTGAAACTCCAATACTTTGGCCACCTCATGCAAAGAGTTAACTCACTGGAAAAGACCCTGATGCTGGGAGGGATTGGGGGCAGGCGGAGAAGGGGACGACAGAGGATGAGATGGCTGGATGGCATAACCGACTTGATGCACATGAGTTTGGGTGAACTCCGGGAGTTGGTGATGGACAGGAAGGCCTGGCGTGCTGCAATTTATGGGTTCGTAAAGAGTCGGACACGACTGAGCGACTGAACTGAACTGAACTGGAGACTAGTAATCCTTTATGGTGATCAGTCTAAAAGGGGGCTTGAAATGCTATGTAAAATTGTGTTTACATGTGCATATGTTTAGATTGTCATAGATTTTACCTGATTCTTAAAGTAACTGCAGGGGGAAAAAGCATCTAAAACTACATTTTATAGAGGAGAAAAATCAGTGCCTTGGGAACCAAGACCTTTCCCTAATTCACACAAAACTTTAGTGGGAGCAATTTGTATTATGATGTTCATTTAATTCTGAAGTCCATAAACTCAAACCAGACATATATTTTTTTTTTAATGATTTAAAGTCATTTGTCAGGCTCAGTGCATCTGCTGCATGACTCTACTGTACTATTAGGTGCTTTGGCAGAGTTTTAATTTTTTTAATGAGAAAAGTTCAAAAAGTAAAGGGAAATATCTTTGCCTTACTGGAAAAAATAAAGAAAGGCTATTAAAATAAGTTTATCAAATTAGATGTTGAGAGGAAAGGCATTTTGCATTGCACTAACACCAAGCTAACATTATCAGTACAACCTGAGAAGTGGACTATGTCCATTCTTTCTCTCTTTTTCTATTTCATAAGTGAATAGACATCTTGATAGGGCCCAGCTGCTATTTCCATTGACTTAATGAGTTTCTTAGTGCACCCCATTGTGACTCAGTATTAAAGAAACATATGGCACATTTAACTCTTAACTATGGATTTATTTGACTTTTTAATTGTGTATTTTCCACCTGTGACTCTGTAGATTCTTTAAGAAATCATATGGATATATATATAATATATATATGATTATATAAACATTCCAGTTGTGCTATTCAAATGGGTATATGAATGAAATAGTTTTTCTTCCTAAATGTTGTCAATAACTGTATGTTCTAGAAGAAAAAAACCTAAAAACAACATAAAACCCCTTATTTTAAAGCAATTGTGAATGTTTAAGACTTTTTGTAAAAGTAACAAAAATATGGAAAAAAGTACAACAAAAAGATTTAAATCAGTAACTTGATCAACTAGGTAGGATATCCTGAAATAATTGCACTAATGTCCTGTTTAAACATGGGCATTCTTTTAAAGATATTGGGTCAATAAAAAATGTCTTAAGAACAGAACTGCAATCATTGAGGGATTCAGGAAAATGGGAGGATAACATGAATAAATAGATAGGTTTCTTTATTTTTATTCTTGCAATGATTTTCTTGAATCTCATTTGATAATGAATCTCAAGTTATAAGTCTTCACGTAAATCTTAATACACCATTATAGATGACTAATTAGAGCTCAACATGAGAATTAAGTCATTCCCTCAGGCCACCTGAAAGAGCCCAATGTTAACTGCATTATGGCAGTGGGTTTTGATGTGCAGCTATTATTTTCCAAGCTTTGACTTTGAAGACATTGATCAAAAACTGCCACCTCCTACCATGTACAATAGCCCTGTCATTAGGCCTGACAACACCTCATAACAACCACCTTATGCTCACAAAGAAATGAATTTCAAAACTAAAAGATGTGAATGGCTAGGAGCCAAGGAGGAACTGATTTACTGAATTTACCTCTTATTTAGAATCCTTATTGTGAATGGAAGCCATTTTCTTACTCACACAGCTTTTTAATTGGGAAACTTGTAATGAAAGCTCCAGAAGACAGACCCTGGCACGCAAAGATAGGAAAAAAAGCCAACATGTATAACACCTTTCAAAGTTAATTTCATCATATTTTATAACAGTAATGAACAAAAAACTATTTTCTAGATTCTGTGGCAATTCCTCATGAAGAAAAGGATATTGAGGAAATGACTTACATTTCTTATTTGTGTTCAATCAGTGGAATATAGTAGAAACTAATTCATTAAAATGTATCTTTTTAAAAAAGTTAACTATTTTTCTTTCCAAAAGAGCATATATCAACTTCTCTTTGTCAAGTTTTATTTTATGAAACATTTAATTTTTTTTCCTAATAGTGAATGGTAAGGTCTCACAGTAGTTACCGTAAAGGGAAAAGACCTCCTTTGAATTGAATATCAGGTCTTGACAGGAGTAAAATTTAGTATCTAATCTGACTTTAGTGGTGCTTGAGAATGAAAGGAAAACATGTTTCAAATTTCTAATGGTATAAATAAATAGCAAGATTTTTTTTCTTGATTTCATCTTATTGTTATTTACGTGGTAAGATGTGAGAAAGAAAGTGGAGAGTGATAAAAATTCCATCATCAAACTTTGCTAGAGATTTGTAAACTATGGAAATTTGAATTTCTCTCTCTTTTAAATTTCATACCCTCTTTTTAAACTGGAACTGTTATTAACTGAAAGAATAGATATAGTTTCAAGATTTCTCATGTCTTAGTCAATAAGCACCTCTTCTGAGTAACTATATCATGAAAAACTGTACTTAATAGATTGCTTTGTGTGTCTCTATTATAGTGGGAATTTGCCTAACTTCTGGGGAGAAGCATGAATGTAAAGGAGTCTGAATATTAGAGTATTTTGAGGACATACACTTTTTAAAACTATAAATTTTTTTCATTTGTAAAACCAGGATAATATAATTGACCTCAATAAGTTGATTATGAGAATTAAATGATATAATATGTATAAAGCCTATGTATAGTACATGACACAAAATAACCAGCTCTTAAAGGGTAGCTATAATAAGGACAGAGAGGTTCTTCATATACTGAAGATCCTTTAAGAGAATAGCATTTTATGAAGAATTTTATTCATTAATGACTTGGTTTAATTAATTTACCTAGGATGCAATTTTTAATTCAATTTCTTATTAAAATGCTTTACCATTTAATATATGCTATTCATTCTGTTATGATCTTTAGCAGCCATGTAAAGGGCTTTCACATGCTTTCTGAGTGAAACAGACAGTCTTTAAATTGACTGTTTAAAAGACTGAAATCTGATGAAATGTTTCCATATACATTAATTTATAAAAGTGGATTCTATTCAGTGTAACACAAGTCACAAAGCTGATCTCAATGCCCGAGCATGAATTTCCTTTAAATATCCTGTGAGTTAAAAAGCAAAACAAGAGTTTCATAAGTTCTGAGCCCTATTTACACAGTAGATTTAGATTGATTAGAATAAACTAAATAAAGAACATAGTTTTGAACACCTGCTTACGCAATTAACCACAATGGCACCAAGGTTTCTACTTATAGTCTTTAAGTCAATAGCACTCCTTTATAAAGAATTGCTTAAATCAGCTAGTTCACAAAAGGTGTGTAATTTATTTAAAGAACCATCAGGGTATGTTATAATGATTGGAACTTTTGCCATGTTTTGCTTCAATTCCCCTCAGTCATACTCAATAAGAGATCTGCAAAATGGTGATTATCTTTCTATGATCTGAAACCTTGTAGAATTATTTTCCTAATGGAACTCTGGGTTATCATTGTTATTACAGGAGAAAATGGCATCAATTACCTAGTTTGAAAAAACACTCCCTTTAAAAGAAAAAAATATATATGGGATAATGATAAGATAAACTTCATATTAGAATTCAAATTCATTTTTCAGGATAAAAGTTAGTAGTATAAGTCAAAAGTTTAAAAAATATCTACAACCTTTAATTCTGTACTTTTATTTATCGGAATTTATTCTAAAGAGATAACTTATAATATAAAAAACATTTTAAAGTTCATATACTCATACCTTTCTTATTTAAAACAGGGAGGAAGTGAAAAATTATAAATATCCTTTATTAGAAGAATTGTTATTATTACATGACTAAATAATGGAAATTATGACTGCTGGAGCTCACAAAAGCTATGGAAATTGTATCAAAAAGTTAAATTAAAAGTGTTATATATACAGTAAATATCATAACCTTTTTTAATCTTAAAATAGATTATAAGCAAATGCTTATAATTGATGTTAATTCATCACATTCATAAGCACTTATGTGTTCTTAGATTGAAACATTTAAAAAAATGCTGGAATACAGTTACAGTGGGCATGAAAGTATAACTATAGAGTTTCATAAGACTTTTAAGAAAAAAGTCATACTTTATTTAATATTAAACAAAAGTACAGAAAACACAGCAAACTGTAAATGATACTTAAAATCACACTCCACTTTATATAAACACCATGGAGCTAAAGCCAAAAAAGATGACTATTTAGCGCACTGGAAATAGTTCTCAAAATTTTCAGAATATGAAGGAAAAGTAATGTGATATTAGTTCTTGTTCAGCCAACTGACAAATAAGTCTTGTGGCATCTAGTCTTTACTTATTTTCCAAGATGTATTAAGTGTTTACTATGTTGGGGGGATTTAGAAATGGATGTAGGAAAAAAATAGATACTTCTCTGTTCCCTGCTTTTGTTAGTTTCTTGATTTCTTGATTCCACGTAAGCATCCTCAACTGGTATGGAAAGGGTCATAAAGCAATAAGAGAAAATACGTTCTACTCACTTTTATAGTCCTTGTCCATTTGATAGTGAGGGAAAAATGTGTATGATCTTCAACTGGATTCTTGCAATCTGAGAGCAAGGGATCAGAGATGACATCCTCCAAGGAAGTCCTATTTCCTAAGATGTACAATGCTGTGGTGGGTTACAGCTCTAGCATAATGAATTAGCTCCATCCAGCTCTAGGGTACTCTCAGAAGGGAGCATTTGCTGGTAGATACTGGTTTTGGGGGGGGGTGACAATTTTTGGCCAGTGATGTATATCACCAAATACATTCATCTTTTCTCCAATACTTCAGGCAAGACTGAGTCCGAGAAGAGGCCTATTTATTCCCAGACTTGGGATGCCTACCCATTTGATGGGCCATAGTCCAAGGGCTGAAATTTGTCACTCTAACAAACTGTAGCCTCTCTCTCATGGTAACACTCAATTGACTCTTGAGAAACCCCAGAGAAAGAGAAGAGCAGTTCAAACTTCCCCTCAAAACCCACAAAAAATGACATTAGCACACCAGTATGGATGTCCCTGGTGGCTTAGATGGTAAAGCGTCTGCCTACAATGTGGGAGACCTGGTTTCAATCCCTGGGTTGGGAAGATCTCCTGGAGAAGGAAATGGTAATCCACTCCAGTGTTCTTGCCTGGAAAATCCCATGGATGGAGGAACCTGGTAGAATACAGTCCATGGGGTCGCAAAGAGTCGGACACGACTGAGCGACTTCACTTTCAGTTTTTTTCATGCCTCTCAGAGGGCTTCCCAGGTGGCACTAATGGTAAAGAACTTGCCTGCCAATGCTGGAGACACAAAAGACATGGGTTCAATCCCTGAATCAGGAAGATCCCCTGGAGCAGGAAATGGCACCACACACTCCAGTATTCTTGCCTAGAAAATTCCATGGACAGAGCAACCTCGCAAGCTATAGTCCACGGTGCTGCAAAGAGCTGGACGCAACTGAGCACATAGCACACATGGCTCTGCGAAGCCTTGGAGTAGTTGGGCTGTATAAGGTGTGTTCACATGTATCCTGAAGCATGGAGTGAATTATGCAAAGAATAAGCAATTTAAAAGCTTTTCCTTCCAAATCCATAGTCTTCTTGCCAGAACCTTCTAGCCAAACTAAGCATATCCTCTTTAACTTTCCTTTGCTGCCAGTTAGTACAATATATAAAGACAAGAGATGCTTTGACTGAGGCCTTAATGGGGGTAGTAATGAGGTTCCTCAGAGACTAAGAACATTAATGAAAAATAACTTCAGACTAGAACTGACAGATGAAGTGACCCATAGACTTAGAAATATCCTTGTAAATGACAATGTTTTCAGTTGCCAGTGGGAAAAGTGAAGCTGACTGGGTTAGTCTTGCCTAAGATCTTGTAGCTTAGTTACTACAAGAGCCAGGTCTATTTTTACAGTTGCTGATTCACACTTCCACTTCTCTGTGCTGAGTGGTTGGTATAGTGAACCAACAAAAAATGGCAGTTGACTATAAGAGTTTAGAGTGAATGAGGAATTGGAATAAAAATCAATAATAATTAAAAAAGGAGATGCATGGATGTTTTTGAGTTTGGGAGAAATTCTGTTTATTAGCTTCCCTTCCTTCTGATTTGCCACTATGTTTCCTATTTATTAGTCATTTTTCTTTTACTTTATTTAGAATAAATTTGTAAATGACATATCTGTGATACTTGTATGCAGTTTAATTAAAAGTAAGGTTTTTTTTTTTTTTTCTCATCACCTTTTCACTTGGTGAAACTGTTGCCACTGCTAAATTGCAGCTGTTAACATCTTCTTAATGATTTATAAGAATAGTTACAGTATTAAGTTGCTGTTAGATGCAGTAAAAAGCAGGGGAGGGGAACGTATATATAATTTAAGAGAAAGTATAAAGTACTATTATGAGAGGGGAAGAGATTCAGGCTTTCCAGTGTATTTGAGAAGAAATACAGCTTTTAAAATCATTGCTCTAGCTTTGGGTGATAAGATTAGGATTGTCTTTGCTCAGAATGCTATTTTATTCCATTCTTCTTCCAGAAGTAACAAGGAGTTTTATTTTTTATAACAGCTTTATAAGAGTATAATTGATATACAGTAAGCTGCACATATTTATTATACACAAATGGTGTTTTGATGTATGTTTACACAAGTAAAGTCATTATCACAATTGCAATAACTAACATATTTATCATCTCCAAAAGTTTTCTTTTGATTCTTTGTAATCCCTAATGCCCATCTTTCACTGCCCCTCCACAACCCATTTCCAGGAACTGCTGATGTGCTTAATGTGACTATAAATATCAAGGATTTTATATAAATCACATCATATAGTATATATTCATTTTTGTATTTCTCTCAGAATAATTATTTTTAGATTCATTCATGTCATAGCATGTGTCAATGTACTTTAGTTTGTTCCGTTATATGATTATACCAACTACTGATAAACATTAGGGTTTTTCCAATTTGCATCTATATAAATAAAGCTAATATGAATTTTTTTTACTGAACATTTGCTTAATTTCTCTTGAATTGATACCTAGGAGTGGAATATAATGACTGGATCATATAATATGAGCATGTTTAACTTTTAAAGAAATTGTCAACTGGTCTGCAAAGTGATTATACTATTTTACATTTCCATAAGCAGTGTTTGAAAGTTCTAGTTATCCACATTCTCATCAATACTTGATATGGTTAATCTTTCAAATTTTAGCCATTCTAATAGATGTGTAATGGTACTTCATGGTAAGTTTAATATGCATTTTCTTAGTGACTAATGGTGTCCAAAATCTTTTGTTGTGCTTATTTGCCACCCCACCCATATATCTTCTCTGGTGACATGTTTGTTTGTTCAAATCACTTAAAATATTTTTTTCTTACTGAGTTTTGAAATTTGTTTATACATTCTGTATACATGTCCTTTAACAGATATATGTAATACAACTATTTTCTCTCAGTTTCTTAATAGTGCCTCTTGAAGAAGAAATTTATTTAATTTTGATAAAGTAAAATTTATTGATTTGTTCTTTTTAATGAATCATATTTTTGGTGTTGTAGATAAGAATTCCTTTGCAAAACCAGGATCACAAAGGTGTTCTGTGTTACATGATTTTATGACTTATATTTAGGTCTGTGATCCATTTTGAGTATATATTTATAACTATAAGGCACCGATCAAAGGTAAACTTTTTTTTTTTTTTTGCATACAGATGTTCAATTTTCTTTGGAGAAGGAAATGGCAACCCACTCCAGTGTTCTTGCCTGGAGAATCCCAGGGATGGGGGAGCCTGGTGGGCTGCTGTCTATGGGGTCGCACAGAGTCGGACACGACTGAAGCGACTTAGCAGCAGCAGCAGCAGTTCAATTTTTTTGGCAGAATTTGTTGAGAAAAAAATGTCCTTTCTCCACTGAATTGTCTTTACACCTTTGTCTAAAATCAGTTGTCTATTTTTGGGTAAGTCTGTTTCTAAAACTGTCTGTTCTGCCATATTGGTTGATTTTTCTATCTTTTTATCACTAATGTACTGTTTTTATTTTTATAACTTCATAATAATTCTTGAAGTAAGATATTATTAGCCTTGCAACTTTATTTATTCTTTTTTCTTCAAAGATGTTTTGGCTATTCCAGGTCTTTCCTTGGCATTTCAAAATGAATTTTGGAGCAGGTTTGACAATTTCTACTAAAAAAGTCTGCTGGAATTTTGACTGAGGTTGAATTTATCTATAGATCAATTTAGGTAGAACTATATTTAGAATGTTGAGTCTTCTGACTGATGGAAATGGTCTCTCTCTCCATTTATTTCAATTTCCATTTTTTTTTTTATCAACAAGGTTTGTTTTTAGTCTTTCACACATTTTGTCATTTTGCATTTCAATAGACACACATTTTATTTAAATATGTTTACTTTAAGAATTATTTTCACTTATTTGGGTGAAAATCAATATCACTTGCCATAATTGGAAGATAACTGAAAATCAAATAAAAACAGAAAAATAGTGTTAAATTCTAGGTAAACGGTGTTACTTGTTGAGGTGCTTTTAATTTTTTTAAAGCATAATTGATAAGGCTTAACAAATGATAGTCATATTTATACCAAGTTGAGCATTTTCTTTTATGTAATCAAGATTATTGAAAAATAGTAGAAAAAAGGAATTGTTTTCTCACTAGGTATTTCACTGTGCTTTAATGATCCATATAGCACTGAAAACTCATTACTCATACATTTGATGTGAGTTCCACAATAGGGGAATAAATAGCTTTTAGGCAGGAGTGGCTTGAGCAAAGATATAGAAGTCTGAGAAAATTGGGTATTGTAGATTCCACAGAGGTTAGGAATAGATCCCAGAGTGGCAGTTCAAAACCTTGGTTATATATAATCTTCACCTTGAGAGTTTAAAAGACTCAGAGCAAAAAGAATCAGAATACTTGGTTTAGAGTATTTAAATAAGTTCCTTGCTGCTGCTGCTGCTAAGTCACGTCAGTCGTGTCTGACTCTGTGCGACCCCATAGACGGCAGCCCACCGGGCTCTCCCGTCCCTGGGATTCTCCAGGCAAGAACACTGGAGTGGGTTGCCATTTCCTTCTCCAGTGAATGAAAGTGAAAAGTGAAAGTGAAGTCGCTCCCCTAGGCAGTTCTAATACTTAGGAAGGGTGGGGAAGTTCTATGATAGAATATCAGGATGCCAATATGGGAGGATGGTAATGGTGATGTTGGTGTAAAGTGGGCCAGTAAGAGCAAGCCCATATTGATTAGCAATGTCTTCCCTGGATGTCAATAGGTGGAATGGTAAAAATTTCATTATTACTTGCTATCTTAGTACTAGAATATGAATTGCCTGTCAAGGCAGTTGAATATTACCTTGAAAAACTGATAGAACCCTGACTGTCTTTTCCATTAAGGAACACACTCATGACTTTCCTGCTTTATTTTTTATTTTTTACTTTCCTACAGCAATATGATATTTTCTTACAATTAAAGGCATTAAGTGCATATTTTAAGTGTGTAATTAATAATAGCATGTTTAAAGAATGGTCTAGATGACCCTCCCCAACACTTTACCATAGAAATGTGAAGTATTTTTGAAAGTTTTAACACAATTGCTACCTATAAGTAGTTATAGATAAGAAATTCATTAGGGTTTCTTTGGATGATAATATGTCAAAATATGATATATAGAATCCAAATTTGCATGTCTAAATAAACAGATATATGTTAAGATTCTGAACGTGAGTCAGGTCCCTTAAATACTTATCCACTGTTTGCTGCAGCCCTAAGGCCCTAAAATAAGGTATCTTTCAGGTGTGGGTAATATTTGCAGCTTGTTTGTGCTTTCTCATTAATTTTGACCGTGCTACCAATCTAAGCTGGAGAAGGAAATGACAACTCATTCCAGTTTTCTTGCCTGGAAAATCCAAAGGGCAGGGGAGCCTGGCAGGCTATACAATCCATGGCGTCGCAAAAAGTCGGACACGACTGAGCGACTGAGCGACTGAGCACACACACCATCTTAAACACTTCATCTGGGAAAAGGAAAGAAACGGAGAACTCCATGTTCAAATCTTCAGATCGTAGGAGGAGCTAGGAACTGGGGAAAGAACTTCAAATCTTGCTTAATTTACGAAGGACAAAGAGGCATGGGGAAGGAGAGAAGATTATCTTTCAAAAAAAAATACATTGAGGAATTCATGGAGAAGCATGTGGGAGAAAAGAGCTTTTGTGTGTGTGTGAAGGGGCAATTTCTTGTGTCTCCCACCGCCCCTCCTGCCAGACGGTCAGGTCCCGCCGCGGCCCTCCCTCCCCAGTTTCAGCCCTTGGCCAGTAGATTCAGTGGGCGGGGTAGCCTCTGCAGTCTTGCCTTCTCTTGCTTCCGAAGGCGAAGGAGCGCGGAGAGCACGGCATTAACTTAGCGCCCTGGGACTTTAAGAGGCTCAGTGGACTTCTGCGCCTCTTAGAGTCTCCAGCTCTGGGAAGCGGTTGTCCCCAAGTTCATCGCGGGAATTGTGTCAGACTTTGTCGGTGTGGAGGTGGTAGGCAGAGGGACCAAGGCGGACCCTCTCGGCTCCCGCATCCCACAGGGTTAGCTACGGATTGAGCACACTTCTGTTGCGACTCCTCCCTCACCAGACACTTCTCGGCAATTGAGCAGCCACAGTGTGGCAGTAGAGACCGCAGCCGCAGCGGCCCACTCCACCTGGCCCCAGGACTGGTGGTCGCGGCCCCTCCGCCCCCGTCTCCGGCGTTACCGGTACCCCCGGGGATACCTGTTCCTCCAACTTTCCTGCGCCCGTCCAGCCTCTTTCTGAGGGCAGCCTCCAGCGCGGGAAGCGGAGGTTGCCCGCCGCCTGCCGAACTGGAAAGGGGGGTGGGCGCTGTGGCCGGTGGCTACCCACGGACACCCAAGTGCGCCCGTTGTCGCAACCACGGAGTGGTGTCAGCCCTCAAGGGCCACAAGCGCTTCTGTCGCTGGCGGGACTGCGCGTGTGCCAAGTGCACCCTGATCGCCGAACGCCAGCGTGTCATGGCCGCACAGGTGGCGCTGCGCAGACAGCAGGCCCAAGAGGAGAGCGAGGCTCGGGGGCTGCAAAGGCTTCTGTACCCTGGACCCTCAGGGCCAGGGGGTCGGTCATCCGGAGGCAGCAGCAGAACGGAGACTTCCCAGACGACCTCGAGCGGCCCTGCGACGGTGACTGCTCTGGGACTGAGTGCCTCGAGACAGGCTAGTGGTCTGGCGACCCCTGTTTTCGAAATTTTCCAGCCAGATTATATAGAGGAAAAACAAGGTGAGTAGATCTCACATTTGCTCTTTGCAAAATAAAAATGGTTGTTTTGGAGGAGGAAAAAAAATCTTTGAAATAAGCAGCCATGGCATGGAGGAGGGCGAGAAAGAACTTGAAGCATTTAGGTTCTGGGAAACTGCTTAGAGACTTATCACATTCACTTCCTTAGGGCTTTCTGTCCCCTTAGATGATAGGATAAATGAAAAAATGAAGTGCCAGTGATCAGTTGAGGAACTCATTCTAGGAATGCAGTTTGTGCCCAAATTTCTCTGCGAGAGGAGAAGAACTTAGAGCAAAGATTGAGTGAAAAACTTAATGAAAGAAACTGCATTTTGAGCTTGCTCTGTATTCTTTTTAGTTGCAAAACCAGAGTTAATGGTGATCTTGCATGGAAAACTCACTTGTGGTTGGGAGTACAGTCTTTACCTGTGGGACAGATCAACTAGAAATGGGGAAGAGACTGAAATCTTCCAAAGCATTTTTACTCTTTAAAAAATTTTAAGCGTTCCACCTCTTTTCTTCAGCTGCTTTTTAGCCTCCAACAGTGTAGAAAACTCTAACATTTCAAGTTTTACCTCTTCTCATAGGAAAGAAATTTAGGTTTTCTAAATTTAGGTTTGTAAAACCATTGATATGAATTTCAAAGTCCAAGAATTTCTTATCTTTGGGGATTTTAACCTTAGAGATTTCTTATCCAATAAGTTTTAATTTTTTTCTCTTATTGACTACAAACTGCCTTTACCCTCTATGTCAGGTAAAAAGATTTCTTTTTTTGACTAGGGTTATCCCAAATTAACCTTTCATGCTAACATAAATCTTACTGTATTTTAGCAAATTTCATAATTCTACAGTAGGTCATTCTTGCACGAAAATGTCATTTTGGTGTTTTTGTATAAATCCAAGATAGGTTGAGTCATATGAAATTAAAATATAATGATGTATTAAGTTATTAATTAGAAAACCTCTCTGAATTGTGAAAATTGCAGCTCTTAACAGATCACAGCATTTACTTTTGAAAAAAGACTCTACTTAAATAAGACATATATGATTTTGTTTTCACCGATGTCACTTTTTGTCCATGTTCTAGTTTGTGTCAGTGGACAAAATGTAGTTTAAACATTTCTCATCAAAAATCAAGGAGGGCTGAAGAATAAAGTTGTTAGGCAAAACTGCTCTAAAAAGAAGCAAAAATTAAAATTCTGCAAACTAAATTGACAATGAGATCTGACTGTCAACCTTCTGCTAGGCATTGACTTATGTGATTTTTTTTGAGAGGGTGATGTTTATAGATCATTTATTTTATTTTATTGTTTGCCTCAGTTGACCTCTTTTTTTTGAAAAGACACTTCTAAATTGACTACCTTCTCTTATACAATATCCATGAACTGTAGTAAACTAGTGTATTTATTCATTAAACAAACAGTGGTTCAGAGGTGAATAAGATTTTCCTACACAAAAGAATATTATAATCAAAAGAAGGAAAATTATATGTGTCCTAAAACTGCAGTATAATACATAGCATTCAATGATAAAAACCAGCTATAGGAGTTGAGAGAAAAGAGATGACATAACAATATTGCAGTATTTTAAAGACGCTTATTTTCTAGACAGTCTGATGCCATCAGTATTTCATTACATTGTATTGTGTTTTATGCATAAATTACTATAGAGATGAAAATTACTATAGAGATGAAACTGTGATACCTTACATGTTCAAGGGGTCATATGTAGTGAGTCATATTTATAAATAAAATGGAGTGGCAGACCAAGGCCGATCTATCTCTATATCATTAGATGACATTTATTGTTTTATTTAAAGGTGAAAATTCTAGAGTCTTTGTGATTTTGCAGAAGCAAAAAAAAAAAAGACTTTTTTTTGTCATGTTTGACGTAATGACAGCATTTTCATTCTCAATGTGTTAAATTGTACACATTTAATTTTATAAAGCAAACTGTAGATATTTGCTTAGAATATAGGACTGCTCTTTGAGAAAACATAGGAGCATTGCAAATCATTGCTATATGTGTTTTGTTAGTTCATAAATCTTGTTCGAAAAGAAAGTTTGACAATAAAACTGAATACCTCATTGACAGTTTACACTTTCTAATGGAAATAGAGAAACTCCATCTATAGATTAAGAGTAAATGTAAATCAAAATAAAAATATTTATTATTGTTTTCCTGGCATTAGCCTTGCAAAAAGTATTGAAAGATAGTCTTGTTTTATTAATATTCATATGCTCAACATATTGAGATAGAAAATCAGATTTTTCTGTGAAACTGTTTTCGGAACATTTCCCTTAATATTGAAAGGGAGTTGTGAGTTAAGGCAAATGACTAATATTTTCTACAAGATACTTTGAAAGTATATGCAGATTCCAATTGTGAAAAGAGTGCTGTAAATTATTTTCTTTTAGAAACAATTTGATTATAAACTCATTTACTGATATTCCCTAGAGATTTAATGAGAAAGTTCATATTTTACAGAGGATTATGAAAAATATCAACTCTCTATTGTGTCTCACACAAGCTCTGATATGATTTGAGATTGGTATAGCAGTTGTCATTATTGGTTTAGATTTGAAAGGAAATGAAAAATTCTGCTATTTTTTCACATTATTCAGGAACCTTATTTGGAACCTGAAATGTGAGTGAAAAACCAGTTTTTGAAATTTAGCATTAGTGATTAAATAGAATATTCATTTTAATAGTAAGATTGTTCTTTTTTTCTGATTTCTTATCTAAACAATTGTTTTATTTAGTGCTTTTTGCATATTGTCACTGTGGGAAAAAAGCCCTCATGTGAATAACAACAAAACTTGGGTAAAATTTATGAAAATTTTGAATCGCTAAATGGGGCAAATAATGTAAAATATTGGTGTTAACAGTTTTAGGGTAACAATAGATTTTACTTTCTGATTCCTAAATAACTACAGCATTTGTATATTATAGAACTTTGTGATCCTGAAATGACATGATAAATTGCATTTTCCCACTATTGCAACACTTGCATTTTCAGATGATATTTAAAAATTTTTGTTCATTAACATCTTTTACAGTGAATAATAAGTATTATTAATATACTATGAGTAAACAAGTTATTTTATCCAGCATTAATTATAGGTGGGCAGTACTTTGTTCTTGGACATTTTCCCTTTATTTCATTCCTTTTTTTCCTCTTCCCAGGACAAAAGGAGAGTAAATGTGACTCATGCCAGAGTGGACAAGAAGAACTGGGGTCTAAATCCCATCAGTTTACCCTGAGATCATCTCCTAAGTCTAATGATGTCACTGGAAAACAAAACATCAGGTCATCTATTTCAGAAAACCCAAACAAGGATGATAGCATTCAGTCTCTTCATCCTGGGGAGCAGTCAGGAGGGGAAGAGAGTCCCAGGTCCCTGTCATCCTCTGATTTGGAATCAGGAAATGAAAATGAGTGGGCCAAAGACTTCACTGATTCTACAGCCAGCCATCCCACTGTGTCCTCTAGACCAAGAGATCCTCTTGATATCCTTACCAAGATTTTCCCAAGTTACAGACTCAGCAGGCTAGAAGGCATTCTGCAGTTCTGCAAAGGGGATGTTGTCCAAGCTATTGAAGAGATCCTAAATGGAAAAGAACACAAACCAGACACCAGGGACCTAGCAAATTCAGGAGCATTGGAAAACACAGCTTTTCCGAGAGTTTCGAATTTTAGTTTAGCTGGAATTGGTTTTGGAACTCTAGGAAATAAATCAGCTTTCTCTCCCCTTCACACTTCTTCTGCTTCTTACGGAGGTGATTCAAGTCTCTATAGCTTAAATCCTAGACTAGGTATCAGTCCATTTCGACTGGCATATTCCTCTCCAGGGAGAGGGCTGTCTGGTTTCATGTCCCCCTATCTGACTCCTGGGTTGGTACCATCATTGCCTTGTAGGCCAGCTCTGGATTATGCCTTTTCAGGAATGATTAGGGATTCTTCTTACCTTCCCATCAAAGACTCAGTAACTGGTGGCAGACTGTATTCCAGGCCAAATCAGAGCAACCTGTAATGCATCTGCCTACCTCCCTTTCTGGAATATTTCTAGAAGCATGCACTATAACCCACATACCCACATCTATTAATGTGTTCACTACGTATCAGTCTTTAAAAATGCTATTTTTTTTTACAAGCAATATAATAGATTTGAGATCTAAAGACTCTTCTTTAGCGTTTATTAAGTGAAAGAAACATTTAAACATCATGTGTGCCTTGAATAAAACCATTTCAGGAAATATTTTTACTTTAATGAATTTTCTCCCTAAGATATCGGTTGTAAATTCCCAATTTAAAACTATACTTGTTTTTAGTTCATTGAAAAAATGGAGCATATAATTATAACATACATTATGAAGCAGTCTAGGATTATATAAAATGAGCCGGAAGTAAGAATTGAAAAATTGAGGTAATTCTAAGTAGTATTCTAAACTTTTTTTCCTCCTTCTGCTTCTTGTACACAGGAGAGATAAAAGGTATTCAAAGTATTTTATTCACATATAAGTGATTAGTAGTTAGTAAAACTTTTGAGACATTTAAGTCCTTATTTTTTTCTGAATGCCTTGTTTTTCATTCCTATCTGCCATTGGTGATAAGTGCCATTTATAAAACATTTCTGTTTAAAGGACACTTTTTGTGAGTTAAACAAAGGTCTATGAAGTAAATCTTAGGAAATGAGAAATGCTCCATCTCCTGGCCACTATCACTAATTGCAGCTAAGTGCTGGAATGGTGTAGAAATTAGATACAAATGGTTCCTAATATTAGTATGATGTAACCATTTTTTGAAAATGATTATTTTGGATCATGCTATATTTAATTTTCATATTATAAAATGAACATCTAATGCGGATGAGGATTTAAATCTTTAGGCTTATGCTTTTATCTGGGGAAATAACCTTTTCCATATGTTTATGGCAGGACTATGGCAGCCATTCTCAAAGGTAAAAATCATTTTATTCAGAAAACTTAAATAGCTGCTCATATGAATATTAAATGACTCTAGATAGATAATGCTTAATGCATTGAGGGGATAAGAGATTTCCAAGGGGAAAAATTGTCATTAAATTTTAAAGGTTTTCTTGAGATTTTAAAATTACTTTTGTTCTCCATCTAGAGAATTTGAAAGTTATTTATTTTAGTCAGTGGGAAGTCCCTGAGAACAAAACAATTTTATGAAATTTTCTTTATTTGTCATCATTTATCTTTTAAAGGATTGGAGCTCTATTCTGTTGTTAGGAATAAATGGAAATTCAGCTGTGGTGTGAAATAGTTGATGAATTAGAGATGGTTAAAAGAATTTGACAGCAGTATTTACTAAAGATTTCTTAAATTATGTGTATGTGTGTGTGTATGTGTGTTTATATATACTTGTGTATCTTACTGTCTGTATATTATACATTTAAGCTCTGTTGGTTCTATCATCTTTAGACTTTTCCATTGAGCCAGATAAGAATATATTTCTAAAGTATATTTTACCAGCAAATATCATATTAAATAACTGCATAGAATCTGATGCTGATTTAGGATGTAAATGTGTAATAGAGTATGCATTATTTTTAATGATATGAATGTGAGAAAGCAGATCTTATAAAGATTTGATACAGTTAATATTCATTATTTATTAAAAAGGTTTTAGATTCCAAGCCTAAATCATAGTATAATGCTTGGCAAGTAGTTGATATTCAATTAATATATACTAAATGAAGGAACCATTTTGGATGGTAGATCTCTTTGAGACTGATAAAACCAAAGAACTCTGCAAAGTGGTTTACAGACATAGTTTTGAATACAATTTCTTGGGATTCTTGACTCTCCTAAATGCCATTCAGGTTAGAATATTTGGTGATTTTTAAGGTATTTCCACTATATTAATTCATTTGTTGAATGTTATTTTAAAAGTGCTAGATTCTATAGAGGATACCGAATGTAAAATGTGCTCTCAAAGAAGTTACATTATACAATAGAGATCTGATACAACAACATAAGAGCGCTAGAGTTGCTGGATTCTTTACGTGGATTATGTGATGATGTGCATGTATCCATTTGCCTTTTGAACTGGGGAGAACATCCATTAGGGACAGTTTTCAAATTTTAAAAACTGTTTTATAATTTTAAAACTTAAGTTAATTTACATAGTACTTTATACATTTCCTACCCTTTACAATAAGTTTAAAACTCAAACAATCTTACAGAACATTTTGTCCAACCACTAACTTGAATGTGAGGAGATTGAGGTTTGGCAATAGTATTGCCCATCCTTATGTTAAGATACTATTGCCAGTTGTTAGGAGTGGAAGTTACTTTACCAGTTTCAATTAGACTATAAAGTCTGAGGAAGGATTCATGCCTGTTTGTCCACTCACAGCTTCCTAGAGTTTCTGGGACATAAATAGGTGCTCAAGTTTTCCACTGACTGAAGTAAATGAAAGATAAAAATGCTAGTTTATTCAACAACTATTTATTAAGCACCTACTTTGTGCCAGGCATTGTGCTAGATGAGAGGATAAAGAGGTGCCAAGATATGAGACCTGCCCTCAAGCTGCTCACAGACTGTTACCCATGTATACAAAACCAACCCACCAACCAGTGGTGGCAGTATTTGACAGTGTTGCTACATCAGTGAGTTCTGTGTAATCTTGAGGTTTATGCTCATCCATGCAGCTTGAGGTATGAACTCCTAAATCACTAATTAAGGATGGGAAGGAAGAAGGAGAATACCTATTTCCATGTTGATTCCTCTGATTCAATGCATAGGCCTCATGGTGTAAGCTGTCATCTAGCTATGGATTAGAGTTAGGGGAACAACTGAAGAGCAAGTGAGTAAAATCTGCTATTTTTCCCTTCAACTTCTGCTGAAACAAAAAGATGCTGGGGATTTTAAGACCTTCCCTTCTAGAGATTCCTATCTGTGAACTTGGAACTAAAAAAATTATTTACAAAGTGACCTATCCATTCAACTGTTTTTTAAAATGCATGTTCCTTAGACATTTATTTGTCTTTGAAATTAAAAAGCCTTCAGAATACAAGAGAAGCTTATGTACTGTGTAAATAGAATTATGCTGGCAAGCACAAGAGGAGATGAAGCATCATCAGCTTCATAAAGTCAAAGGTCTACTCAGGGCAGCCTGATTCTTAAGCATAGATGCTCATCCTTTAGGAGAAAGGATCTCACTCAGATTCATTCTTCCCATCCCCACACATCTCCAAATAATCTCATTATTGATGCCTGCACTGCAAAGCTATACCTTTAATTATTTGGCATCATGTCCTGTAAAATGTAAGCTGTTTTGATGTAATACTTCAGAGCAACTGTGCCAAACATAAAAATACCCTTTGTTGGTTTTTGCTTACTAAATATTTCTCAAATGAGAAAAATTCATTGTCATTTCCCCTTTATGAACTCCATGCTAATGATGAGGGGTTCAGGGGAAAATAGGATGACAAGTATAAGAACTATAGAGATGTCTATTTCTCATTTTTACCTAATTGGTAATTTAAAAAATGGCATTTTAATTTCTCAAGACTGTGTCACAGTATCCGTAAGTCAAAATGACCACATGACGTTGTCTCATGAGAACATTAATAGTTTTAAAATAGGTACACAAATGTGGTCTTTTCAAAACATCTGTGTCAAAATGTTTTTTAAAAATATCCAATGTTAACATCCATCCTAGCAACGAGTTCAGTAAACAATGGACTAGATGTTTATAGTTAGCAGGAAATATAAAGAGAGTTGAGCAAGTGTGCCAAAGATTGTTGACTAGAAAAATCTGAGTCAAGCAGCAAATGTTTTAGAATCCTGTCCTTGACCTTTTATAAAACTTCTGACAGATGAAGAAATAAAGATATACAATTCATTGTTATCTTATTCATGGACCACACTCATCTGTGAACGGCAGCTGATTTTTCAGTTGACAGAATCAAATTTTAAATGATTGATTCTTAGACTGTAATTCCTATTGCAGTGAATTGATATAGCATTCAAGATCTTAGGGTTAAAAAAATCAACTGTACACACATAGATAAGAAGAAAGAGAGACCTGAGTTTGCAACAAGTTTTTGAGAAAAAAAGTAATGTTATTTATTGGTAGATTTACTGTGAGATTACCATGTAACATGGCTGTTCTAAAAGTTCAGTTGATATTTAGGTTACATTAATAGGAAAAATGTATGTAGAAGGAGGGAGATGATGGTGCCATGTACTCTGAAATATGAGTTCTTCAGATATTAGCTTAAGTAATGTGTTCAGTTCTGAGTGCCATATACGAAGAGTGATTCTAAAACTTGGGATATAAGCAAAGAGGCATAAGATACTAAATGACTATGGTGGCAATGTAGGGTTCTATAAGAAATATTTTTAAAAGTAGGAGAAATGAAAATGTTTAAAGAACTAGCATATAACAAAAATGACTATAAGGTGAATAGAAGGCAAAAGTTACATAGAGAATTTAGAGGAACATGAAGGATACTGTAACTGCATTTAATCCACTTCTAGTGAACCTGGAACCCCAAAGGCAGACATCACTAGAGAAATAAACAATGTTCGGTCCAGTTTGTTTGTTGCTGTTTGATTGTTGATTTCATAGGTGAGCCATTCTTTTTTTTTAAATTTTATTTTATTTTTAAACTTTACAATATTGTATTAGTTTTGCCAAATATTGAAATGAATCTGCCACAGGTATACATATATTATTGTACATGTTTTTTTGTTTTTTTTGATTCTTTTGCGGGATATATGGAGTAAATGAGCAGCAAATGAGTTTTATGTTTATGCTACATTTATCAGTCAGTATTCAACCAGGAAAAGAGTACCAGTAGGGAGTTATTTTATATTATAAAATATAAAGTTATTTTATAAATTAGGGAGGTATTTTAGAAATTCGACTGAATACGTACATAAGGAGCTGGGAAGATAAAGTTTGGTAGAGGGAAATAGGCAGATCAGAGAGTTACTAACTAATCTGCCAAGTGTTGGTGTGGGTAGACAAATGGTCCTTTCAAGAGAAGTAGAAATTTTCAGGAAATCTGTGAGATCTAGCATGTCAAGTCACTCAGATGGTTCCAAGGAAAGGTGTTGTGAAGGAGGTATAAAGGAAGTTAATGACTCTGCACAGCTTCTAATACTGTGGGTCTGGAAGCAGGTACCAGGTGATGGACCTGCAACTACAGTTGATCAGCAAATCCAGCAGTCCAGTGCACCCCTTGTCAGTATGGCGTTCATACTCACTTTTACTAACCATATTTACTTCCCAATAAAGGTAAAACGTGATTCATTATTTCACCTAAAATTGATTCTTTGTTCAATGAAAACATATATGTCCCTTCATAAGAGAGGATACAAAGTGATTTACCCATGTTTGAGGGATGCTCATTCCTCTTCTGTCTGAGTCAGAACCCCCCTTGAATATCCTATCATTCTGAGGTATTGTTATAACCACTGTTAGTAAATCTTATGTTACAATAAGGAAATGGGGGACACTTAGAAGCAAGGAAGAAATAAATGCTCCTATCAGTGCCCTCATGTTTTCAACTAGTCATGAAATCAGTAATATTTATAACTTTGCCCATTCTCCATTTCATATTCTCTCTACTCTGCTAGTGTGTAAGTCAGTTGTGTTTCCTTATTTGTTGAGATTACCCAAATCTTTATTCCTGTCTGTTGTTATAGTCCTGTCTTTATTGGGTTGTTCTAGCTTTCCATTAACTTTTACCACAGAATATGGGAAGACTAAGCGATACTCTGGAGGATCTCCTGCATTCTGGAAATATTTTCCTCACCCTTTCTTGTGTCAGTGTTATGAGGTGCCCAGAGTAGCCAGTGGTAGTCTTAGGTTCCAGTACAATGCTGTATTCTTTGGTGGAATCATTTCTCCTTTTGGAAGTACAACTTCTAAACCCCCAAAAAGTTATAGGGAAAGGAAATGAAAATGTTGCTTTTGCATCATTATTGTTAATGTGAGAGGAGCTGTTTCCATATCTGTCCTATGGTTCCTAAACTCCTAAATTCTGAGTATAGGAAAAACATCACTACATATTTATAGCTTATTCAAAGCATTTCTTGCATCCTAGATGACATTATTTCAGCCCCATAAAGTGCTGTCACCAGCTGGTGCCATAACTGAGTCTTCCAAAGGCCATTCCATAATTTTATTAGGCCAGCTGTTTCAGGATGAGGGGAACATAATGACACTAGAGAAGTGCATGAGACTGAGACCAATGTTGCACTTCACTTGCTATAAAATTGTTTTTTGTCTTTTTTTTTTGTCATAAGCAATGTTGTATGGAATACTGTGTAGATGAGTATGGCATTCTGTAAGCCCACAGATGGTGATTTAAGCAGAAACACTAGGGCAGGAAAGGCAAAACCATGTCTTTTCCAGTGAGAACAAAGAGAGCTACTCCTTCAATGATGGGAGTGATTCAGTGTAACAAACTTGCTACCAGGTGTCTGGCTAGTTCCCCAGGGAATGGCCATTTTAGGGTTCAGTGTTGATCTTTGCTCTTGGCAGGTTGGGTACTCAGCAATGACTTTAGCCAAATTGGCCTTGATGAGTAGAAATCCATTTTGCTAAGCCTATATATAAGCTCCATATTTCTATGTAATTATTGTCTTCATGAGCCAATTGAGCAATGATGGGAATAAAAGAATGGGAAAAGAATGAGTTACCTTGTGTATATGTTTATTAAGGTCTCTTCTTCTAAGGTTGCTGTTTGGTGAGTATTTGTTTGGGACAAAAATGTTCTCTTATTCATACCCATTTGGAGAGGTCTTTCCACATACATCTGTAGATCATATTTCTTCATGTTTCTTCCAAGTTTCTGGCCATCCAGCCAAACTGTTAGTCACTGCTCATGACTCATTCTAGATTTATACCTCTATTCACCTCTACTTCCAGGCAGTATGAAAGCTTGAAGTTCTTCCCATTGAAAAGCTTTTTTTTTTTTTTCACCACTTTCAGGGTCTTTCAGGGCCACACGTGCAGTGCAGCTGTCCACTTCAGCTACTGTCACGATAGTGTGGGGAATTGTTTGATTAAAGATCACATTGTGCTTTCTCATTCTGTTTTCATAGACAACTTCACATTACAGAAAAAGAGAGGAGGCAGTATGGCAGGAGTACGTGAACCATGGATGTTTGAGCCACTTTTTGTGCAACTTATTTGTGACTTCAAAACTTGTGGAGAAAAGCCTAACTATTACTTCCACTTGATGGAATACTGCTACAGCGAGCTTTTGGGGCAGACAACATCCTATTCATTAGGAGTGTTTCAGGGCACATCATTATTTAATGACCAGTAGTAAGTGTTTGCATTCAGACAGGACCCAGTAATGTGTTAGAAGCTATTTCTCAGTTGAGAATAATCTGCTGAGAAAGTATAACTTTTCTCCAAAATCCCAAAGAGATATACTATGTTTTATCTGTAAGGTTTTGCTTTAGGTTCCTTTAGGATCCCCAACTGTCATAGGCACTTCAAGCATGTGAACCAAGTGGCAAGACAGATTGAATAGAAGCTTGGTTCTGTTGTAGAACCTCCTTTTGATCTGGACCCCAAATTGACAGCCTATTGGGTAATTTGGTACACAGGTTAAAGTAAGATGGCCAAATCATTTATTTTTTGCAACCCAAATTTAGAGATCCACTTCTCAGAGATAGCAGGTATCAGATGCAGAAACACATTCACCATTTGATAAGAGAAATTTTGACAGGCACCAGACCACTGATGCCTAGAAACTTCACATATGTAATGTATCTCTCATTTTCTGTGGTGTTTATTCTTCCATTCTCTGGTATGCATATACCTTAATAAGATATTTAATGTGTATACTACCTTTTGCTCATCAGGTCAAATCAGCATGATATTATTTATATTGTTGGCTTGCTTGATGTCCTGTAGAATAGAGAAGCAAACAAGTTCCTAGTGGACTAAACTATAGAAAATGGCTGGAGGGTTGGTAGAGCCCTAAGAAGTTTACTGCTGTTTCTGGTGACTTTAACAACTCCAGAGAAAAACTATTTTTGAGATCAATAGCTCAAACTGGAGAAAAGGGGCAGTATTGATTTGCTCCAACAAAGCAAACACATCTGGAAATATAGCTGCAGTTGTAGTAATCACCTAATTTTATAATAGTGTACTCTCATTCCTCAAGATCCATCTGCCTTATCTATAGGCCAAATAGATGAATTGAAAGGGGATGTGCTAGAATCCTTTAAACTTCTGGTGGGGATACAAACCTTGGCAATCTCTCCAGGATGTTTGTTTCACTACTTCAGTGGGAGTGTAAGTTCTAAAGATCTCCATTTGAAATTTCCTATTTAATCATCCTCAATACACAGGAAGCCTAATTGTTGTAGGTCAGGGATCCAATTTGGGGATTCTCCCAGTTGCTAGATATGTCTTGACCAATTGTGCTTTTTAGAGTTGAGGAAATAAACACTGGGTAAATGGGTACATATTGGACCAACTGTAAGACTGGTTTGAAACAAAATGTCAGTAATGATTAGATCTCATTCCTCTTCCTTAAACCTTATCTAGCCTGGTGGATCATAGTAGCAGTTTAGCTTACAAGGGAATAGCCATTATCCAATAAACACTGAAAAAATTATTATTTATCTTTTCCCAGGGTATAGTCACCTGGTAAATTAGCTCATGTCCTCTTGGATTAAGCTAGGAGAAAGATTTATAGTTTAAGTTATTAGAGGTACAGCAGAGTCACTACTCAAGGGGATCATCCTAAGTTTTCATAACAGGTTCAAGATTAGACATTTGTTGAAGAGCCATGAGTGTCCATTATGGTGATTCAAGAAAGAGTTTCATCAGAGTTAGTGCTTTCCCACATATACAAATAAAGTATGACTTTACCATATTTCCCACCTATTTCAGTCCTAAAAATATGATTGAGTAGTCAATGCCAAAATCTCTGCAGGCCAAATCTATCTGTTGCTTCAGCTCAGTGTTGTTTTTTTAAAAAATAATATTCATACTCATCCATCGGTGCCTGAAAGACATGTGTGCTCTGTGTTGTTTAGTGGAGTGTTCTGTATATGTCAATCAGATACTGTTGGTTGGTTGTGTTGTCTAGTTCTTCTTTATTCCTCCTTTATTATTATTCTGATAATCACATGAATTGCTGAGAGTGGGGTGTTAAAATTGCCAGCCATAATTGTGTTCCTTGCTCTCAGTTTTAGCAAAATATACACACACAACACATATAATTTTACCTCCATGTAGAAAATATTACTATTAGTAAATTAAATAATCGGGAATAATATAATTTGGTGACTGATGAAATGCTGAGTTTTTGTCATTTTCAGGTTTTCAAAACCAAAGCAGATGCTTTGGTTCATATATTATAATTTTATTCTTTGATTTAAAAATTTGTTTTCTAACATACTCTTAATACTTTCAAAAATATAAGGATAAATTAAGTCTTATAATTTTTAATCCTTGTAGTCTTTATAGACAAATGTATAAACCTATGATTATTTCCATGGGTGGAACACACTGGGAGTTTTATTACAGTAAGATTACTTTGACTTAAAAATGGTATGTCTTAACATCTTGTCAAAAAGCAATTATGAATTCACAGTTTAAACCATTTTACCCTTCTTGTTGAATATACATAGCAGTGATAGATTTAAAATACAGTTATTTAGAAATTAAAAAGACATAGCCTTGCTCAAAGACAAGATAAGTATCTCAAGAGATAAGAAATAGAGCAGGATCTGACAATAAAGAGAGGGCTGGACTAATTTCCCAGCATTATCTTCTGTTCATGGGTAGTGGAATTAAAAAAAAAAAAGAGTGCTGCTAAGTCACTTCAGTCATGTCCGACTCTGTGTGACCCCATAGACGGCAGCCCTCCAGGCTCCACCGTCCCTGGGATTCTCCAGGCAAGAACGCTGGGGTGGGTTGCCATTTCCTTCTCCAGTGCATGAAAGTGAAAAGTGAAAGTGAAGTCGCTCAGTCATGTCCGACTCTTAGCGACCCCATGGACTTCAGCCCACCAGGCTCCTCCGTCCATGGGATTTTCCAGGCAAGGGTACTGGAGTAGGGTGCCATTGCCTTCTCCGAAAGATGAATGAGACTTTGGAAATGTGGTTTATATTCAGTTCAGTTCAGTCGCTCAGTCGTGTCCGACTCTTTGCAACCCCATGAATCATAGCATGCCAGGCCTCCCTGTCCATCACCATCTCCCGGAGTTCACTCAAACTCACATCCATTGAGTTGGTGATGCCATCCAGCCATCTCATCCTCTGTCGTCCCCTTTTCCTCCTGCCCCCAATCCCTCCCAGCATCACAGTCTTTTCCAATGAGTCAACTCTTCCCATGAGGTGGCCAAAGTACTGGAGTTTCAGCTTTAGTATCATTCCTTCCAAAGAACACCCAGGACTGATATCCTTTAGAATGGACTGGTTGGATCTCCTTGCAGTCCAAGGGATTCTCAAGAGTCTTCTCCAACACCACAGTTCAAAAGCATCAATTCTTCAGCACTCAGCTTTCTTCACAGTCCAACTCTCACATCCATACATGACCACTGGAAAAACCATAGCCTTGACTAGACGGACCTTTGTTGGCAAAGTAATGTCTCTGCTTTTCAATATGCTATCTAGCTTGGTCATAACTTTCCTTCCAAGGAGTAAGCGTCTTTTAATTTCATGGCTGAGAAAGGCTGCCATGCTTTCCTAGAGTTGTACCTAGGTTGAGCTGATAGAAAAGAGAAAATAATCATGTAACTAGGATCTAGATCATGCTGTGTTATGGCTTTTGATATAACTCCAATACTAATGTGAAACAGGATCCTTGAGGTGCCAGTGTAATGCATAATTCTTGTCTGGAGACCCTAGAATGCAGTGTAGGCAAGCACAAAACTGCTAGACAGGGAAAAATGTGAATAAAAAAGAAAAGAAAAATGAACTACCCCTAAATATAAGCATAGAAATTAAAATCCTAACGCACATGAGGAAATATACTTCCAAGACAGATAGCCATTTCAAGAAACAATAGAGATATGAGCATATATCTATGATATTCAAGTAATAGGAAGATTTATAGATGACTATATATTTAGGTAAAGATTTGTTGATGACCTTATAGATTTAGGTAAAGATTTGTAGATGACTTTATAGATTTAAAGGCCCCAAAGATATAAAAGTAGAATAGTTAAAAAGAAATTAATTCATGAAACAAATTCAGATTGATATGTATTTCTGTGGAACAGTTGGATATCGTAAAAACCAATAAAAATATTTGGGATAAAAAGTATTGAGAAGATAATTCATTGTAAAATTATACTAAAAATTCATCTGGAACCTAGCATTGAGAGAAAGAGATGAAAAAACTAAATGGTTATTTAAAATGTTGATAGGAAATAGATTGAGAGGCTCTAACATATGTCCTGTGGGAGTTCTAGGAGTAGAGAATTATGCAATAATAACTAAAATATTTTTAGTTGTGCAGTAGTTGGAAAAAAAGGAAAATAAGTTAAAAATATGTCAATAAATATTATAAGTGACTATATATCTACTTTTTTAAAAAATTAAAAGAATTGTGGACGTTAGGTCTCGGCAACAACTATGTAGAAATTATTGGTGGAGGAATGGATATTTGTAGGACTCTCCAACCCACGGAGTTCGCATACTTGCACTGTGCCCTTTACACCTTCCTCAGAGTCAACTCTGTAAGGACTTGTTTTTAAAGTTTCCACTTGAGGGCGCTGACTACTGTGGGAAGTGAAATACCACAGACATCCAGTTACACAAGGAGCCTTTTTCCAGAACTTGACTTAATTTGTACCATGTTTCCAGTGTGTTCCAGTGACAGCTGTCCTTATTGATCAGTACCCCAGGCAGATGCCGTCTTTACCTATGCTGAGTACTTTACATTAGACATTTCATTACATTGCATTAATCTTCTCAAATATCTTGAGAAGAATACTTATCCCAATTTTATAAGTGAGCAAACAACCTGAAAAAGCTTAAGTAATACTCCCAAGTTATGCTAACTAGTGTGTGGTATAAAACTCAAACTTCAGCCTAGATTAGTGTAACCACAAAACTAATTTACATTCTTCCATGTTTTCTGCCTCTCTAAGGTGTGTATGTGTGTATGTAAGTATATGTGTATATGTACAGAATATAAATGTAATTTTACAGTTAATGGGAAAATTTATATTTAGATCATATTTTAAAAATTACATTTAGAGCATATTTTAAAACAGATTCCAAATTAAATATCTTGATGAAGAAAAAAAACAGATATAATTGTTTGCCTGTAGAGGAAATTCTGTTTTCTTACTGAATGATGCAATAAATGTGCTAAAGCAGAGACAGCATGCCCAACTGTTTTATCAGATTGGCAAGTCAGAATAAAACACCAAATTACTGTCTAGAAACAAAGCATATTTTTGTAACCAAGAGCTGTTTAAACCAAATGGAAAGCACCCTGGCCCATTTAATAAATAAGGTTTTTGCCCCCATTTCTTGTAAGATTGAGTTAGGTAAAGATTGTATTACTATTTGTATTTATAAGGGGTCAATTCTCTGAGCAGACTAAGCTACTAATTTATATAAAGTTACTCTTTCACAATATAAATAGTATGCATTATTACTTCACTTGTATGCAAATATATAAAATTTCCTCTAGGTAGCCCAGTTGATGCCATGGTCCTGGGTATGCATAGAAACACACTTCTTCCCATCTTTTTGTAGTTCATCAAGAAGCTGATTCAGCAGGTCTAAGTTGTTCAAGAGAACAAAACTATGATTATAGAGGTTGAACCCCTCCCTTACCCCTATCATTTCTAGCAGGACCTCTTCCCTCACCAGGAAGCCAGGTTGGTTTTTGGGAGCCTATACATTCCCTGCAGTACTGTTTTATTTCCTTTTTCTCTATATAGAGGTTTGTGGAGTCAGATTCCTTCTCTGGAACTTTTCCATATTGTGTGCAGTATAACTGTGCCTGACCTAAGGACAGCTTACCTGTGTGATACAAGCAAGAGTTTGAGAGTTTGTGTGTACTCTGCTACTCCTCTAGTTTAAAAAAAAAAAAGTACTGAACAGTGCTAATATTATGTGAAATTGTGCTTCCTTCACCTGATACATTTATCTATGAAATGCTGTATGTGAGCAAGTAGGGCAAAGAATACCAAATCAGTGACAATGAGAGTCACAGCAAAAATAAACTTTTCTTCAAAGTCTGGCATGTAACCTGTGCTCAGAACCAAAGAACCAACCAATTCACAACCTGTGGATGTATCTGCATAAATATTCCAACTGAATTGACTGCTCTGTTCATGTTTGCTATGAAGGGACACATTTAAGAAACCAGATAATGAAACTAACTTTGATTCAGGCACATCAAAATGTAAGTTTCTTTGAGAATACATCAGCAGAAGTGTTAATGTTAGATAACAATATGTTATAAATTTTAACACTGACCTTTAACATTCCAAGATCTGGGATTGCCTGAGGCTTGCTACTGTCTTTGCCTCAAGTTCTAGTTGAACAAGCTTTCATTTGACCCTCCAGAGGCACAACTGATGAAATCACTTTGAGAAATGTCAGATATAGATAAAACATTTTTGCACACATTAGGCCTGACAGGCAAACCTGGTGGGCTGATGTCAGAAACATAAAACCATATCCTGGACTTTTTTGAAATGCTTTGCTTGTCCCCTCTGCAAATATAGAGCCATTTAAGATTACCTTTCTGGCTGAGACCAGGACGTACTTCAAAGGACATGTAGGGTTGATTGCATTGATCACTGCTGGGGCTCTGAGATAGAAACCTGCTTTTCAAAATCTGGAGACCAAAAGGGAAAATTATGATGTTTAATTCCCATAGAGATGTATAGTTCTATGAAAATTGCAAGCAGAGGGTGTAACAAAAGATAAATATACAAAAAATTGCTTGGAGTGTAAAGGCTTTTTTGGCAATGACAACCATTTTAGCTCAATGAAATATATAGCTCTCTTTTCTTAGTCTCCATTATTAGTTTCTTTGGTACACTTACACAGTTTCTATATGCAAATATAAGAAAATAGATATGAAATTTTATTCTCATCCCCACCCTTCTTTTATATGATCCCAAAAGTAACATTTCACTTCTTTCAATTAACAATATATACTGGAGATTTTTTGCATCAAACCCAGAGAGACTGCTTTTCACCCTGCCGCTTTAAGAGACTTTTGTACCCTGCCACTTTAAAAACTAACTGCATAGTATTCCAGTCTGTGATTCCCATTCAAGGCCATCTGTGTGTTGATAATTTTATGTGATTGCAAACAGTGTTTCATTGGATGACTGAATATTTGTTGTTTTGTTTGTGTACAATATAGAGGATATCCTATAGAGGATAAATTACGTAAAATTGAATTTAGATTAATTTATAATTTTGAAAGATCTTGCCAAATTGCTCTCAATAGGTTAAGCTAATGTGTGGTCTTAGCAGCAATTTATGAATATCATTAATACAGTATGTCAAAAATATTTTGGTCTTTAATAGAGTAAAAGTGTTTGGGTTTTTTGGATAAAAAGCATATTGATATAGTTTTAATCTGCATTTATTTTATAATAAAGTTAAATATCTCTTAAAATGCTTAAAAAACATTCGTATTGCCTTATTTCTTTTTCTGTGATCCATCTGCACATTTGGTATATTCATGTTTCTATTGGGTTGCTATTCTTTTTCTTAAAAACTTAATTAGGAACTCTTTCCATATTAGGGAGGTTAGAATTTTATTTTGGGGATTTATGTTTTTCTTCTGTCTTTTGACTCAGGGTGTTTTTTTTTTGTTGTTGTTCTGCAGAATGTTTATTTTTAATTATGGTTTTTACATAATTAAATACATTGATCTTTTCTTCAATGGCTTCTGAGCTTTGAGTACAGTTAGAAGGGCTTTACCTACAATGCCTGCCCTTTAAATAATAAAATAATTGTACCAAATTTTATTTTAGTGGTTTTATATTTTAATTTTAATTATTAATAAGTAAACTATTAATGATATAAGCTAAAATATTTAAATAAAAGGATGAGAATATGAATAAATTAAAATTAATATGTAGTTATAGCAAATATTAATAAACACCTAAAAATTTGGTGAATCATGTTCTGGCTTGTAGATATGTCTGCTTGGATGAAATCAGCATCACTTTTGACTCATATTTCATTGGCATAAGCAAATTATTATTGATACTATAACTTAACAACAGGGGATATGTAATACAACCCTAAATTTGACCTGGAAACATGAGAACTTTGACCTGGAAACATGAGACCTGGAATATCTGTGCATAGTTTGTGATTACTACATAAAGGTGTTTGACAATTTGATTTATGATTTTCAAGCTCCCTATATAGATTATTAAGGAGGTCTTGACTAAGGACTAAATTATGCTAGAGAAATGTAGTCCAAATACTTTTTTAACATTTTTATTTGCATTATATTTTTGTATCTCCGAACAAAATATGTTTAATATGGAGAAATTCTAAATATCTAAATTACTTGTCTAATGGGGATAATGAAAGTTATAACAATGAAAATGATAACTTAGAGAAAATGTCAGTTGTTATTATTTACTGAGCATTTAATATATGCCAATAATTTTATCCTATCAATAACTTAATGATGGATAAATTATTATAGTTATTATATTCTTATACTATATTATTATTATAGTCATATTCATTTTCTGTTGAGACAACTTTCCTGACTGTTCAGCTAGCAGAATAATGGAGGTATGATTTGCACCCAGGAAGTATAACACCAGCACCCATTGTTCTAGAGATGACTTTGTCACCATGATTGAAAAAGTTTCCATCATTGCATTCAAAGTGTATTTTATTCCAAAATAAGGATTACAAACATAAAGAAGAAATTCTGTGGGAATTAAGGACCTTAATATTTATTGAAGAGGCTGTCTTTTTCCACATTGTATATTCTTGCCTCCATTGCTGTAGATTGATTAGCTGTATAACCATGAGTTTATTTCTTGACTCTCTATTCTGTTCCACTTATCTATGTGTCTTTTGGTACCCAAACTCTATTGCTTGATAACTATAGCTTTATTCACCCATCTCTTTATGCTTTGTTCTATGTATGTGTAATTGTGGTAAATCTATTTTGATAGCATTCAGGTCACTCTCATAGATAGTTGCTCCGTGAATAGTTCTAATTTTGATATCCCTGTCAGAGGAGGTGAACATGGGAGCTTCCTACCCTGCTGTATTGGCCACACTTTCTTCAATATTTTTTCTTCTCATTACTTTTTCTCTTCTCCTGGTATTCTCACTATATGTACCTTGATGCTCAATGTTGTTTCACATTTCTCTGTCTCCATTTATCTTTTTTTTCTTGCTATTTAGGCTTGCATAATGCCTATTAATCTATATTCAAGGTTTTAAATTCTTTCTTTTTGCCATTATAAACCTGTTGTTGAGTAGCTCTAGTGAATTTTTAAAATTTTAGTTATTGTACTTTTAACTCTTTTATTTCCTTTGGGTAATTTTATTTTTTATAATTTCAATATCTATATTGGTTTTCTTTATTTGATGCAACATTGTCATCCTATCTTCTTTTATTTATTTAATCATGTTTTCTTTTGATTCTATGAGTATAATTCTGTAAGCATATTTAAAATGGCTATTTTGGAATCTTTTTCTGTTAAATCTAACATCTCATTAGTCTCATAGGCAATCTGTTGCCTGATTTCTCTCCTCCACCACAGTGCATGGGTCATATTTTCTTGTTTCTTAGCATATCTCCTAATTTGTTTTTGGAATTTTATAATATATTGTAACAATAATATATTTTATATATTACTGTATTTTATTTATAAGTATATATAATTTATATTATATATATATAAAATCTATAGTAATTATACATTTTATAATAAATTGTAGCAAGTATAGATTTTCTTCTCTTCACTTTAAGGGTGTTATTGTTATTTGCTTATTGTTTAGTAATTGGCAGGATTATTTTAGTGATGTCTTTTCCCTCCAGCCTCCCAATTTTAACCTTCTAGTATTGCTGTTCAGGGAAGTACAGATTTGTATATGACTACAGTTATGCTGGGATAATGATGGTACTGGTAGAACTCTCTCCATTCTTTTTTCTGACCACACCTAGCTATTAAACTTGACTGATTTCCAGTTGATTGCTTCATTTAAAAAAATAACCTGAACATACATTTCTGTATTAACTAATCAAATCAAATTATGTCTCTTTCAACGGGTGAAATAGTTTCTGAGGTCAGTGTTTGATACTTGTTTTGACAAGAAGAATCCAAGCAGGATTCTTCTAAGTTGTCCTATTGCCTAGTTATATCCTGTGACTAACCAGTTTATGGTCTAGGCTATATCTTCATTAGATACATGAATTTCCTCACTTTTGAATCTCCTTTCACCATAATCTCCATTATTTTCTTTTAAATTAAATTTACTGGGGTAACATTGATTACAACACTATGTAAGTTTCATATATACAATATATTTTGACTTTTGTAAACACTGACGTGTGCTCATCACCAAAATTTAGTTTTCATCCATCACTATATAGTTGACCCCTTCACCCATTTCACCCTCCTCTACCCTTCTTCCCATAGAGTACCCACAGCTTTGATCTCTGTATCTATGTGTTTGTTTTGTCTTGATTAGGTTATTTATTTATTTATATTCCATATATGAGTGATGTATGTTTGGCTTTCTTTATCTGACTTATTTCATTTAGATACCCCCAAAGTTCATCAATGTTGTTGCAAGTGGCAAGACTTTATCTATTTTTATGACTGAGTAGTATTACACTGGGCTTTCCTGTTGGCTCAAGGATAAAGAATCCACTTGCCAATGCAGGAGATGTGGATTCAACCCCTGGGTTGAGAAGATCCCCTGCAGAAAGAATACCCACTCCAGTATTCTTTCTTTCTTTTTTTTTTTTTAACCCTAACCACTCCAGTATTCTTGCCTGGAAAATCCCATGGACAGAGGAGCCTGGCAAGCTACAGTCCATGGGGTTGCAAAGAGTTGGATACAGCTGAGCGACTAAACAACACCAACAACAGTATTATAATACATTATGTACATTTATATATCACATCTTCTTTATTCATCTCTTGTGGATTCTTAGGGTTTTTTTTTTTCATATCTTGGCCATTGTAAATAATGCTGCAATGAATATGAGTGCATATATCTTTTCAAATTAATGTCTTTTTATAATCTTCAGATAAATTCCAAGTGGAATGGATAGATCATATGGTAATTCTATTTTTAATTTTTGAGGGATCTTTATACTATTTTCCATAGTGGCTATACCAATTTACACTACCACCAACTGTGTGTGAGATTTCTCTTTTTCCTACGTCTTCTCCAATATTTGTTATTTCTTGTTTTTCTGGTAATAGGCATTCTAAAGTATGTGAGATAACATTCCATTGTGGTTTTGGTTTGTATTTCCCTAATAATTAGCGATCTTGAGCATCTTTTAATATGCCTGTTTGCCAACTCTATGTCATTTGGAAAAAATATCTATTCAAATGCTCAGCTCATTTAAAAAAAATCAGGTTGTTTGCTTTTTTGTTGAATTGTATGAGTTCTTTATATATTTTGGATATTACCTTTTATTGGATATATAATTTGCAAATATATTCTCCCATTCCAACCTCTGCTATTCTTGAGAGCATCCTTTGGTTTAAACCTTTCCATGCTCAGTTGCAAATGAAGCCAGTTCCTATTGGAGAGATTAGGAGCCATCTGTTTTACAGTCTGTTCTTCCCACAGGCAAAAATCTCTGAGTCAGAGCTCTGGAGCTTTCAGTGGGGACAGTGACAAGTGTTCCTCTAAGTGACTCCTCTGCTCTTTGAGTTGAGTGCTTAGTGGAGAGAGTGAAGATAGCATAGAAATGAAAATAGAGAATATAGAAAGCAAATGGTAAAACCTGGGATACTGGATTAGAATTATAAAATATCATGATAAACATCATAAACACACACATATACATCCCTACATAAACTGGCTCATGTGTTGGGTTTTCTAGTGTTTTTTTGTTTCAGGAACTTTGATGAGGCAGACTATCTCCCATGTAACTCTAATAGTTGTGCTAATAGTATGTGGCTAACTTACTTGATGTATTTTGTACTAAACCAGAGATGAATCCTCATTCCCTCAGTAAATAAACTGATGTTTCTTTGCCATAAGGCTCTTTTGTATACATATTCTGTTATTTGTATAGAAAACTGGATAAAAACATGAAATTAACACTTTTTAGAGTAAAAACTGTATTTTTCAAAGATTAAATGAGTATAATTTCAAAGTTAAATATATTTAATCTTGGAGAAGTTGTAAGATTTTCATAGATATGAAATTCACTTTTTGTGTAGGATTGATGATATGCATGAATCTCAGTTTGACATATGTTTTCCACTACACATTAATGAACCAATCACACTATATGTGGCAGGAAGCAGTAAAAAATAGAAAGTAAATGACATTAAAATGAATTTTTTAATCTATGGTGGGTATGGATTTGCATTATTGAACTTGTGTGAGAAATGAAAGTTACCACTTCCTTCTTTTAGAGAAGTTTTCAAATTCCTGAGAAAGAAGGAGGAAGAAAGAGAGATACATAGAAAAAGAGAGAATCAAACCAAGCAAAAATTTTTGTATACGTTTTTGAGGTAATAAAGGGAACTTAATTGAATTACCTTGATTTTTTAATAATACAGTTTATGTAAAACAGATGTTTCAAAAATTATATATGATGCATAATGAATATTATTCATATTCTATTTTAAATAACAAATAATCCACATAATATGCTAACCATATGAAAAATATGTGTATTAAAATTTGCCCTTGGGGAGTTTATTAGTGCTCAAATATCTCTACATCAAAAGAAAAATAATGAGTAACAATAATTGCTTTTAATGTTTACCATGTTCACTGCTTGGAGGAATTAACATACTTTTAAATCATATTCCATAAATATTTTGGGCTTAGATTTGGAGTAGCAAATTTCTGTCCAAAGGAAGACTCTGGAGGCCTATGAAGTGTAAAAGAAGAAAAACAAGGTTGTTCAGTAGAAGTATTTCCATCATTAAACCTTTAAAAATGTCAGTCAAAATCTAGTTATTATTTCTGAAGCTGGAAAGATACAGTGTGGCAAATTCCCAGTAGTACATATTCTAAACTTTGCCATTCAGGTGGAACTGTTTGAACACCACATTTTGTGCTTCACTTCCTTCCTTTTCTTGAGTTCATTTCTTTTTATTTGGTAGTTCTTAGACTGATATTCCCTGCTTTGAATAATTCACCATCTAAATAAAAGTAACAACATTAAAGCATCCCAGACTTAATATGCTTCATTCCAGCGTGGGCTCCCACAGGTTGATCTGAAGGAGACTGAAGAATTAATCGCCCAGGATAAGAGCCTAGAGCTTTTCATATGCTTAACACTAAAGTCACTTTCAGAAAAAAATTCTCTTTCCCTTTTGTTTTTGTGTTTAGTTTTCTAAACACTGTCATTCTGTTTCCACTTCAGCTCCAGATCCCCGGGATGTCTTGGCACCAAACACATGTAAAACAAATAAACACCTTCTTGCACACTCTAACAAGTGCAGCAATTAGTCTCCAAGCACAGCTTGCTCTCCACCACGGCAACTCATTTGGTGCTGGTTGTTATTGTAGGAGAGCAACTTGGAATCTGCAACATTTGTTTGATTCTTCGGTTTTCACCTCTGTTGGTACAGTGGCTTCTGTACATCCTTTGCATATAGTGAGTTCTGAGCCCCTATGAAATGAGCTGCCACCCAGCATACAGCCCTTAACTCCAGTATATCACCTTGTAACATTCTCATGGAACTTTCAGCAGTGGGTAATCTTCATTCCATATGGGCTGTATAACTACTTGCTGTGGTGTGAATTACAGATGATTTCAGTCTGGACTTTTTTTCTTTCCCTTTTGTTATATAGTAGTATAAAGTCAAAATAGTATTAATAATCCTTGGTAAATATTTATAAACAGCTTACACTGCAAGATGGAGATGTTATTTGTAAATGCCCAAGATGTTATATTTAGAAGTTTAGTCAGAAAACACTTTAAAAAAATGTATTTATTTATTTTCATTTATTTTACAGGGTATTTTCTCTGAATTGATGTGCAAATTGGAAAGTTGTATATAGAGACCCTATCTATGGCTTTATTTGCTAGACTGTCCTACTTTTCCAAATAATTTTATTTCAGAAACACTGGTTTTGTGTGTGTGTGTGAGGAAGGGACTAAATCATGTAG
>NW_011494898.1:955935-958682 GCF_000754665.1 Bison bison bison
TGTAGAAATATATCTTTTATCTTGAAACACAGTGGAGTAAGTTATGAGGCAAAATGCCTGTTTTCATCAGCAATGTACCATACTTTCTTATGTAAATTACTATTATTTGGAAGCTGAATCAAACGTTTTCAGGTACAAGAAAAATTGCTATTGAAATTTGTTTCAGGGTACTAACTTCTGCTTTTTTGGGACATTATTAGTCAGTTTCCCTAGATCTTTTCAGTAATGCTGCTGCTGCTAAGTCGCTTCAGTCGTGTCCGACTCTGTGCGACCCCACAGATGGCAGCCCACCAGGCTCCCCCATCCCTGGGATTCTCCAGGCAACAACACTGGAGTGGCCTGCCATTGCCTTCTCTGTTTCAGTAATGCTAGGTACATGTAAATGAATAAAGGTGATAAACTCTCACTCAGTTCTAGTCCCAGCTCTGGCTCACGGTGTGACTGGGTAAGCTGAGTAGTCCCTGAAATCCAGTGCTTCATCAGTTACACAAAATGGTTAAATTAAGTGGTCTTCTAAAGCTCTTTGTGATTCTAAAAATCCATGATGTTTAACCATATTGAATAATTCTTACACTTGGAGGATTTGATTCTAAGTGATACCATAATGAACAGTATGAAAAGGCAAAATGATAGGATACTGAAAGGGGAACTCTCCGGGTTGGTAGGTGCCCAATATGCTGCTGGAGATGAGCGGAGAAATAACTCCAGAAAGAATGAAGTGATGGAGCCAAAGCAAAAACAATACCCAGTTGTGGATGTGATTGGTGATAGAAGCAAGGTCCGATGCTGTAAAGAGCAATATTGCATAGGAACCTGGAATGTCAGGTCCATGAATCAAGACAAATTGGAGTGGTCAAACAGGAGATGACAAGAGTGAACGTCGACATTCTAGGAATCAGCGAACTAAAATGAACTGGAATGGGTGAATTTAACTCAGATGACCATTATATCAGAAAGCAACAGTTAGAACTGGACATGGAACAACAGACTGGTTCCAAATAGGAAAAGGAGTATGTCACCCTGCTTATAAAACTTATATGCAGAGTACATCATGAGAAATGCTGGACTGGAAGAAACACAAGCTGGAATCAAGATTGACGGGAGAATATCAATAACCTCAAATATGCAGATGACACCACCCTTATGGCAGAAAGTGAAGAGGAACTAAAAAGCCTCTTGATGAAAGTGAAAGTGGAGAGTAAAAAAGTTGGCTTAAAGCTCAACATTCAGAAAACAAAGATCATGGCATCCAGTCCCATCACTTCATGGGAAATAGATGGGGACACAGTGGAAACAGTGTCAGACTTTATTTTTTTGGGCTCCAAAATCACTGCAGATGGTGACTGCAGCCATGAAATTAAAAGATGCTTACTCCTTGGAAGGAAAGATATGACCAACCTAGATAGCATATTCAAAAGCAGAGACATTGCTTTGCCAACACAAGTCCGTCTAGGCAAGGCTATGGTTTTTTCCAGTGGTCATGTATGGATGTGAGAGTTGGAATGTGAAGAAGGCTGAGAGCCGAAGAATTGATGCTTGTGAACTGTGGTGTTGGAGAAGACTCCTGAGAGTCCCTTGGACTGCAAGGAGATCCAACCAGTCCATCTGAAGGAGATCAGCCCTGGGATTTCTTTGGAGGGAATGATGCTAAAGCTGAAACCCCAGTACTTTGGCCACCTCATGCGAAGAGTTGACTCATTGGAAAAGACTCTGATGCTGGGAGGGATTGAGGGCAGGAGGAGAAGGGGACAACAGAGGATGAGATGGCTGGATGGCATCACTGACTCGATGGACGTGAGTCTGAGTGAACTCCGGGAGTTGGTGATGGATAGGGAGGCCTGGTGTTCTGCGATTCATGGGGTTGCGAAGAGTTGGACATGACTGAGCGACTGAAATGAACTGAACTGAACTGAACTGACCATTTGTATCTACTACTGTGGTCAGGAATCCCTTAGAAGAAATGGAGTAGCCATTATGGTCAACAAAGGAGTCCGAAATGCAGTACTTGGATGCAATCTCAAAATGACAGAATGATCTCTGTTTGTTTCCAAGGCAAACCATTCAATATCATGGTAATCCAAGCCTATGCCCCAACTAGTAATGCTGAAGAAGCTGAAGTTGAACGGTTCTATGAAGACCTACAAGATGTCCTTTTCATCATAGGGGACTGGAATGCAAAAGTAGGAAGTCAAGAAACACCTGGAATAACAGGCAAATTTGGCCTTCGAATACAGAATGAAGCATGGCAAAGGCTAATAGAGTTTTGCCAAGAGAATGCACTGGTCATAGCAAACACCCTCTTCCAACAACACAAGAGAAGACTCTACACATGGACATCACCAGATGGTCAACACTGAAATCAGACTGATTATATTCTTTGCAGCCAAAGATGGAGAAGCTCTATACAGTCAGCAAAAACAAGACTGGGAGCTGACTGTGGCTCAGATCATGAACTCCTTATTGCCAAATTCAGACTGAAATTGGAGAAAGTAGGGAAAACCACTAGGCCATTCAGGTATGACCTAAGTCAAATCCCTTATGATTATACAGTGGAACTGAGAAATAGATTTATGGGACTAGATCTGAAACATAGAGTGCCTGATGAACTATGGAATGAGGTTCATGACATTGTACAGGAGACAGGGATCAAGACCATCCCCATGGAAAAGAAATGCAAAAAAGCAAAATGGCTGTCTGAGGAGGCCTTACAAATAGCTGTGAAAAGAAGAGAAGCCAAAAGCAAAGGA
>NW_011494898.1:958903-963987 GCF_000754665.1 Bison bison bison
GGGCAGACAATACACAGAAGAACTGTACAAAAAAGATCTTCATGACCCAGATAATCATTGTAGTGTGATCACTCACCTAGAGCCAGACATCTTGGAATGTGAAGTCAAGTGGGCCTTAGAAAGCATCGCTACAAACAAAGCTAGTGGAGATGATGGAATTCCAATTGAGCTCTTTCAAATCCTGAAAGATGATGCTGTGAAAGTGCTGCACTCAATATGCCAGCAAATTTAGAAAATTCAGCAGTGGCCACAGGACTGGAAAATGTCAGTTTTCATTCCAATCACAAAGAAAGGCAATGCCAAAGAATGCTCAAACTACCACACAATTGCACTCATCTCACACGCTAGTAAAGTAATGCTCAAAATTCTTCAAGCCAGGCTTCAGCCGAACATGAACCTTGAACTTCCAGATGTTCAAGCTAGTTTTAGAAAAGGCAGAGGAACCAGAGATCAAATTACCAACATCCTCTGGATCATCGAAAAAGCAAGAGAGTTCCAGAAAAACATCTATTTCTGCTTTACTGACTATGCCAAAGCCTTTGATTGTGTGGATCACAATAAACTGTGGAAAATTCTGAAAGAGATGGGAATACCAGGCCACCTGACCTACCTCTTGAGAAACCTATATGCAGGTCAGGAAGCAACAGTTAGAACTGGACATGGAATGACAGACTGGTTCCAAATAGGAAAAGGAGTATGTTCAGGCTGTATATTGTCACCCTGTTTATTTAACTTCTATGCAGAGTACATCATGAGAAACGCTGGGATGGAGAGGCACAAACTGGAATCAAGATTGCCGGGAGAAATATCAATAACCTCAGATATGCAGATGACACCACCCTTATGGCAGAAAGTGAAGAGGAACTAAAAAGCCTCTTGATGAAAGTGAAAGAGGAGAGTAAAAAAGTTGGCTTAAAGCTCAACGTTCAGAAAACTATGATCATGGCAGCTGGTCCCATCACTTCATGGGAAATAGATGGGGAAACAGTAGAAACAGTGTCAGACTTTATTTTTTTTGGGCTCCAGAATCACTGCAGATGGTGACTGCAGCCATAAAATTAAAAGATACTTACTCCTTGGAAGGCTAGTTATGACCAAATTAGATAGTATATTGAAGAGCAGAGAGATTACTTTGCCAACAAAGGTCCATCTAGTCAAGGCTATGGTTTTTCCAGTGGTCATGTATGGATGTGAGAGTTGGACTGTGAAGAAAGCTGAGTGCCGAAGAATTGATGCTTTTGAACTGTGGTGTTGGAGAAGACTCTTGAGAGTCCCTTGGACTGCAAGGAGATCCAACCAGTCCATCCTAAAGGAGATCAGTCCTGCATGTTCATTGAAAGGACTGATGCTGAAGCTGAAACTCCAGTACTTTGGCCACCTTATGCGAAGAGTTCACTCATTGGAAAAGACTCTGATGCTGGGAGGGAATAGGGGCAGGATGAGAAGGGGATGATAGAGGATGAGATGGCTGGATGGCATCACCAACTTGATGGACATGAGTTTGAGTGAACTCTGGAGTTGGTGATGGACAGGGAGGCCTGGTGTGCTGCAATTCATGGGATCGCAAAGAGTCAGACACGACTAAGCCACTGAACTGAACTGAACTGATACCATAAAAAACATAAGGAATTCTCCTTGTTTTTCTGTGTAAATTCGGAAGAATTTTAACTATTCACACTTTTAACAAATATTTATTACAACCCCACTATGTCCTAGGCATTGTGCTAGAAGCTAAACAGAGTGAATGCAATGAACAAGATACTGTCCCAGCCTCAGAGAGATTATGACCTAGTGTATAAGATAGACAAGCAAATAACCAGGAAAATGACCATACAGTGTGGTAAGGGACAAGAATAGAGTAAAGCCTTCAGACAGAAGAGTGGGAACAAAAGGGAGATACCTTGGATAAAATAATTGTGGGTGGCTTTGCTAATTCTGGTTTCTTTAGAAATTTTGGTTGCTACAAAAACCACATAGACTATTCTTGTTTGTATAGTACCATCCTTTGAAAGAAGTGGTGTAGAAGGAATATGAGGTATAATTTCAGAAAAGGGGAATGGAAACATGCCTTTGTGTTACGCTTTTCATGTGTCCTGGATAAATCTTTTAGCCTCTCTGGACTTGTTTCCTTATCTGTTATGGTGCTTATAGGGACACCTAATCACCAAACTGCTGGGAGATACAGTAGTTGCAAAAGCAGAAAATTCCTTCTGCCAATTCTTGATGAATGATTAGCTGCTGCTTCTTCTTCTTTTTTTTTTTAAAGCATATTATTGAGAGCAAGACTTAAAAAGCAGTGGACAGTACTTTTTCCTTCTTTTCAAATTGGAGCAAGAAGGAACAAAAGTCATCAGCTAGAAATGCACAGTGAAAGGTCTAACAGAAATGCAGAAAAGTAGGCTGGTGCATGAAGACAGGTTTGCTGTGGCCAAGAGATAGCCACAATTTTCTTCCTCCTTTAGTCCCATTTCTACCACCATATCTGCATAGAGCCCCTTTTCCAACAGAGGGAGGGAGGGAAGTTTTGCTATTTTATTCTGTGAGTTGTGAATAAGGCTTCCTTACTATTTCTTTTTTTGGAATAAGCTAAATTTTAAGTAGAATATACTGCTGGGGAGTCTTTTTGTATTAGCATTGCAGGGCCTGTAAATACCACTAGTGAACTAGTCATAGGATGAAAAGCCCTCCAAACTGGAATTATAGCCCAAATTCAGAAACAGCTAGTTAGAGTATTTATTTCCCAGTGTGAGAATTTATCATAGATGCCATCTCTTATGTTTCTAATGTCACAAACTTCATCTGTTTTCTCAGTTCCTAACCCAATAAGAGAAGCTTCCTCTTTATTATTCATTACCACATAAAGGAGAAACCCATCTTGTCTACTTCCTTGAAGACATTACTGTCAAATGCCCAGCCAAGTGTGTAGTGCTGATGGGACTGCATTTGATAACAGCATCAGCAGACCCTTATTAGTTCTGCATGTAGCCAAAGCTAAAGAGTCTCTGGACAAGCCTTATCCAGTTTAGCTTGTGTTAACTTTAGGATGCCTGCATCTTTAAATATATAAGCTAGGCTTAGGCTTTCAAAGATGCTGATTAAGAATTCCAGCTGTATTTACTTTGGGAAGAACAGAGTGATTTTTGTTACCATGTGATATAATGTCATATCTCCGAACTTGTGTGAATATATAATAGAGGAAGTTGTTCCCATAGTTTTCTTTCCATACTGGTGGGTTAAGCATTTATTTTCTAAATATACACTAAAGTTTCAGAATTCTTTGCTGTCAGGCAATGTTCTTTGGCTTGAGGGAGTTAGGTGGGTACTTGTCAAGTGCTATGCAGAAAAGACTGCATAATAAACATCTGATTTTAAAGATAATAGGAAATTTGAAAGCCTCCATCCAATAGAGACAGAAGAGCACATTTTTGTAGATTGCCCATGTTTTTCTGATTGTCTTAGGCAAATATTCATTATGGCAATCACTGTCTACACATTTGTACTCAGTTGTACCGTTAGTGGTATCTTTTCCCATTCATCTGTTCTCCTTATTCCCAATAAAATAATGCTCTTTTGGCATTAAGAGGTTAAAGAGTGATTCTAGCAAATGCTTTGAGATATGCAAAAATATGATTTACATTTTCTAAGGCATCTTTGGGAGGTTTTAACATTTTGCTGATTTCCTCAAACTTTATCTGTTACACACAGATACAAAATTCTAGCTTCATGTTTTATTGTAGAATATCTTTAAAAGACTGATGAGAAGAAAAATGTTGTCAGCTACATAAAAGGCATTATGCTAAAATTTTTACCTTCTTAATTTGAAATATTTCTGTATCCAAGAATTTATTACTTTTCCAAGATTTTATCACCTTTCTTTTTGGTGACAAAATACTTCCCTTTCTAGAGAAAGGCTGGAATTTTATCATTTCTTAGGATGTGGATGGGAGAAAAGGGGGCTAAAAAGACATTTGAAATAAAATAAGAATCAGAGTTTTCACCAATACAGTATATTAATGCATATATATGGAATTTAGAAAGATGGTATGATGACCCTATATGTGAGATAGCAAAAGAGACACAGATATAAAGAACAGACTTTTGGACTCTGTGGGAGGTGAGGGTGGGATGATTTGGGAGAATAGCATTGAAACATGTATATTACCGTACGTGAAATAAATAATAAATCATCAGTTCAAGTTTGATGCATGAAACAGGGCACTCAAAACCAGTGTGTGGCTGGGGATGACCCTGAGGGATGGGATGAGGAGGGAGGTGGGAGGGGGTTCAGGATGGGAGACACATATATACCCATGGCTGATTCATGTCAATGAATGGCAAAAATGACTAAAAATATTGTAAATTAATTAGCCTCCAATTAAAAAAAATTTAGAAATTAAAAAAAAAGAGTCATAGTTTTCTAAATTTTAAGAAATTTTGATAAAATCAAATATATACATACTGATATGCTGCTGCTACTGCTGCTACGTCACTTCAGTTGTGTCCGACTCTGTGTGACCCCATAGATGGCAGCCCACCAGGCTCCCCTGTCCCTGGGATTCTCCAGGCAAGAACACTGGAGTGGGTTGCCATTTCCTTCTCCAATGCATGAAAGTGAAAAGTGAAAGTGAAGTCGCTCAGTCGTGCCCGACTCTTAGCGACCCCATGGACTGCAGCCTACCAGGCTCCTCCGTCCATGGGATTTTCCAGGCAGGAGTACTGGAGTGGGGTGCCATTGCCTTCTCCGACATACTGATATACATACATACATATATATGTATATATATATGCATGAAGTGAAAGTTTTAGTTGCTCAGTCATGTCCTACTCTTTAGGACCCTATGGACTCTAGCCCACCAGGCTCCTCTGTCCATGGGATTCTCCTGGCAAGAATATTGAATTACCATTCCCTCCTCCAGGGGATCTTCCTGACCCAGGGATCAAACTGGTGTTTCTTATGTCTTCTGCATTGGCAGGTGAGTTCTTTACCATTAGAGCCACTTGGGAATCCCTTCCTGCATTGTAGGCAGATTCTTTACTGTCTGAGCCACCAGGGAAGCCCATAAATATGTGTGTATATATACACA
>NW_011494898.1:964087-974560 GCF_000754665.1 Bison bison bison
TATACACACACACACACACACACACACACACACACACACTGATGTATTTTCTAGCCCTATGTTAAGAACTAGAAGAGAATGTTATCCTGAGATTTGTCTCTTAAATTGATTCTCTCTGGGGCTTTGAAAGCACAGATATGCACCTGAACTCAATTCTTCAATGCTCAGAAAATCTTCATCTGCAAACTATTGGGATTTGACCTTAGTGGTAATTAGAACTGTTTTATTTCTCTTATAACTGGTCTTAAAATAGTCCCACAAATCAAAATACATATATTCTATCTCTTCTATTTGGGAGAGGGAACATGTATAGATAACTCAAGTGAATTTTTCTATAAAATCTATTCTATTTAACATCTTGGTACTTGCACATTTTATGAAGAAAACATAATAAAAACCAAAAATTAAACCAATGTTCCAAAAGGATTCATTTCTAAAATAATTTATTATATAACACTTTAATCTGCATATATAAGAAAAACACTTTCTCTTCTTTCAAAGATTTTTTTGAGCACCTGGTATATGTAGTGGGTTATGCTAAGAAGTTCTACCATACATGTCCAAGTGTCAGTACTTCTAATTGAGCTTATTTGGCCTCAAGTCATATATATTAACTCAAACTCAAGTGTCAAAGGGAATATACCCAAATTTCTGAAGGTTATTCTTTGGAATTTAAAAAAGTAGAAGAAATGAAAAATCATTTATATAAAGGGTATTAATTTTGTTGTTAAACGGATGGTCTTGTGAAAGTTGATCATTCTACTGTAATTGGTCATGACAAGGCTACTCACTAAGTGAAATAAATTATGGTCACTTAGAAAAGCATCCTTGTTTTCATAATTAAAACTAGTCAGAACATCATTGGTATAAAGAAGAGCACAGTTTTAGAATTCAGTACGTACTCTGAGGAGAAAATCTCAAGTATTCTGTTTTACCAGAAACCCAAGTACATTGCACAAGCAATAAGACACTTAGATGAAAAATAGTTCTGACATACTCTGATCTTTAGAGGACTGAATGAGTATATATCTTAAAACATTTTATGACACAGAAAATTATTATTTGCCTAGTTGAAGCAGATATGTGACAGAGAGGGGTTTGGTGGAAATTTGTACCTCACAGGGACATTCTCTTGACCCTTACAATATCTTCTTGTAAATTCAGCATTTTTATGGAAAAGAAAGTTTATGGGAATGTACTGTTCTATGAAACTTGCTATACATGCACACACATATGTTGCTATTATGTATGCTGTGAATTAACTGTATGTTAAGTATAAGGTCAGGGCTAAAATTTCTGTCTATGCTAAGCAATACCAAAACAGAGAGCAAGAATACTGCTTAGACTGAGTGAGAAGCTCTCATGGACAAAATGGTTGAACCTCCACCTTGGCTAGGAAGACTTATCAGGAGTGTTAAAGATTAATCATCAAGAATGAGGAGGACTTTTGAGGGCACAAACATGGAAAGGGCATTACAGTTAATTCTGCATATGAATGATAAAGGGTAAATATGAGATAATATTTTAGCACTTTATGTATTCAGTGACATATAAACGTCCTTTAAGGTTGCAGTGGGAATTGTTTTTGGTATATAAAATATCTGCTGAGATTTCACAAGCCCAGATTTAGACATAGAAAATTGAAAATCTTTTAGGCAGAAACAGATATGTATATCTTATTTGTATCTGTTCCCTGAATAACCACCTCAGTCAATTCTTTTTGTTTAAATAAAAGCAGAAATGAATACTACTACAATTTGTTGAATACCTACTATTGTCCAGGTAGCTTGCTGTGGCTTTTTCAGAGGACTGTATGATTTTCAGAGGACTGTATGATTTTCCTTGATCTCCAAAAGAAGGAATAAAATTTGTTCCTATATCGGAGACCTAGATTTAATCAAGGTTGCAGAAGACAGTACAGAAATACTATCAATAAATTTTGAAACCTGAACCCTTGTACTCAAAGTGTATGAAGTTATTCTAAGCATTTGTTCTCAGATTCATAAATGGGGAATACAGATATTACAAGAGAAATGTCTTGATAAATCTCTATCTAAATCATCCTTGACACACTACTAGCATTTCTTTGGCTTCTGTAAACTACTTTTCTTATCTTCCTCTTATCTGCCTGCAATTTGCTTACCTTGGATTTTGACTGCTCTTATTTTCAATATCTCTATCAACCCAGTATATTGTCCCAAGATTATTTAATCTTTATGCAAAGTAACAGAAACTATATTATGTCTTTAATTATCATTGCATGCATATAATTACATTTTTTGGTAGGTATTGGCCATCACTTGTGCTGTTGTCTTTTATTTTACAACCATCTTCAGATTAAGTCAACAATATTCAAGAAGCTTTATACAATAAGTTTCTAACTGAAAATATCCCCAGTAGAAGTGCTTTCATTTTCAGTTTCTCTACTCTTCTCTCTGGTACATGAAATTTCTTCTCATGGTCCAAATGAGACTATTCCAAACCAATTTTTGTATATTTTCTTTTATTCATCTTCTTTATCAAATCTTTTTATAACTTTTATTATATTTTCCCTATTAATTACATCTTTTTTTGAGGGGGTGGGCTGTCTAGCATGGTATGTAGGATCTTAATTCCATGACCAGGGATCAAACCCTGCAGTGGAAGCACAGAATCTTAACCACTGGATGATCAGGGAAGTCCCGATTATATCTTTGCATTTAATCATTTAATTTCATTTCCAGCTCCATAATTTAGGGCTTCAAAATCCATTTCCAAATTATTTTTTGATAAGTACTTTGATGTCTTTCTTTATTCTATTTCTTACATTCAAAATGTCCTCCTTTTTTCTCTAAGAATAGCTATCTATCTATCTATCCATATTCATCTTCTAAAATCAGTTTAATCCTATGAATTCTTCTCTGATGATGCCCGTACACCTAAACCTCTGCTTTCTGCCACTAAATCCTGAATCTTAGATATGAGATCATTCAGTTTAATCCTTTATTGAATTTTTTCACATTTTCTTCTCAGATAAATTGTAAGCTCCATGATGTCATGAATTGTTTTTCTTTTGTATCACTTTGATGAGTAGAAAAGCAATAGAACATTGTGGAAGCTTAATAAATACTTATGGATTGACCAAAGGACATCTTCAAGAGGACAGAGAAAGGATAAGAAGTGCAAGCAGATCTCAAAATATTAGTTCCCACGTTGATTCAGTATGCATAGATTTAGTAACAAGGTAAATATCAGTGTTTTATATCTACCAAGTACAAGACCAAGTTAGTTAAATCCTTTAAGCCTCAATTTTCTTATTTGTGAAATACAGATAATCATATATACCTTTTGCTGTTGTGAATATTTAATGAGATAATAATATAAACTTACTAACATTTGTGCACTGCTAATACTGTAAATAAATATTTTACATGAGTATTTTCATTTGGTCCTTTATGAAAACACTCTGAAGAACACTGAAGAAGTAAGGTCTATTATTATCTTCATTCTGGAAACAAGGAAACCAAGATTTGGAGCTTAAGTATCTTGCCTGAGATTATATAACTCATGAACAGTGGAATAAGAATTTAGACCCAACATCAACTTCAGAATTTATGCTCTTAATCAGTAAACTTTAGAGTATGTGAGCATTTAACAAAATGCTCAGCTCATAGTAAGTATTCAGCGACAGCAGCTTTGTTAACATAAAGAATGTCTTCGCATAAGATTTGTAGGCCTGGTTAAAAAAAAATGAGTATATTCTCGTGCCTATTTCTGTTCTTATCATATGCATTCATAAACTATGTACTGCTATTTTAGCAATATTTTCCTGCCTATGTAGGAAACAAAACAATTAGGAAATTTCTCATTCTCAGCTATATGATCAAACAAATACAGCCTTCTCTAACAACTTCATACCATTAAGAATAAATATTTGAGGGTACTTCCCTGTAGTCCAGTGGTGGGATGCCTTGCTTCCACTGCAAGGTGTGTGGTTCCATCCTTGGTTGGGGAACTAAGATCCTTTATGCCATGCCCTCTGCACTGTCAAATAAAATAAAATAAAAAAGAAAGAACCACTGTAGGGACATCAGTTTTGTGTTCAAGTATTTTAATCATGATAACTCTAGCATCTGTCTCCACCATTTCCTTCAATTATTCCAATTGAAAGCCTTTTTCTTTTTTTTCTTAAAATAACCTGTAATCATCTCAGAGGAGGGCTTATGTTTATAAAAGTTGTTTTAGTTGCTGTCCTACCCGTCTTCTTTCATGGGTAAATGAAAGAACAGATTAGGATCAAGAAAATGAGATAGCAAAGTGCAAACATTTGATAGAATTGCAATATTTACTCAATAACAAAATTATTAATAAGTCATTAGAACTTTCTATTCATGAGTAATTAGTCAAGCAGTGCTGAAAGAAGTTTCTAAGGGGATGTTCACAGATCAAGAAATCAGGGGTATAAATTATGATTATGCTTATTTTATTTTAGAAAGTGACAGCATTTTCTTCTTATTTCTGCCACTCAGAGGCCAACAATGGCATCACTGATGATTTACCTGAGCTGTGCTCATCTGTTTACACTTTCACATTCAATAAAAATGTGCAGTTACTATGGCAACTGGAAGTCTATAGGGTCTGTTTCAAAACCTGTACTTGGCAGTTTATGTGCATAAATCCTCAACACACTGATGTGAGGCTCTAGCTCTGTGTTTTATTAATTTTATTTTCTTTGTATCTCAGCTGGTGTTTTATAAACTATAATGTCAAGCAGAAATTGGCTAAAGAAACAATGTCTCTTGGGAGTCTAACCTTGGAGCCTTAGAGAAGTCTGGATTATTAGTGTGAAAATGAAGCCAAAGCTTGACATTAATATCTTACATAAGCATTAACACTAATTTTTCAACAAACTGGAGCAAAGCATGGGATCTTTTGCAATTCAGGTTCTTAAGCAGTTCAGTGACTCCTCTCTCACTGATTTCTAAAGGAAACTTAGGAACAGTGGGGTGTATTTTTCTCCTTGATACTGATGTATAAAATATAATACATATAAAATATAATATAATACTGACATATAAAACTTTATGCTAGGTCTATGAAATGATAAACTATTTAGTACAGGTTAGGTGTATCATTGCTGTCCAAAAGAAAAGTCATTACAGAAAGAGCTCAAATGAACACTTTTGATCAGTAAAACATTAATATATTACACTTTCTTAATACACTCCTTTATATTGCACAGTGTCTTATAATTTTTCAGTGATTTCTCCAACAAATATTTGAACCATGTTAAGAAAGTGTGCTCAGTGTGGTGTATTTGAGCATGCAAGTCTCTAGTGTGAGATATAACCCACGTTTGAAACCTGATTCTTCTACTTGCTAAGTATATCAACTTTACCTTATTGAACTTTTGTTACTTTGTCTGAAAAATCCAAGTATGAATATATATTTGCTGAGTGGCTTTTATATTTGTTGTATAGATTAAGTGTTTTTTTAACTATGGTAAAATATCCATAACATAAAATTCACCATTTAAAAGATACAGTTCAGTGGCATTAAATACATTCACACTGTTCTGCAACCATCATCACCATCTATCTTCAGGATTCTTTTCATGCAAAACTGAAATTGACACATTAAACAACTTATTGCCTCTGACAACTACCATTTTGTTTATATCTCTAAGAATTTAACTGTTTTAGCTACCTCATATAAGTGATGGAGAAGGAAATGACAACCCACTCCAGTATTCTTGCCTGGGAAATCCCATGGACTGGCGGGTTACAGGAACCTGGTGGGTTACAGTCCATGGGGTCACAAAGAGTCAACATGACTAAGTGACTAAGCATGCATACATGTAAGTGGAATCATATAGTATTTCTCCAGTTGTGCCTGGCTTATTTCATTTAGCATAACGTCTTAATATTCATCCATGTTGTAACATGCACCATATTTGCCTTCCTTTAAAACCTGAATATGATTCCATTGTGTGTACACACACACACACATTTTGTTTATTCATTCATCTATCAGTGGGCACTTGGGTTGCTTTCACCTTTTGACTTTTGTGACTAATGCTGCTGTGAGTATGGGTGTAGATATAGCTCTTCAACTCTCTGATTTCAATTCTTTTGGGTATATACCCAGAAGTGAAATTGATGCCTCATATGGTAATTCTATTTTTATTTTTTTGAGGAACTGTTATACTGTTTTCCACAGTGGTTGTACCACTTTAAATTCCCATTAGCAGTGCATTAGAATTCCTGTCCTCCACAACCTCATAAACATTTGTTATTTTCATTTTTGTTTTTTCTAATAACCATTCTAATGATATTAAGTGGCATCTCATTGTTTTGATTTGCATTTCCTTAATGATTAGTGGTGTTGAGCATTATTTCATGTGCCATTATTTCATCGCAATCTGTGTATCTTTGGAGAGATGTTTATCTTTGGAGAGATGTTTATCAGATATCTATGGAGAGTGTTATAGGCTGAATTGTTTCCTCTACAAAACTCACATGCCAAAGCAGTAACAACCAGTACTGCGTGTGACCATATATGGTGATAAGCTCTGGTAATTAAGTTATTAAGTTAGAGTAGGGCCAATTCAATATATTGTCTAAATTAGGCAATATTAATATGTTCACTGGAAAAATATGCCAAAATCTATAGCATTGAAAGCATGCTATTTTTGCCTACTGATAATTAAAAGTACAAAAGCTTATAAATGAAATTTATTTAGTAGTTTGTATGAATATTTTCTTTTGGGGATACATGTGATTAAATGGTCAAAGAAATTGAAGTTAAATGCTATTTTGCAAAACAAAAACAAAAATAAGACAAAATGAAATAAGAAGTCCAAAATAAATGATAGATAAGCTAAATTTCCAGCTGTATCTTCTAAACCACTAACTTTGCCTTATGTGAGTAAAGTGAGCATATTTATTTTGAAATTGTTAGTAAAATATCACTTTAAAAAAGTCCTTTTTTATTTGTGTCTACTTGTAAACTATAAAGATTACTACAAAACTGGCTTGGAGGAATGGCATAACAAGTTTTGTTTTGTCATTTGAAATTAGAAATTTAGTAGGAAACTTTTGAGAAAAAATTGAGAAATAGATATGTAACATGAATTATACTTTCAATAAAACTGAAAAAGTAAAAAAAAAAAAGGTATACCCACTAGCACAATAGACAATGGAAAATGGAAGAAAAAGTAATAAAATTGATACAGCTCTAAATTCCAGCTCTAAACAGAAGCACGTGTTAACCAAAGAACATTTGTAATACTCAATAATTGGAAACTACTGAAATATCCATTAGTAGTATGAGCTGTGTCCAAGAGCTGAGTACCAAAGAATTGATGCTTTTGAACTGTGGTGTTGGAGAAGACTTTTGAGAGTTCCTTGGACTGCAAGGAGATTAAACCATGTTCAATCTAAAGGAGATCAGTCCTGAATATTCATCAGAAGGACTGATGCTGAAGCTGAAGCTCCAATACTTAGGCTACCTGATGCGAAGAACTGACTCATTGGAAAAGACCCTGATGCTGGGAAAGATTGAAAGCAGGAGGAGAAGGGGATGACAGAGGATGAGATGGTTGGATGGTATCACCGAGTCGATGGGCATGAGTTTGAGCAAGCTCCAGGAGTTGGTGATGGACAGGGAAGCCTGGTGTGCTGCACTCTATGGCGTCATAAAGAGTCAGACATGACTGAATGACTGAACTGAAATATCCATTAGAAACAGAATGTATAAACAAATTGTGGTATATTCATATAAATTGGAATACAAATACAAATAAAACAAATACAGTAAAAATAGAAAACGTTTTTTTTGTTCTCTTTAGTATCAGTTGGGACAGATCAGCTGCATACTGGAGGATTCAACGTGGCTCATTCATAAGGTGCTTATTTCAGCAAGTAGCATCATTATGTTGTTGTTTAGTCACTAAGTTGTGTCTGATTATTTTTGTGACCCCATGGACTGTAGCCTGCCAGGCTCCTCTGACCATGAGATTTCCCAGGCAAGGATACTAGAGTGGGTTGCCATTTCCTTCTCTAGGGAATCTTCTTGACCCAGGGATCAAACCCACGTCTCCTGCATTGGAAGGCAGATTCTTTATCACTGAGCTACCAGGGAAGCCCATATTCTACTACATTTTTATATACATATGCTATAATACTGATGGTACTAGTGATTGAGAGATTACTTTGTGATGGATGCTATACATAAATCATCTCATTGAATTTTTTCTTTTGCTTCAGTTAAACTTATTTTTCATTGAAGTATAGTTGATTTACAATATTATATTAATTTACAGTGTATTCAGTATTGTTACATATTTACACCACTAAAAGTTATTACAAGATAAAGGTTGTAATTTCCTGTTTTGTGCAATATATCCTTGTTGCCATCTATTTTATTCTTATTAGTTTGTGTCTCAATCTTGTCCTCTTTGCAGCAATGTGGATAAACCTAGAGAGTATTATGCTTAGTGAAATAAGTCAGATAGAGAAAGACAAATACTGTATGATATCACTTATATGTGGAATCGTTGAATCTTAAGATTTAAAACAGGAGCTATTTTTGTTTTCATTTTTGCAGGTTAGAGAGGTAAATAATTTTTCCATGATTAAATAACTACCTAGGGTAGAGTTGGGATTTGAAAGCAGACACTTTGATACCAGAGAATGTTTTCTTAAGTTCTATGCGAACTTGTTTCCTGTTTGTATGTGCCAAAGTCTTGAACCAAAGCCAAGAGCAGATTAGACTATACTTATTTTATGACAATTTTATATCTTGTAAAAACAGATATTTCTGTTTCTCTCTTGGACATGAAATGGTTTCAGTTGACAGTGCACTTTAACTCACTTTACTTCATAATCAAATTAAAAGGTATAGAACAAGCAAGATAATTTGAAATGCTAAGAAGTTTGCAGCTGGAATGACCAGGGAGAAGGGCATTTTAGGGCTTAGAGAAATAAGAACATTTTTTTTCATCTTTCTTACCTAAATTTAATAGGACGCCATATACTATATACTTTTTGTCAATAGCGACTTCCTTGGTGGTTCAATGGTAAAGAATCCACCTGCCAATGCAGGAGACATGGGCTCAATGGATGCCTGGGCTGAGAAGATCCCCTGGAGAAGGAAATGGCAACCCACTCCAGTATTGTTATCCGGAGAATCCCATGGAGAGAGGAGCCTGGTGGGCTACAGTCCATGGGGTTGCAAAACAGTTAGATACAACTTAGCAACTGTACAACAACAACAAAAAATGTGTGGATAATCAATATCCTGCATGCTGTGAGGGATGTAAAGGTCCAAAGTTAATGCTTTAAGCAGATATGAGGTTTAGACAAAAACTATCAGTTTGCAATTTAAGACAGTAGAAATCAAATGATTTGTCTGGGTTATTAGTATTCTGACTTTGCCAATCACTAGTTATGTGATGCTGCATGTTTCTTAATTTCTCTAAGATTCAGTTTCCTAAAGTGTAAGATGGGAATATTAACAGCATGTAACTTATATGGCTGATGTAAGAATAAAATAAAATTATGTACATAAAGCTTTTAACTTGGGTTCTTGTAAACAAAATGTTCAATAAAATTTAATTATTATTATTATTTTAACATGTTCAAATTCTTCAGTGCATGTTTTCTGGGAGTTGACTATGATAGAAAGTTTCATAGAAGAGATGGTGCTTGAAAGATTTGTCGGTATTGGAAGGAGATATTTTAGGCTGAGAGAATGAAGAGGTGAAAAGTACAGAAGTAGGAATTAGAATGATACAGAGTGATAGTTTTGGATTCCCAGAAGTGTTATTATAAGTGGTTCCTTCAGGTCATTTTTGTCTTTGTGAGGGAGCCTAGACTGTCAGCAATGTAAACTTTTGTGTGCTTTTATATTTATATGGGGATAAATTAACTTAATGACTGGAGAGACTTAACTGTACTATTTATTGTCTCATATTATTGTGGTTCAGGGTTTAATGAGGCATTATTGTGTTTTATTGTACGTTGTTAATGTTTATTTCAGTGTATCAGTTCAGTTCAGTTCAGCCGCTCAGTCGTGTCTGACTCTTTGCGACCCCATGAACTACAGCACACCAGGCCTCCCTGTCCATCACCAACTCCTGAAGCCCACCCAAACCCATGTCTATTGAGTAAGTGATGACATGCAACCATCTCATCCTCTGTCGTCCCCTTCTCCTTCTGCCCTCAATCTTTCCCAGCATCAGGGTCTTTTCAAATGAGTCAGCTCTTTGCATTAGGTGGCCAAAGTACTGGAGTTTCAGCTTCAACATCAGTCCTTCCAGTGAACACCCAGGACTGGTCTCCTTTAGGATGGATTGGTTGGATCTCCTTGTAGTCCAAGGGACTCTCAAGAGTCTTCTCCAACACCACAGTTCAAAAGCATCAATTCTTCGGCGCTCAGCTTTCTTTATAGTCCAACTCTGACATCCATACATGACCACAGGAAAAACCATAG
>NW_011494898.1:974660-993521 GCF_000754665.1 Bison bison bison
GGAAAAACCATAGCATTGACTAGATGGACCTTTGTTGGCAAAGTGATGTCTCTGCTTTTTAATATGCTGTCTAGGTTGGTCATAACTTTCCTTCCAAGGAGTAAGCGTCTTTTAATTTCATGGCTGCAGTCACCATCTGCAGTGATTTTGGAGCCCCCCAAAATAAAGTCTGACACTGTTTCCACTGTTTCTCCATCTATTTACCATGAAGTGATGGGACCAGATGCCATGATCTTTGTTTTCTGAGTGTTGAGCTTTAAGCCAACTTTTTCACTCTCCTCTTTCACTTTCATCAAGAGGCTTTTTAGTTCCTCTTCACTTTCTGCCATAAGGGTGATGTCATCTGCATATCTGAGATTCTTGATATTTCTCCCAGCAATCTTGATTCCAGCTTGTGCTTCTTTCAGTCCAGCGTTTCTCATGATGTACTCTGCATATAAGTTAAATAAGCAAGGTGACAATATACAGCCTTGACATACTGATTTTCCTATTTGGAACCAGTGTATTGTTCCATGTCCAGTTCTAACTGTTGCTTCCTGACCCTCATACAGGTTTCTCACAGTTATTTAGAAATGTTTGATTTACATGTTTTTCTAAGGTAGGAGCACATAATTATTCATATATAGCAAATGGATTTCATCAAATATTTCCACATGTGGTAAATTAGTTGTATGAAAAATGGTTGATTTTCTTTCCATCTGAAAGGCAGTTCAGTCCCTAATCATTGAAACCGTTGCTGATGTGAATTGTGTGTTTTGTTTTTTCTTAGCTATGTGTACTTTATGCCTGCATATCGGATGATAGGAGGTCAGTTGTACCAAGTGTGTTTACCAGATTGTGTGTGATAAGTCCATTAATCACATTCTAAATAAAATGGTGAAGCAGCAAGAGAATATTATCTACTTAGTACAGAAACTTAGAATCTAGAAAAAAGTATTTTCAAGAAAGTTATTGCTCATGATAGATTTAATAAAGAAATGAATTATCACTTATATTGTACAGATCTTTTGTATAAAGTGCATTTGGCTTTAGTTTTTGAGCTTTGACCTATGGTGGATTCATTTTAATACATTTTTTTAGTACTGGTTTCTTAAATAAAATATGAAAGTTAAAGAAAATCTGCTTCAATTTTAAGATCACTTTAATTTCAAATTAAAAATTATAGTGAAAAAACATTCTCTTATAGGTGTTGTGTGTGTTATCATAGTATGAAGATCTGGCCGGAAATTGAAGTGTTCTGTTTACTCTAAAATATGCACAGTCTTATACATCAGAGATGATGAACATAGATAAGTGTAAAAATTTTTATAAATTCAAATTTCTGTGACTCTGGGTATTTTGAGATTTACTTGGAATGTAAAATTTTATTCAGAAAATATTGGATAAGTTCTAAAGTAGGAACAAGATCGCTCCAGTTTTGAGGTTACAAATATAACAGTTTTAAGTGTAGTAAGTTGATTATTTTGTTCTAGGAGGAAAAAAGTTATTTTAATGCCTTGCTTTTCTTTTGCCATCTCATTGCCTTTACCATCTTGAAAATGTTTGGAAGAAACATACTATTTAGGAAAGCATTCCTTTTGAGCCGTATATGCTGAGTCCCCCAGAAGGGAAAGCATTTAATTATTTTGATCAGATCAACAATTTTTATCTTATCAATGATGTCTTTGTCATTTTTCTGGTCATAAACCCATCTTCTCAATATAGTAAGAAAATAGTCGAACATTTATTATCTTATTAGGAATTCTCTCTCTGAACTTGTGTAAATATATGACTACATAAAGTCAGTGCTGGAGAGTGCTGCTGCTGCTAAGTTGCTTCAGTTGTGTCCGACTCTGTGCGACCCCATAGACTTCAGCCCACCAGGCTCCGTCGTCCCTGGGATTCTCCAGGCAAGAACACTGGAGTGAGTTGCCATTTCCTTCTCCAATACATGAAAGTGAAAAGTATGCTACCTAACATTATATTGTCTTTGTTATTATTACTCCTAAACTACTCCTAGACTACTACTGTAGTTATAGAAAAGAACAATAGGCTTAGATTTTTTCTCTTTTCTCTTTAACATATTAAAAACCTCCAGGACTTCCGTGGTGATCTAGTGGTTAAGAATCCACCTGCCAATGCAGAGGACATGGGTTCAATTCCTTGTCTGGGAAGAGCCTATTTGCCTCTAGGAAACTAAGCCCATAAGCCTCAACTGTGCTCTAGATCCTTCGAGCTGCATCTACTGAAGCCCATGTGCCCTAGAGCCCATGCTCCACAACAGTGGAGCCACTGAAATGAGAAGACTGCACACTGCAACTAAAGAGAAGTCCTCATTCACTGCAGCTAGGAAAAGCCCACCTGTAGTAGCAAAGAGCCTGTGTACCTCAGAAAGACCCAGTGCAGCCAGAGATAACTAGGCAAACAAACAAACAAACAAACAAAAAACACAAAAACCTCCAGCACCATATAATTTTAAATAAACAGGTGATTCAATAGTCAGTAGCACTAAAGATATCTGCTCCTAAACTGACTAGTCTGGAGCTATATGAAGTCAATTCCATCTGGAATTCAATCACACTTTTTCAAATGGTTAATCACCAGATGCTTATGAAAGAGAATGTTGTCAAGGCTGGTAGGTCTGAAATTAGCTGTACAGCTGCATTTTGGCTATAGACAAACTCTATAACAAGATTAGAGTGTATGGAGGCAAAGATAGCTATGACTCTTCTACTCTTTTTTTATACTCCAGTAATAAAAGTGCTATATTAATAAAAAAAAAGTATCTAAGTTTATAAGAAGCAGTATCTATCACTTCCTGAACTCCAAATTAAACTTGAATATAATCAGCATGTACCTAGACCTGAACAATGGGGCTTCTCTGGTGGCTCAGAAGGTAAAGAATCCACCTGCAATGCAGGAGACACAGGTTTGATCCATGGATCAGGAAGATCCTCTGGAGAAGGAAATGGCAGCCCACTCTAGTATTCTTGACTGGAAAATTCCGTACAGAGGAGCCTAGTGGGCTACAGTCCATGGGGTTGCAAAGAGTCAGACAGGACTGAGCAATTAACACTTTCAGACCTGAGCAATAATTAACACAATGTCTTTGAGATTTTATAGCTGGCATATGCAGATTTCTGAATTTTATTCATATGACTGATACATTTCTTCTGATCAGGATAATAGGTTTTGTTTTTTTTAATTATGTTTTGTTTTGTTTATAATTCACAGGCAAGGTCCTAAACATTTTGAAAGCTAATAGAGGAGGGGGAGATGGTTGAATTGGCCTGCTATAGAATGCTTTTGAATGCCTGGAATTTAAAAGTTAGTATCAGCTATGATTTTTGATTGAGGACTAGTTACTTGAAGATATCTGAAATTTATGGATCTCTTAAATGATGATTACTCTATTATCAATAATATCTCTGTTTTGAAATTTTAACATTTCTTTTTGAATGTCATCAGTAGTCTTAGCCATACATAGAAACAGGATCCCAACTATTACTCCATTTTACCCAAGCAGAAAATTGAATTTAGTATCTGGTGTGTGTTACACAGTGACTATTTGGTTAGGGATACTGAGTGCATTTCTCATCCAGTGAGGCATTATGGGAATTAATGCCTTCAGACATTTGCCACTGAATTTTTATATTGAAACATTAAAGCAGGTTTTTTTGAGGAATCTTTGTCCAATGTATCCTTGGGGGAAGGGATCATTTGTCTCCTTTTTGACCAATAATCAAAGTCTATATTTGTTGATTTGGATTGGAAAAACTGTTTTCCCTTTAATGGTAGGCAAATAACCCGTAATAAAATTGAATTGAAACTGTGATGACTTTTGAAATAAACTTTTTCCTATAGAAGTATAATTTAGTGTAAAAAAGTACATAATTTTTTGCATATATAACTCAGATATGCAGTCATTCAAAATGACTCTGTTAGAGGCTCTTTTATTTTTTGAAAAATCTCATAAATTGCACATATCAAAGATTGTTTTTTTCTGAGCAGAGTATACTTTAGATAAGCATATAGAATTAAAGATGCGCCAAAGAAAGGCTTAGTAAAGAGGCACTAGACACAGACAGATCTTTTCCAGCATTATTTCATCATCCTTTGCTTTGCTTAGATACTGCTATAACTATCCCTCATGACGAATGATTTTGTCATATCTCCTTGTGAAGATTAAGTAGGATTTCTCAGTAAACAAACATGTCCCATGATGCAGTCAGCTTTAAACACCCCACAGATCCAGATGCCACAGGACTCAGTTGTGAGAGTGCCAGTTCTAGCTTTTCTTAACCTATTTTCCCTTCTTTCTCTCTGTGTTACAAGAATACAGAGGCCTACTGTCAAGGTTAACACACTGTGGGAGAAGAATTAGAAAAAGTGAGAAGAAACCCACTATTCCCCTTCTCCAAGGCTTGTCAGCTTTGGCTGCAAGAAAGGAAACAATTCTATTCTAAATTAAGTTCAGTGTATTGATTATACGGGACAGGGTATTCTAATTTCTGAATCTAGACTATACTTTGGGTTTAAAGTGGTTGTATAACTGTAGAAAGTCATGGGGCCTAGAGATTTTTAATTTAGGGTCAGGGAAAAACAGACTTTCTACTGAATAAAATTTAAAGGGGCAGTGGGAGTAAAAAGTAAAGATGCATTTTGATTACATCCCATTTGTTATGCTTGATTAATTTAAGTAGAAAGAAATCATCAGAGGAAGGAATAGTATCTCCAAATACATAACTAACAAGCTAAAACATAGCCACTTCTGAATGGAAGGGAACCTAGTAGGCTTGTTGATGCTAAGCTGCATGCAACCAGTAAAGGTTGTGGCTGTTTATTTTGTTTTATTTATGAAATTCTTTTTATTGAATTTGTTACAATGTTGCTTCTATTTTATGCTTTAGTTCTTTGGCTATGAGGCATGTAGGATCTTAGTTCCTCAATCAGGAATCAAAACTGCCCCCTATATTGAAATGTGAAGTCTTAATGACTGCACCACCAGGGAAGTCCTATAGCTGTTTTTCTTTTTTAAAATCTTCCATTTCTTTTAATCAATAGTTTAGATGGGAGTGAGATTATATATATGAAATGACTCTTCAAATTCAAATGAAGTTGCTAAAAAATGCAAATTATAATTATTGAGAAATATTTAGTTATGGAATAATTATGTGATGGTAGATCTATGAAATGTTAGAATAGCACAGCCCCAAACTCCTTAATTATGAGGCTATATTCCAGGAAATACGCAAAATAAGTTCTACAGAATTAAGTAAAAACTTAGTGATTTAGAATGGGTAGATAAACCACAGCCTGAGAGAAAATATTGGTAAAAGACACATCGGATAAAGAACTGTTATCCAAAATATAAAAGAACTCATGAAATTAAACAATAAAAAAATGAAAAACTCAATTAAAAATGGGCAAAAGACCTAACTAGACACCTCACCAAAGAAGTCATATAGATGTCAAAAAGTATTTTAAAAAGATGGCTCCACATTTTATGTCATTCAGTTCAGTTCAGTTCAGTCGCTCAGTTGTGTCCGACTCTTTGCGACCCCATGAATCGCAGCACGCCAGGCCTCTCTGCTCATCACCAACTCCCGGAGTTCACTCACACTCATGTCCATCATGTTGGTGATGCCATCCAGCCATCTCATCCTCTGTCATCCCCTTTTCCTCCTGCCCCCAATCCCTCCCAGCATCAGAGCCTTTTCCAATGAGTCAACTCTTCGCATGAGGTGGCCAAAGTACTGGAGTTTCAGCTTTAGCATCATTCCTTCCAAAGAAATCCCAGGGCTGATCTCCTTCAGAATGGACTGGTTGGATCTCCTTGCAGTCCAAGGGACTCTCAGGAGTCTTCTCCAACACCACAGTTCAAAAGCATCAATTCTTCAGCGCTCAGCCTTCTTCACAGTCCAACTCTCACATCCATACATGCCACTAGGGACGTGCAAATTAAGACGAGATAATACCACTGCATAGCTGTTAGAATGGCCAAAATCCAAAACACTGACAACACAAATGGCAGCAAATATGTGGAGTTACAGGAACTCTCATCTATTGCTGGTGGGAATGCAAAATGGTGCAGTCATTTTGGAAAACAGTTTGTTTCTTATAAAACTGGACACATTCATACTATATGATCAAGAAATTACACTCCTTGGTATTTACTCAAATGAATTGAAAAATCCACACAAAAACAGCATGAGGAGGTTTATAGAAGCTTTATTTATAATTGTCAAAACTTGAAAGAACCAAGATGTTCTTCAATAGTTGAATGGATAAATAAACTGCAGTACTTCCAAACAGTGGATTATTATTCATTTCTATCAGGGCATGGAAAGACATGGAAAATATTTTAAATGTATATTATTAAGTAGAAGAAGCCAAAAGGACAAGACTGTGTATTGTATGTGTCCTGCTTGGCAGCAGATTTTTTTTTTTTTTTTTTTTACCACTGAGCCACCAAGGAAGCCCAGGCTTCCCAGATGGCGCTAGTGGCAAAGAAACCAATGCAGGAGATGTAAGAGACACAGGTTTGATTCCTGGGTTGGAAAAATCCCCTGGAGGAGGGCATAGCAACCCACTCCAGTATTCTTGCCAGATTTTGAGTTGAACACTACTGAAGTGACTGAACACACACACAACAGGGAAGCCCAATGATGTGTTTATGTAGGTTCACTGATTGTAATACATACCACTGTGGTATAAGATGTTGATAACGCGGGAGGTTGTATATGTGTTGGAGTGTGGAGTTTACTGGCACTCTCTGTTCTTTCCACTTACGTTTTGTGAACCTAAGACTACACTGAAACATAAACTTTATTATTAACAGAAAGCATAATCATTGATTATTTATTCAAAACTATTGATTTCATGTCCTTTGTGTGTTTGGCATTCTGTTGCACATGTGGTAAACAAAGATAAGTAAATAGTTTAATTGGCTCACAAATAGTACAATATGTAAGTCCTGTCCTACAATTTAAATAGAAGCAAAATGCCTCAGCAGTCTCTAATTCAGATAAAGAAAAAGGAGTGAAAAAAAAGAAAGATACTAACTTAGCTTTACTCAAGTGAAGTTTCACAGGTGATGAGAGTTGAACTGAGCACTGAAGCAAGATTAGGAGTTTTCCAGTTGGTCTTTCAGGCAAAGGCAATTTAAACATTAAAATATGAAGAACTGTGGTAACTATGAAATATGATTGATCAACTGTTCTGAATGTCCTGGACCACTATCATCATTCTAATTACAGTGCTATAAGGTTATTTTCTTGATGATGAAGCTCTGTGTAGATAGTGGGTAAATGAGGATACTGATGATCATGAAAATTAGTATTTTCTTGGTCAGGTGTAGAGGAGGAATTCATATTAAGATGTCCATTAAAATATTGTCAAATTTTTCTTTTAATAAATCTGAAATATGTATTTTTCTAGCTATCTTAATTAGCTTACATAGTTTATATTTAATTAGACTAGCATGGAACATAATAGAACCTCTCCATTTGCTCAGTAAATGAATGTTTTAGTCAATAGATTGCTTTTGAACAGGGTGTTAGTTTATGATGCTCCTTATATCAACAATTAATCCAGTCTAACATTCTAATGGAAAGGTTTATTTCCTTTCCAGCTAATGTGATAAACACCAGCAGTTCAGCATCAACACATTAATTACATACAATGAAGGCTAATATTAGACAAATTGTGTTCTGTTGACTACCTTCGGTTGAATGGATTTCAGCAATTGAAATAAACTCTTTAATGAAAAATGGTGTACATGCAATGTGTGATCATTATTATTACTATGGATTTGGATATAAACTTTTCACAAATCATTTGAGATGGCAAGGGTTCTACATTTGAGTTCAGTTTACAGATACTGCTGTATGGTTGATTGTGTGCAAGGCACTTACTATTACTTTTATTGCTTTTTATTTTACTGTATGTTATCATTAGGGCATTGATGTTTTTATATTATGTAGTCTCACATGTTTTTGGGACACATATTTTTGGGACCTGAGTGTGGTCATCTTTCTTTTCAGAGTGAGTTTATCACCCTTAAATACCATTCTTCACCACATCCTCTTATGCAATATCTAATTTATATAATATCATAAAGACTATGGTTAGAAGGGAAGAATATTTTCCATAATGAGGTATTTAGTAAACAGAATACATGATACATACTTAAAAAATAAATTATGAGCTAAATGATGAAATGAGGCATAATATATTAACTCTAAGAATTTGGGTTAAGATGTTGCTAGGCAGAGTAAAAATAATTAATGAGAGCTCAAGAGATATCCAGTTTTTTTCAATCCAATTTTACTGAGACAACATCTTTTTTGAAAAATTATAAAAACATCTTAGATGTTTTAGGTCTACCATGAAATTAGTGGTAAACAGAAGAAGCTAACAATATTTCTTATAAAAGAGGCTTGAATATCCATGATGATTCACAAACAGTGAAGAACAATCTTAACGCATTCATGGAAACGTCTGTTGAGTAGTCACTCTATGTCTGGCATGGTGATATGGAGGTGTAGATCATTCATCTGGCCTTCAAGAAACTCACAAAAAGTAAACCAATCATTACAATAACAATGGCTTACTATATATACACATTTTTTTAAAAAAAATTTATTTTGGCTACACTGGGTCTTTGTTGCTGCACTCAGGCTTTCTCTAGTTGCAGTGAGTGAGGGCTACGCTCTAGCTGAGGTGCACAGGCTTCTCACTGCAGTGGCTTCTCTTGTTGCAGAGCATGGGCTCTAGGGTGAGTGGGCTTCAGTAGTTATGGCACACAAACTTAGTTGCCCTACACCATGTGGACTCTTCCTGGACCAAGGATTGAACCTGTGATGACTGCATTGGCATGTGGATTCTTAATAACTGGACCACCAGGGAAATTCTACTGTGCGCTTTGAATATGGCAGGATTTGCTTCAGATATTTCACATGTGTCATCATTTCAGCTGTACAATAAACCCAAACTATAGAAACTATGTGAAACACAAAGGCATGGAGAAGGTGAGGACCCTTGCCCAGTATCACACAACTAGTATGAGGCACAGTTAATATTAAATTAGGATCCATCTGTCCCCAGAACCCATGTGGTTTACCAGTTTGTGGTTTGGCCTTCTATCAGTATGTACAGTTAACCACTGTGATGGAAGAACTCCCTCGTGGTGAGGCTACCCAGAAGAGAGATGTCTAGTTCTAGAAAGGAGAAGCAGTGTGTGAGTATATATTAAGATCGAATTTAAGGGAACTATAAGCAGTTCGGTGTAGCTTAAGTATATAGATCATGAATGTTAGAAAAGGAAGGAGGGGAGGTTGATTAGGCCTGAATTATGAAGGGTAGGAGAAATTGGGAAAGAAGATAGGAGAGTAACATGTTTGGATAGGATTTTAGATACAATATAAAGTGGGTAACAGCAATTTACAATATAAATTGCTAACAGGGGAGTCATATTCAGAGGCTAGTAGCATAATCCAGTCAACAAGTGGTAAGGGCCTGAGGAAAGGCAGTAGATATCAAAAGTACAAGAAAAAAATTTCCAGGGATAATTAGTAGTAGAAGTGACAAACTTTGGTGATATGTTTGGTTCGGAGTGAAGGGAGGGAGAACTATGGTCTAACTTCCAGCTTTCTGGCTTGCAGGACCAGGTATAAGCTGATGCACCTCATTTACACAGTGATCTGGAAACTGGTTTGGCACAGAGAGAGGAGAAGAAAGTGTTGGTTAAGCTTGTGATTCACTGATTTGAGTGGGCTGATCATGTAGATCTGAAACAAAGACTATCCCAGCCATCATCAGCATATGGGTAATAGCTGAAGCCAGGAATTTAGATGAAGTCACCCATGGAAAACTCATAGAACACCAAGCACTGAAACCCAAGTGTGTGTGTTAGTCACTCAGATGTGTCTGACTCTTTGTGACTCCAGGGACTGTAGCCCACCAGGCTCCTCTGTCCATGGGATTCTACAGGCAAGAATACTGGAGTGGGTTGCCATTCCCTTCTCCAGGGGATCTTCCCAATGCAGGGATCAAACCCAGGTCTCCCTCATTGCAGGCAGATTCTTTACCATTTGAGCCACCAGGATGGAACCCTGTGTAAAATTAAAATTGATGAGGGGCAGGAAAATGAGGACCCAGGGGAGGACTGGCCTGAAAGGAAGGAGGAAAACCAGGAGAGAATAGTACCAGGACAATTTCTTTTAGTTGAGAATAACAGGCACAAAACAGGTGGCAATTCAGGGGTCCTAATACTAGTTACATGAGCTTAATTCTTTATCTACTTTCTTTAAAATTACTTTCCCCAATTATCCTGTACTTTATTTTATTCATTAAAATACTCTTGATCTCAAATACTATGAGATTCCTCCCACGTCAAATTTTGGATACATGTTAAGGTGAAATTATGCATTCATAGGAGGAAATACCATAAGCCCCAAATAGAAAATATCTTAACACACAGCATTCTGCTTAAGATACCCAGAAGTATTATCTTTCATTGACATGCAGTTATTCTTGCACATTTGTCACCTTTTCTTAAGTTCATACTCTACTACTAAGTTAGGTGTAAACAGAAGCAGGAGAGAGAAAAAATCTCTCACACACGAAGATAAAAGAGAATGATGAAATACAAAGTGAGGAATAATTTTCTTTTTAAACCTGCAGCACCTGCTACATTTCTTGGAGCTTAAAATGGCCTCTGTTGCTTTAGCTACTGCTCTAACCATCTGCTAAGCTGCAGAGAAGTGGTCTGCAGCAGCTGAAAACCACTACAAATGCTGCAAGTCAGGCTTTTTGGCACAGTGAGGAAGCCAGGAATGTACTGGTGCCAAATGCAGGTCCTGTTTCTTTTTCTCTGCTGCCATGAAAAAAATTAACCAAGGCCTTAAGAGCTGCCATCGACATAAACATGATTTAAAGTCTCTTTAGCATTTTAAGAACCACAGAATTAGCAGAAGCCTTGGAGATGTGTAAGAGTGGAATCTCGAAAGTTGTTCTCTGGCAAGCCATTTTAAAAGCATATGCTGTGAGTGAACTTCAGTACAGCTGACTATTAGGTGATAGTCCTTTAAACACATAGAATGTGAAGGAAGTGTACTTTCTGTTTTCTTTATAGGATAGCAACTGACATCTGTCTCTTAAGTGTGGGAACAGATTTCCTGCTCTGTCTTCCGTTTTCATGCTTCTCTGAAGCATGGTGAAGAAAGCCCTTGTAAAAATAGGAGAGCTGTCAGTATGAATCTATACATGAATTAATCTATGTAATTATTTATTTACATAGCATCTCTTTGGTTTTACAGGGAACTTCTTGAGAGCTGGGACAAGATCTTTTTTTGGTTTAAATCCTAGCACTTCTTACTCGTTTGTGAATTTGGGCAAGAAACTTAGCTACTTGGAATCTTAGTATCCTCACATGTCTCACTGCTTCTGTGATGCTGAATGATGCTACAATTTTCAAAAGTACTTAATTAGATGCCTGACATGTAGTAGATGCTCAATACATGTTTATTAAATGAGAGATTTATGTGAATGTTGCAAAAGATTGTCTTTGAATTCTAAAAAATATATAATTTTTTAAATATTTTATTTTATTTTTTAAATATAATTATTTTGAAATATTCTATACTGTTACTGGCAAACAGTTCCAATCCATTTATAGTCTTAATAGAAGCTCCTGCTGCTGTTTTAGTGAAAATGTGAAGATTTGCATTACATGTTTGCCTTATAGTTTTATGAATGCTTTCCCTTCATCTATGAATCAAGTCTGTGCCTAAAATGTGAAGGGATATGCTAGACTGGTAACTTTATGTGGTTGGTGAGAGAATTCAGAGGAATCTTACCTTACCAATCCTTAAGAGCTGGATAGTTTAGACATGCTCCCTGTTTTTAGATTCTATCCTGTATTCCCATTCCTCTGTTTTATCAAAATGTAGTTTTGCTTTAAGATACTTCTTAAAACTACCTGTTTTTTTTTGAAAGCTGACTTTAAAATTAATTCATATTGGTAAAGTGGCTAAAAATGTCTTAAGCAGTGCTTTTAAAACTGTATTCTGAGACTTTCTAGGGATTTTTCAGGGAAACCTGCTAAATAGCTGGAGGAGTCTGAAGCTTCAAATCAATGAGGCTCTTGGTACTTTATCCCCAATACCAGTTTTAATCAGAAAAATTTTACCCTTTATAAAACAAGGGTATATGTATATTCTTATACATATACATATATGAAAATATATCTTTACTTGAAGAATAGGTTTCACTGTTTTAAAATAGATTAAGATTTATCTTTAAAAAAGATTTAAGATTACTGACTATTGTATCTCCTTTCAGCTCATATACTTTTGTCATGAGACAATAATTTAACTGGAAGAATTCCTTAATTTTAGAATCCTAGCAAGTAATAGTCACTATGGATCACCATGTGGTCACTAAATAAATGAAACAGATTTACTTCACCTCTTTCTGTAACTGAGCTACTAAATTGAGGATAAAACATTTGACATGGAGTATTTGTACTTCAATAATTCATTTATCAAAGCATAGCATGTATTCTCATGGATAGAAGGACGTATGAATAGACTGTCCTTACAATTAGGTAAACTAAAAATTGACATAATATTAACCAAATGACCTGATTTATAGATAAACATCCATCTGGAGAGAAATTTCTGTTGATCACCTCCAGGCTGTGTCTATGGTCTTGTCAGATTCATTCATTTTAGAGTTAGTGATTTGGATGAAACTGTAGAGAGAAGTCTCATCAAATTTGTAGATAACAAGGCTGGGAGGGATAAAGAATGTGTTGGATGGCAGAATTGGGATCCCAAAAGATCTTGACAGGCTGAAACATTTTGAGCTGAAAAAATAATAAAATTTAACAGGGGTAAATATGAGCTCCTGCTCTTGGGTCAGAAACCAGAACTGTAGCTGTACTTGCAGAGGATGGGGAAGTTTCAGCTTCTGAGTGGAATGTGTGAAAATGCCTAGAGGTATTAGATGACAATCATACTTCCAGAAATCAACAACATGATGTAGATGTCCCCAAAGCTAATATAGACTTAGGGGATACATTAATTTAATAAACAGATTGTAGGATTAAGATGGGTATAGGTCCACTTTTCTTAAGAATGCTTAGATTTTTCAGTGATAATGATTTAAGAGATAATTAGATAAACTGAAACACATTCAAAAGGGGCTGAATATAAGGACACTTGAAACTCTTAAATGAAGAAAGTTCAGACCCTGAACTTCAGGGAATAGATTCTGTATGACCTATGGAAAAGAATAGGATGTATCAAGGGCATCATCTAAAAATATTTAAATTATTATTGTTTAGGAATTTAGGCATGAACAGGTGTGGTGGAGGGAGTCAGACCAATGAGAAGAGGTCTCAGATAGAAAGATAGCATCTCAATGTAAGGAAGAACTTTTTCACAAGAGCTATACAAAGAAGATGCAGCCTCCGGAAGATAATTTGTTCCTCTCAGTCAAAGTGCTAAATCAGACTGGACTATCATTGACAGAGATGTACAGTCTAACACATTTGTAAAGATGGATTAATGAGTTAACATTTTTGTTACATATTTAATATTTAAGTTTCTAAGGAATAAAGAAGGGATATATTTATATTTCTCACTGTATACATCATCAGTAACACTTTAAAGACTTTTTCATGATCAAGAACATTTATTTCTCTAAATTATGAGTTATCTGTTATTAAAAAGAAATGTTTCTAAAATTCTGCTGTTAGCATTTTCTGAATATATACATAAGTTTTTTTGCAGTGGTTGGATTTATTTAAACATAATATATTCTTATTAATAATTTATGTCCCTGGGCTTAATGCAGATTGCTTCTATTTTAGCTATTCCTTTTCCAAACATCTAATTCATAAATGGAGAGACCCGGTGAGCTTGAAATGGCTTTGCTTCTTCTCACTGTGAAAGGAACTTGCTATGCTATGCTTTTGCCACAGAGGGGCATTACTGAACTTCTCTTTTGTATCAGTCCTCTCTATAGCAAGAAAATAATCCCCTAGAACTCATTTTTCGTTACCTTTAAAAGGAAAACAATATATTAATACACCAATAAAACCCCTCAGAGGTAGCTCCCACTTACTAGTTACATGTAATTTTTAAGCTAGAGAAATATTTTCTTGAGTAGATTATTACAGACAGAATGATTCTTTACATTTTATCAAGACAGAAGCAATTATATTTTTCTAGCCATATCAAATTTCCTTATGTAAAATACTTCAATATTTCAAGGAAATCTATGACTCTTATTTCAACAGAATGCTGGGCCAAATAGGACTTGTGAAACAGAGTAACTCATGAGAAAGAGAATGCAACTTTCATTAGAGAACAGTCAAACTAGAAATATGTTTTGAAACTGTCGTCTTTATTCCCCCTGTCCACCCCTCAAAAAACAAAAAATTACTGGTGTATATGTTCTTGCTGCTTCCTAAACATTCATAATAATGGGTTTCAGAAAGGAGGAAAAAACAGGCAGAGAGAGAGAGAACAAAACACTAATAAGATCCTGTATTTGTATAGTGTTTGAGAACTTGATTCCTTATATTTAATACAAGGTAATAGAAATTATTATCTACTCCAGTTTAAGTCTGAATCTAAATATGATCCTAATTAAGATCACGATCATGAGATTCACACATGTACAATACTTTCAAACTGAGCAAAATTAAAATAGTGCTAAAGAGACAGTCTTCTGATATTTCCCTTTAGAAAAAAAAGCATCAACACAGCTGTGAGAGTTGTTCTCTAGAAGTTCCTTTAAAATAGAATAGCAGTGCAAAGGTCCCCATGCAGTGGCTAAGCCCACAAATCAAATTAAATGGGCAAGTGTCTTCTTCCTACCCAATTCAGTTTGGGTTAATCATGTCTTGGCATTTTCATTTGCCTTCCTCCAGCCACAGGGCAAATGAGCTGTTGATCACATACTCAGTTTCACTTTGGGGTAGCTGGTTAATTTCATTTCATGACCTCAAATTAAGTATTCTACTTCAAAGATATTAAAATATTTTATGCCAGTTGCCATAGAAAATTTATAAGAATTACAATTTCGTCTTGAAATTACATTTCACTGCTTTTATTTATCTCTTTTCTTTTCAACCATTTCATCAGTACTTTTCCTTCAACTGTTTGCTATCATTTCCCTTCCAAATACTTCTTCCCACTTGTGATGTTCAAAATAATTATTCAACTTCTCTTGGGAGAAGTAGCAAGAACTTGTCCTGAGGCTGTGCCAGCAATTGTTAGGGCCACAGAGAGGTTTAGTGCTCCTTATAATCTGGTTCTGTATACTATATGGAAATGTCTATTGGTTTAATCTTAGACTGATTTGGGAAAGTTTGGGGCATTTATGGCAACCCTGTTGGATTCTAGTTTGATATCATGGTGAACGTAGAAAGCTCTTTAATATTTAAGTGGATTCCCAGTCTGTAGTCTGGAAAGTCAGATCTCTGGCACTCTCCAAGGTTTCAGAAGTGACCAAAAGCATTTAAAGGGGTTCATTATATAAAATGAATAAAAATGGAATTCTTTTCCAAACTCTGATTCCATCTCAGGAATTCTTGGAATTTATAGTGCTTGATTCTGGCACAGATACTTCAGCTTTAAGTCTTGATCTTATTTCTCCTGTACCTGATTTCCCCAGATTCATGTTGCAGTTGCATCACACTGCTCCCAGATATAGGCTTGAAAAGACCTTGGTTTCCAAGCCTATCTGGATATACATGTTTATACCTTTACTACACCTCACCACATTGGAATTAATTAATTTACTTTGAATATGGAAGGCAGTCTGCAAGCCAGGTTTCTGTTTTACTTTTCTCAATTTCTTTCACCACCAACAAACATTGGATAGTGACTCTGCATTTTCAGTATTGTTTCTCCCACTTATTCCAGTAAAGTCTTGGACTTATGATGCAGAATGAGGTTTATATCTTGGTCACTCTTCCTATCTAGTACCCATCTCTTCTCTGAGCTCAAGCTCATCAAAGAATGAATCCCTACACTGAATAGTGACTGGAGTTGAGACATACCTTCAATTCTTCCTTCCTTCTCCTCTTCTTGATAGAATCCACAGTATATCTTCAATGAAAAAACTAACAGCTTTCTTTTACAGAATGTCTACAATATATCAGAAATTTTATACAAGCTATCTCATTAAATTTCCCCCATAATCCTGAGGGTTATTGTAACCTCCACTGTACAACTGAAGCTACTGAAAGAAGATCTTACATCTAGTCAGTGACTAAACTGTAATTTAATCTTAGTTCTTTCTCAAAGTCCACATGCTTTGCACTCTGCAATACTGCTTTGGGCACTAGGGGAGAAGAAGCTGGTAAGTCCAGATGGATCAGGCAAGTGATCATTGCATGTAATGTAACCTGAAACATACTGTAATGAAAAGTTAGGTGCAAAGTGAATAAAATGCTTTAGGAGGCAGATGAGGGAGAGAATATTCTTGAGATGCTGTCATGTTAGTAATTTCAGAGAAGTTACATTCGAGTTGGCCTTTGAACAGAGATGTGGAATTCATGAAACAGAAAATGGAGCCAGTATTTAGAGCCATTTATAATGGCACCCCACTCCAGTACTGTTGCCCGGAAAATCCCATGGATGGAGGAGCCTGGTAGTCTGCAGTCCATGGGGTCGCTAAGAGTCAGACATGACTGAGCGACTTCACTTTCACTTTCCACTTTCATGCATTGGAGAAGGAAATGGCAACCCACTCCAGTGTTCTTGCCTGGAGAATCCCATGGACGGAGAAGCCTGGTAGGCTGCAGTCTATGGGGTCGCACAGAGTCGGACACGACTGAAGCGACTTAGCAGCAGCAGCAGCATACACTTTTTCTTTTCTTTTTATCCTATTGTCATTCTCCCTTTAAAAGATCATATTCCATTCTAAATAGGAATTTTTTCTCCCCTCCCATTTGTGGTCCCTTCTTGTTCCTCTTCATTCTATGTCACTGTGTTACGCTAATATCTCAAACCTGAAACTACTTACTTTATAAGGAAACTACTTACTTTTCAAGGAAAGAGAGAAGTAAAATTATTTTGCACTCCGGTTTTTCTTTTCTTTTGTGAGAAAGTTCAGTAGCACTGACAAAAAAGGTAAATTCTTGTAATTAGGTATGTTGGGAAAGACATATGAAGAAGATAAAATTCAGATGACATGTAGTAAGGAATAATAAGATATTACAATTTTAAAGGACTAAAACTACTTGTCTGAGGGGATTAAAGATTATAATGAAATTTTGGATGGCTAAAAATGAAACATAGTTGAGGTCAGTGAGTTGGAAACAAAAAGAACAGGTATTGTAATGTCAATTACTAAGGTTATTTTTTTAAAAGAGAGTAATATTATTGAACTGAAAAATATAGATAGACTAAAAGTACATACTTGTTGTGGAAGAGTCTTCAAATATATACCTGAGAATCAACATATTAAGTATGTATATTCCACCTGGAACCTGAAACCAGATTATTTAGCTTCAAATCCTGGTTTCTACCAGATTAGTTAGGCTACCTTGGACAAATTATCTAATTTCTTTCATTCTACCTTCATGTCTTCTCTAGTAAAATAGGAGTAGTAACAACAGTACTTCTGCTTCTGTTAGGTCCATACCATTTCTGTCCTTTATCGAGCCCATCTTTGCATGAAATGTTCCCTTGGTATCTCTAATTTTCTTGAACAGATCTCTAGTCTTTCCCATTCTGTTGTTTTCCTCTATTTCTTTGCATTGATCGCTGAGGGAGGCTTTCTTATCTCTTCTTGCTATTCTTTGGAACTCTGGATTCAGACGTTTATATCTTTCCTTTTCTCCTTTACTTTTGGCTTCTCTTCTTTTCACAGCTATTTGTAAGGCCTCCCCAGACAGCCATTTTGCTTTTTTGCATTTCTTTTCAATGGGGATGGTTTTGATCCCTGTCTCCTGTACAATGTCACGAACCTCCATCCATAGTTCATCAGGCACTCTATGTATCAGATCTAGTCCCTTAAATCTATTTCTCACTTCCACTGTATAATCATAAGGGATTTGACTTAGGTCATACCTGAATGGTCTAGTGGTTTCCCTACTTTCTTCAATTTAAGTCTGAATTTGGCAATAAGGAGTTCTTGATCTGAGCCACAGTCAGCTCCTGGTCTTGTTTTTGCTGACTGTATAGAGCTTCTCCATCTTTGGCTGCAAAGAATATAATCAACCTTATTTTGGTGTTGACCATCTGGTGATGTCCATGTGTAGAGTCTTCTCTTGTGCTGTTGGAAGAGGGTGTTTGCTATGACCAGTACGTTCTCTTGGCAAAACACTATTAGCCTTTGTCCTGCTTCATTCTGTATTCCAAGGCCAAATTTGCCTGTTACTCCAGGTGTTTCTTGACTTCCTACTTTTGCATTCCAGACCCCTATAATGAAAAGGACATCTTTTTTGGGTGTTAGTTCTAAAAGGTCTTGTAGATCTTCATAGAACCGTTCAGCTTCAGCTTCTTCAGTGTTACTGGTTGGGGCATAGACTTGGATTACTGTGATATTGAATGGTTTGCCTTGGAAACGAACAGAGATCATTCTGTCGTTCTTGAGATTGCATCCAAGTACTGCATTTCGGACTGTTTTGTTGACCATGATGGCTACTCCATTTCTTCTAAGGGATTCCTGCCCACAGTAGTAGATATAATGGTCATCTGAGTTAAATTCTCCCATTCCAGTCCATTTTAGTTGAGCTTTTTCACTCACTCATCTCACACGCTGGTAAAGTAATGCTCAAAATTTTCCAAGCCAGGCTTTAGCAATACATGAACCGTGAACTTCCAGATGTTCAAGCTGCTTTTAGAAAAGGCAGAG
>NW_011494898.1:993621-1027099 GCF_000754665.1 Bison bison bison
AAATGAAGATCATGGCATCTGGTCCCATCACTTCATGGGAAATAGATGGGGAAACAGTGTCAGACTTTATTTTTTTGGGCTCCAAAATCACTGCAGATGGTGATTGCAGCCATGAAATTAAAAGATGCTTACCCCTTGGAAGGAAAGTTATGACCAACCTAGATATCATATTGAAAAGCAGAGACATTACTTTGCCAACAAAGGTCCATCTAGTCAAGGCTATGGTTTTTCCAGTAGTCATGTATGGATATGAGAGTTGGACTGTGAAGAAAGCTGAGCACTGAAGAATTGATGCTTTTGAACTGTGGTGTTGGAGAAGACTCTTGAGAGTCCCTTGGACTGCAAAGAGATCCAACCAGTCCATTCTAAAGGAGATCAGCCCTGGGTGTTCTTTGGAAGGAATGATGCTAAAGCTGAAACTCCAGACTTTGGCCACCTCATGCGAAGAGTTGACTCATTGGAAAAGACTGATGCTGGGAGGGATTGGGGGCAGGAGGAGAAGGGGATGACAGAGGTTGAGATGGCTGGGTGGCGTCACTGACTTGATGGATGTGAGTTTGAGTGAACTCCGGGAGTTGGTGATGGACAGTGAGGCTTGGCGTGGTACAGTTCATGGGGTTTCAAAGTGTCAGACATGACTGAGCGACTGAACTGAACTGAGCTGAGCAACACTACTTACTCATTGGGTTACTGACAAGATTAAATGAGTTAATATATGTAAAGTACTTAGGACAGGGCTTATCGCAGAGTAAATGCTATATAAGTATTTACTCTCATTTTCGTTACAGATATAGACACATTAAAATGTTTAGAGAGTATAATATATGGATTTATTAATTAATTTAGATAGGGCAGGGGCATAGGATGGTTCTGTAGAGAATCCAGGTCTCCCACATTGCAGGCAGATTCTTTACTCTTTGGACTTCCCTGGTGGCTCAGTCGGTAAAGCGTCTGCCTACAATGTGAAAGACCTGGGTTGGATCCCTGGGTTGGGAAGATCCCCTGGAGAAGGCAATGGCAACCCACTCCAGTACTCTTGCCTGGAAAATCCCATGGACAGAGGAGCCTGGTAGGCTACAGTCCATGGAATTGGAGAGTTGGATATGACTGAGCAACTTCACTTTCACTTTCTTTACTGTTTGAGGCACCAACAAAGCCCTGAATGAGAAACAGGATTATATCTTTAGGAATAGCATGGACTCTGACACAGCTAACATGGATTTATTTATGGAATAAATAAATTATTATTTATTTAGAACTTTAAATTCTCAAGTTATTATTTAGAAATGTTTTATGGAGGAATGTCATATATTCCATTAGTATATGGTTTAATTTATATTCTCTAGTTACTTGTGATTTGAGATGTATCTTTCCACAAATGTGGTGCCTATACACTAGTGGAGTTCATAGGTGGAGTGAGTATACTCTACCTGTAGTGGAGTACAGGTGTCATGTCTTTGGGTATAAGCAAAACAAACTGCTCTCAGGTGGCCTTGTCTGTGGTCATAGTTTACTTGCAAGTGGGAGCAAGTAGCTTGTATAACTACCCATTTCTCACCTAAGCTATTTTGAATGCTTTTTCTAAACAATTTTATGCCCTGAAGTTTAAATGAATTTTTTCTACATTGTGATCTCTTGTACTTTTCTTCAGCTGCTGATTATACTGGGAAAGTTCATCATTAGCTAATAATACTTCTCTATGTTGTGGTACTTTCTTCTAAAGAGCTCAAGGCACTGTACACATTTTTCCTCTATTATGTAATTCTATACTTGCACTTATAACTATTCCTCTTATCCTATTCTCTAATTTTCAGATGCTTATTATTCTATTCTCAACTGCAATTTCCTTATGAATCCCTTTGCCTTGAAATTTTCCAAGACTGCTTAACAGAGGTGCCATATTTAGCTTCTAAATGTGTCTAATTCTCCTCTACAAGATTGTTCTCTTTTCACTTGGCGTCAAGGGATTGACTCAAAATAACTATCCTTTTGTTGCAAAGAAAGAGGAGCAAAACCAAAGAAATTCACTGAAATGGAGGCTTCACAATCAGTTTAAAAAGGAAAGTCATAAAATGTCTGAACACCAGCAGCTTCCAAGAATGGCAGTTCTGCGGCACTCTATTTGCTCTTTGGGAATTCCATTTGGAAGAACTGATTTGATTTATGATGTCACATTGTGTGAGAGGGAAGGTTCAGTACCAGGCTTCAAATTTAGATTAGAGTCAAAGAGACTAAAGCTATCATAAGGCTTATTTTTAGTATACACTATTGTATAGCTTTTGTCGTTAGTACTTTGTGTTATCAATGTGGCATTTATTGTACACTTTGATTCTTACACACCAGTTTTTTTCTATCTTAATAGATTCAAACTTGTGCTTGTTTCTCTATTAGCCTGATATACTTTTAAAAATCTGTCAAATGAATAAATATTAATAATTGAACAGCAAATCTGCTTTTTCTTTCAAATCAGAACTAATCCAGAACTAATCTCTTTCAACAAAGAGATCTAGAAAAAACACCATCATCATCATAGCTTTTTCCTCTAGGCATGCCTTTTTAAGTAGGTTAAAAGTAAGTTTTTGCTTACCATTCTTCTATCATCAAAAAAGGACTCCTAAAATCACAGTATGAATAATTATTTGGAATGTTTCTCTTCTGACACTGATGGTCTAATGTTGTTGCTGATAATAAACATAATGGTTTGTATTAATTGAGACCTTTCTATAGTTTAGATCCTGGATCATAGTAGGAACTTAGTAAAATCTGTTGAAAGAATAAATACACAATAATTTATTAAGTGCTTTGTCAAATGTTCTCATTTAAGTTTCAATAAAAATTTGTGAAAAGTACAATTTTTATCCTCAGTTCTCACATTAGGATAATAAAGCTCAGTGAAGTTAAGTATATTGCCTAAGGTCACATAGCTAGTGACAGAGATGACTCCATGAGCTATTGGTATGCCTCTCACCACAGAAATCATAGAATCTGTTTGAATCTTGCATAAAGGCAGAGTGCTCCCTAGCTTCAGTGCTTTCTCAGTCACAGATCAAGGGAAATTAATATGAATCTTACTTCAATCCTATCCTGGCCTTTTGGGAAGCAAACCAGGTGATTTATTGTTCAATTCCAATTGGAACAAAATCAAATAAGAAGGGAAAAAAACTAGAGAGGAGACTGAAGCTATAGAGTAAAATCAGACTGAGAGCATGTTAGGCAGTGTAATATATCTCTCCATTCCACTTTATCTACAATGAAAATATTAAAGGACTTGTCAGCTAAATCATGAAAATTATTTCTATCATGACTATCCTGTAGAATCTGTCAAATTCTTTTCTTAGATTAGATTATAAGCCACATGCTGTGACCTAAGGCAACTTGAGGGTTTATTACATTTTCTTTCTGTCTCTGTTTAAATAAATATGCTAGTTCTTCCAAAGAAGTACTTTATTTGTTATTCTGGCCTTATCTTTTTTTAGACTGTCATTCTCCAAAAGGATTTTGGCTTTATAAAGGTGATTTTCTGCTCTTTTTTTTGTTTATTTGCAGTTTCTGGGTATCATTTGATATTGACATTGAATTTGATATTGCTTGAATTCTTAAAATATGTGTTTGACATGTATATATAATCTTAACATCTTATATATTTAATTGACTATTTGTCATTATGTTGCCAGATATAAAATATTCCATTGTACCCTTGATTCTTCCAATTAATTGATATAAATAAATTCATAATCAAAAGAATTTGATGAAAAATACTAACTGGATGGTCAATTTTTTTCAAGTTAACACAAAAGAGAGGCAAAAATTGGAGCCACAAAGATGCCAAACTAATTTTAGCTGATAAAGTATAGCACAATGATACTACGTATTTCCAATTTATAATCCATGGTAATTGGTTATGGCTATTACTTGTCATTGCATTCCAGATCTATGATATTGGGAAGTCTTAGAGGTCATTTATTCCAACTTTTAAATTTTAGAGATGAAGAAATTATAAAAGGCAAATGATAGTAATCACATAGATAATATTTGATATAATAAGTTTGGAATCTGGGTCTTTGTATGGCTGATATTCCTTAGAATATTAAATTCTTACATATTTCACACATGTTACATTATTAGTAATTTGGTTAAGAAAATAGTGACATGACTTTTTATTTCTCTTTGAAATTCTCCTATGGTAAGAGAGATCTCTTGATAAATGAGATATCATGTTTTTCTGGCCAACTAGGAAGCTATAAGTATAGATAATGCAGCAGAAAGAGTTAGTTTTTGAGTTCCCAGTATGTGCTACTCTTGTGTTTTGTCCCATAATGCAACCAAAAATAAGCACTGTATAATTAAACAGTCAAACAGCCTTAGGTTTCCAGTGGGTTTGTATTATTCTTGACTATCCAATAAGAAAACAACTAGGTCTTTGAGAAGCTTTCCTATACAAGTATATGAGTGACTCTGGGAAAGCCCACTGTGGATATTGTTATATCATTATATCTAATATTATCCCTCACATACTAAGGTTGGTATTAAGTTGGTAGAACTGTTGGTAGAACCTTGGTGATTTCTGCAGTTTTTTGCATAAGTCAAAAGGGAAGACTTCAAATGAATTATCCCTGAAAAATAACTTTCAGAATACAAATGCATTGTTGTTTGAATAAACCAAACCAACCAAACCAAATAAAGACAAAAGAAGAGGAAAAAAGAGGATCAAATTTGGAGCAGACTGTCAAAGGTATAGAATGACTCCAGAATTTGAGTGGGTCAGGGAATTTTCAAAGTCACAGATGTTCTGTGGTTTGGTTGCTTCTCTAGCTGAGTTCTTTGGTTGTAGATTTCCATAAGTGATACTTTCATTCTCAAAATACCTTAATTGTACTTATAGCAAAAGCTACTGAGAGGATTACATTCTGGCTCTAACTCTTGGAATTAAACATTCTTTCAAGCAATATGAATTGAGCACCTATTAAGTTGAATGGTCCTATGAAGACTTACAAGACCTTTTAGAACTAACACCCAAAAAAGATGTCCTTTTAATTATAGAGGACTGGAATGCAAAAATAGGAAGTCAAGAAACACCTGGAGTAACAGGCAAATTTGGCCTTGGAATACGGAAAGAAGCAGGGCAAAGACTAATAGAGTTTTGCCAAGAAAATGCACTGGTCATAGCAAACACCCTCTTCCAACAACACAAGAGAAGACTCTACACATGGACATCACCAGATGGTCAACACCAAAATCAGATTGATTATATTCTTTGCAACCAAAGATGGAGTAGCTCTATACAGTCAGCAAAAACAAGACTGGGAGCTGACTGTGGCTCAGACCATGAACTCCTTATTGCCAAATTCAGACTTAAATTTAAGAAAGTAGGGAAAACCACTAGATCATTCAGGTATGACCTAAATCAAATCCCTTATGATTGATTATACAGTGGAAGTGAGAAATAGATTTGAGGGGCTAGATCTGATAGACAGAGTGCCTGATGAACTATGGACAGAGGTTTGTGACATTGTACAGGAGACAGGGATCAAAACCATCCCCATGGAAAAGAAATGCAAAAAAGCAAAATGGCTGTCTGGAAAGGCCTTACAAATAGCTGTGAAAAGAAGAGAAGTGAAAAGCAAAGGAGAAAAGGAAAGATATAAACGTCTGAATCCAGAGTTCCAAAGAATAGCAAGAAGAGATAAGAAAGCCTTCCTCAGAGATCAATGCAAAGAAATAGAGGAAAACAACAGAATGGGAAAGACTAGATATCTCTTCAAGAAATTTAGAGATACCAAGGGAACATGTCATGCAAAGATGGGCTCGATAAAGGACAGAAATGGTATGGACCTAACAGAAGCACAAGATATTAAGAAGAGGTGGCAAGAATACACAGAAGAACTATAGAAAAAGATCTTCACGACCCAGATAATCATTGTGGTGTGATCACTCACCTAGAGCCAGATATCCTGGAATGTGAAGTCAAGTGGGCCTTAGAAAGCTTCACTACGAACAAGGCTAGTGGAGGTGATGGAATTCCAGTTGAGCTATTCCAAATCCTGAAAGATGATGCTGTGAAAGTGCTGCACTCAATATGCCAGCAAATTTGGAAAACTCAGCAGTGGCGACAGTACTGGAAAAGGTCAGTTTTCATTCCACTCCCAAAGAAAGGCAAAGCCAAAGAATGCTCAAACTACCCCACAATTGCACTCATCTCACACGCTAGTAAAGTAATGCTCAAAATTTTCCAAGCCAGGCTTCAGCAATACGTGAACCGTGAACTTCCTTATGTTCAAACTGGATTTAGAAAAGGCAGAAGAACAAGAGATCAAATTGCCAACATCTGCTGGATCATGGAAAAAGCAAGAGAGTTCCAGAAAAACATCTATTTCTGCTTTATTGACTATGCCAAAGCCTTTGACTGTGTGGATCACAATAAACTGTGGGAAATTCTGAAAGACATGGGAATACCAGACCACCTGACCTGCCTCTTGAGAAGCCTATATGCAGGTCAGCAAGCAACAGTTAGAACTGGACATGGAACAACAGACTTGTTCCAAACAGGAAAAGCAGTACATCAAGGCTGTATATTGTCACCCTGCTTATTTAACTTCTATGCAGAGTATATCATGAGAAGTGCTGGGCTGGAAGAAGCACAAGCTGGAATCAAGATTGCCAGGAGAAATGTCAATAACCTGAGATATGCAGATGACACCACCCTTATGGCAGAAAGTGAAGAGGAACTCAAAAGCCTCTTGATGAAAGTGAATGTGGAGAGTGAAAAGTTGGCTTAAAGCTCAACATTCAGAAAACGAAGGTCATGGCATCTGGTCCCATCACTTCATGGGAAATAGATGGGGAAACAGTGGAAACAGTGTCAGACTTTATTTTTTTGGGCTCCAAAATCACTGCAGATGGTGAGTGCAGCCATGAAATTAAAAGACGCTTACTCCTTGGAAGGAAAGTTATGACCAACCTAGACAGCATGTTCAAAGGCAGAGACATTACTTTGCCAACAAAGGTCGGTCTAGTCAAGGGTATGGTTTTTCCTGTCATCATGTATGGCTGTGAGAGTTGGACTGTGAATAAAGCTGAGCACTGAAGAATTGATGCTTTTGAACTGTGGTGTTGGAGAAGACTCTTGAGAGTCCCTTGGACTGCAAGGAGATCCCACCAGTCCATTCTGAAGGAGATCAGCCCTGGGATTTCTTGGAAGGAATGATGCTAAAGCTGAAACTCTAGTACTTTGGCCACCTCATGCGAAGAGTTGACTCATTGGAAAAGACTTTGATGATGGGAGGGATTGGAGGCAGGAGTAGAAGGGGACGACAGAGGGTGAGATGGCTGGATGGTATCACTTACTCGATGAATGTGAGTCTGAGTGAACTCCAGGAGTTGGTGATGGACAGGGAGGCCTGGCGTGCTGCGATTCATGGGGTTGCAAAGAGTCGGACACGACTGAGTGACTGAAGTGAACTGAACTAAGTCTCTTGAACTATGTTAATTATAGGAGTTAACAAAACTGTATAAATGAGGATCCCTGCCTTTAAGGAAATTGCAGTTTACTGAAAGACCCTCACTCAAGTTAATCAACAAGGACAGTGGCAGTTGATAAATATTATGTTAAAATGAATATAAATATATATATTCTTTAGGTATGGGCAAAATTTCTTGGAGAAGGCAATTTTGAAAGTGAGTTTTGAAGTATAAGGAGGAGTTAACTAAGTGAAAGAAGTGCAAAAGAGTATTGTCAGATGGAATAGAATACATAAAGACAAAGGAATATAAAACACATATGTGAAATTTTAAGTAGTCTCTATGACTGTGCCCATCATTAATTTATTTAACAAATATTTTTTGAATACCTGTCATGTGCCAGATCAATTTTAGGCTTTTAGCTATGGCTGTGCTCAAAACATATATTTCCTGCTTAAATTCTAGAGTAAAGAGGACCACAATGAACAGATATGATATATTAGATGATAATAAATAGGCTGACAAAAAACAAAGCAGAGAAAGGGGGATAGAAAGTACTGCAGCAGGGTAGGGGTGGAATGAGTTGCTATGTCATATAAAGTGATAAAGAAGACCTCTTGGATAAAGTGACATTATCCAAAATAGATGTCTGAAAGATAAAAGGAAGATAGCAGATATTTGGAAAGAGCTTCTTAGACCCAGGGAAGAACAAGTAAAGTAACTCAGAAACAGAAACATACTCAGTGCATTTGAGCAAGGAAGCCAAGGGGTCTAGAGCTGAATGAGGAAAGGGGTGATGAATGAGATGCTGAGTGAATGAAGAGGAGAATGGCAGAAAATTAGGTGAGATTAAGAGCAATGGGGCCTGGCTACAATCAATTGTAAGGATTTTTGCTTTTATTCACAGTGATATGGAAGTCTATGACGGTTTTAAGCAAAAGAGAATTGACCTGAATTATGTGTTTTAAATGATTATTCTGGCTGCTGTGTTGAGAATAGACTATAGGTGCAGAGTGGAAACAGAGTTGAGACGTGAGGTTTTTTCAGCAACCCAGGAAATTGATGATGGTGTGTTAGGTGGTAGCAGTGGAGGTATTGAGAAGTGGTTGGACTCTCTATATATTTTGAAGAAAGACCCAACAGGATTTCCTGATAGATTGGACATGATGTGTGAGAAAAAGAGAAAAATCAAGAGAGATCCCATTGTTTCAGTGTGAGCAATTGGAAAAATGGTGAAGCTGTTTACTAAAATGATAATGACAGTAGGAGCAACAGGTGTGAGCAGGAGGGGGTGGTGTGTAGAAACCAGGTACAGTCTCCATATCTGCAGACTCCACACCTGTGGATTCAACCAACCTCAGATCAAAGAATATTTGGGAAAAAAATTCCAGGAAGTTCCAAAAAGGAAAGCTTGATTTTGCTATGTGCATGCAACTACTTACATAGCATTTACATTGTATTAGGTATTATAAGTAATCTAGAGATAATCTAAAGTTTTGGGGAAGATATGTGTGTTATATGCAAACACTATACCATTTTATATAAAAGACTTGAACATCTGCAAATTTTGGTATCTGCAGGGATCCTGGAATCACAGGCAGATACCAAGGGGAAACTGTGTTTGATTTAAGATATGCTGTTTTTGGAGATGACTATTAGATCTAACTAAAAATTAAGGAGCTACTTAATATTTCAGTCTGAAGTTTGGCAGAAATCTTAAGGTTATATATTTAAATTTAGAACACATCAGCCTTTAGGATATATTTATCTTTATTGGACATATTTTAGTGGAAAGCAGTGTGGTATTACATACTCTGGAGCCAGATTGGCTCTGAACATTGCCTGTGCAAACTTGGGTAGCTAATTTATCTGTGCTTCAGTCTCCTTATCTGCAAAATAGGAGTGATAATAATCATAAGATTGTTTGGAGATTTAAATTGTTAGTTATGAAGAACTTAAAAAGCAGTGCCTGGCACAGAATAAATGATCAAAAATACTAGATGTATTTATTATATGTAGGAGCTATGGCATGAGATGGATATAGTGGGCAATATTTCTAAATTATTAAAATGATTTATATTTATTTCTCCTTAAATAGTTGCATCTTGTACTTTCTCCATGCAATATATTAAGAACACGATGCCCAAAGTAAATAACTCATTATTTAGTTCTGAGATTTAAAGCCAATTTTCTTGAGTTCCTAGTGACACTATGGCCTTCTAAACTAAGATTTGATGAATGAGAAAGGGATTTGTACATTCCAAAGCTTCTCTTTATAAATTTAAAATTCTAGAAGGTCTGAAAGTAGAATTATAATATAAGCCATTTTCAAAGAGGATATAGGATTAAATGGATTAAATTGAAATAACTGCCTGGCTTCAGGGGATCTATAGTGCCAGCTAGATGTAAGGTGAAGACCTAGTCAACAGAGAAGGTGGCTGTGTGCCTTGGGAGCAATTATCTGGTGTTGCCAATGCCAAGATCAAGACGGATGATTTATACCAGCTGTAGATACTCCAGTGGATATTAGAGGGACAGAAATCAATGCCCAAATACTAGGTGAAATAGACAGCAAAAGAAGTTAGTTTTAGGATCCAACACTCCTATACCTCTCCATGGTGGTATATAGTCTCTCTTCATCCAAGTCCATTTTGGACTATGGATTGTAAATTATCTTAATATTTCTCTGAAAAAGACTGATTTAAACTGGGTTACACTGATTTATTAAATCTTAAAATATTTATTTTTAGTATTAGTGCAAGGGAATGCCAAAGCAGATTAATATTTTATTGAGAATAAAGGACATTCTATTTTTCCTGAATTACAGTTTTAGTATATATATAGTCACATCACTAGACAAGACAAGGAGGATAATAAGAATGTATACAAAGATAATGATTTTGGACTATTTTCTGAACCACTGAAAATAAACCATTTGAGAAAGATATCCCAAACTCAGTATGGGAGAAAGACTAGAAAAAGAGATTGATGTTAGAGATAAGAGATCTGATATTGGTTGGTATATGTTTATCTAGAGTAAATGCTTTATTTTTGAACTTCCCAATGAAGGTAGTTAAGTGTCATTTTAGCAGAAGTATCAAACTTAATCTATGAGGAACATCCTTAAAGGGAGGATCTGCTCCCCTTCTTCTTTTCTGTTTCAAAATGGATAATGACTGACAAACATCTTGAACTATGAGGTGACATTAGGAGAAGGGAGCCATGCACAGCCATGCATCTGAACCATGCATTCACAACCATGCATCTGAACAACAAATTGGGATTAACTCTAGATACCTTGCATTTTGGAATTCTAACATCCCTTGATGACTGCCTCCAGTTTTTGAACAACCTCCTTATTGTTTCAATCAGTCTTATTTTGAGGGTTTTTTCTATTCCTTACAAAGAATCCTGGCTAATAAAATATTTAATGGAGAAAATTTAGAAGACACAGAGAAGTATATAAAATAACATATAAAGAGAAGTATACAAAATAACATGTTAACTATGCATAATTTCACCATAAAGTATCTTGTTAATATTTCTCTTTACTTAATTTCAGTCTTTTTGCCCCAAGCATATATATATATATATAACCCTCTACTTAAAAATCACTGATACAGCCATTAAAAAAAAAAAGAAAGAAAAACAGTGGTATGGTCATCATTACCAACTGTTAACCAAGTTTATTAAGTTGATTTCATGGCAGGATTGAACTTCTTTGCATCCAAAAATAAACAAATAGGACCTAATTAAAATTAAAAGCTTCTGCACAACAAAGGAAACTATAAGCAAGGTGAAAAGACAGCTTTCAGAATGAGAGAAAATAATAGCAAATGAAGCAACTGACAAACAACTAATCTCAAAAATATACAAGCAACTCCTACAGGTCAACTCCAGAAAAATAAATGACCCAATCACAAAATGGGCCAAAGAACTAAATAGACATTTCTCCAAAGAAGACATACAGATGGCTAACAAACACATGAAGAGATGCTCAACATCACTCATTATCAGAGAAATGCAAATCAAAACCACTATGAGGTACCATTTCACGCCAGTCAGAATGGCTGCTATCCAAAAGTCTACAAGCAATAAATGCTGGAGAGGGTGTGGAGAAAAGGGAACCCTCTTACACTGTTGGTGCGAATGCAAACTAGTACAGCCACTATGGAGAACAGTGTGGAGATTCCTTAAAAAACTGGAAATAGAACTGCCTTATGATCCAGCAATCCCACTGCTGGGCATACACACTGAGGAAACCAGAAGGGAAAGAGACAAATGTACCCCAATGTTCATCGCAGCACTGTTTATAATAGCCAGGACATGGAAGCAACCTAGATGTCCATCAGCAAATGAATGGATAGGACATCTGTGGTACATATACACAATGGAGTATTACTCAGCCATTAAAAAGAATACATTTGAATAAGTTCTAATGAGGTGGTTGAAACTGGAGCCTATTATACAGAGTGAAGTAAGCCAGAAAGAAAAACACCAATACAGTATACTAACGCATATATATGGAATTTAGAAAGATGGTAACAATAACCCTGTATACAAGACAGCAAAAGAGACACTGATGTATAGAACAGTCTTTTGGACTCTGTGGGAGAGGGAGAGGGTGGGATGATTTGGGAGAATGGCATTGAAACATGTATAATATCATTTACGAAACGAGTCGCCAGTCCAGGTTGGATGCATGATACTGGATGCTTGGGGCTGGTGCATTGGGATGACCCAGAGGGATGGTACGGGGAGGGAGGAGGGAGGAGGGTTCAAGATGGGGAACACGTGTATACCTGTGGCGGATTCATGTTGATATATGGCAAAACCAATACAATATTGTAAAGTTAAAAAATAAAATAAAAAATAATTAAATAAAACAAAACAAAACATCTTTCATCAAATCCAAATTTGCTAAGGATTACCCCTTTTTAGAGAGACTTTGTCTCTTCTTTTTTTGTCTTTTGAGTTTCTAAATTATAATATTCTTTATATTTGAAGTAAAATTACCTTTTAGGAAAAGCTGAATTTATTCAGTCTGGGAAAAATAAGACTGATATACTAGGGAAAGAGGATATAAAAACAATATTAAAAACAAGTTTTATATTTACCTGAAGAAATATGATAATAAACATGATAATAAATAAACATGATGCTAGTCCTATAATTTATTGGTAGATATTGAAAATGTGATATTGTTGCTTTTGAAAACCAAGGATGTTTTGCTTTCAAAGAGTAAACAATAAACTTTTAGGGTAAATAAAATCCTGAATCACATATATAGTATTGACATATTAAATGAAAGAACACTTGATTATTTTAGAAGTAATATAGACACAAGATGACAGAGTAGAAGAATGTGCACTCATCTTCTCCTGCAATAACTCCAAAATCACAACTTGCTGCTGAACCACGATCCACAGGTGAATGTTGGATCCCACCAAAAAAAGATACCCCATGTCCAAGGATAAAAGAGAAGCCCAGGATGATGGTAGGAGGGGTGAAATTGCATTTAAAATCAAACCCAATACCCACCAGAGACACTTGGAGGGCTTACAGAAAACCTTGTGTGCACCAGGAGACCTCATAGAGACTGAGCCAGACCTACCTTTGAGTGTCTCCTGTGGAGGAACAGGTCAGCAGTGGCCTGCCACAGGGGCAGGGGCTCTGGGTGCAGCAGAACCGGGTGTGGCCCTCTTAGAGAAGATTGCCATTAACCCCACCATAAAGCCTCCAGAACTTACACAGGACTGGGGAAACAGACTCTTGGAGGGCACAAACAAAACGTTGTGCACTCCAGGACCCAGGGGAAAGAAGCAGTGACCCCACAAGAGACTGACCCAGACTTGCCTGTGAGTGTCCAGGACTCTCTGGCAGAGGCATGGGTTGGCGGTGGCCTGCTGCAGGGTCGGGGGCACTGAGTGCAGCAGTGCGTGGATGGGACCTTCTGAAGGAGGTTGCCATTATCTTGATTGCCTCCACCATAGTTTGGTCTCAGATCAAGAACAGGGAGGGAACAGCCCCTTCAATTAACAGAAAATTGGATTAAAGATTTACTAAGAATGCCCCACCAATCAGAATAAGACCCAGTTTCCCCCACATTCAGTCTCTCCCATCAGGAAACTTCCATAAGCCTCTTTTCCTTAGAACTGACTCGTTGGAAAAGACCCTGATGCTGGGCAAGATTGAAGGCAGGACGAGAATGGGATGGCAGAGGATGAGATAGTAGGATGGCATCACTGATTCGATGGACATGAGTTTGAGTAAGCTCTGCATGTTGGTGATGGATAGGGAAGCCTGGAATGCTGCAGTCCATGGGGTCACAAAGAGTTGGACATGACTGAGCAACTGACCTGAACTTATCCATCAGAGGGCAGACAGAATAAAAACCACAATTACAGAAAACTAATCAAAGTGATCACATGGACCACAGCCATGTCTAACTCAATGAAACTATGAGTCATGCCATGTAGGGCCACAAACCAGATGGGTCATGGTGGAGAGTTCTGACAACATGTGGTTCACTGGAGAAGGGACTAGCAAACCACTTCAGTATTCTTGCATTAAGAACCCCATGAACATATGAAAAGGAAGAAATATATGACACTGAAAGATGAACTCCCCTGGTTGGTAGATGCCCAATATGCTACCAGAGAAGAGTGGAAAAATAACTCCAGAAAGAATGAAGAGATGGAGTCAAAGCAAAAACAACATCCAGCTGTTGATATGACTGGTGATGGAAGTAAAGTCCAATGTAGTAATGAACAATATTGGATAGGAACCTGGAATGTTAGGTCCATGAATCAAGGTAAATTGGAAGTGGTCAAACAGGAGACGGCAAGAGTGAATATCGGCATATTAGAAATCAGTGAACTAAAAGGGACTGGAATGAGCAAATTTAACTCAGATGACCATTATGTCTATTACAATGGGCAAGAATCCCTTATAAGAAATGCAGTAGCCCTCATTGTCATAGTAGCCCTTATAGCAGAAAGCAAAGGAGAACTAAAGAGCCTCTTTATGAAAGTGAAAGAGGAGAGTGAAAAAGTTGGCTTAGAGCTCAACATTCAGAAAACTAAGATCATGGCATCTGGTCCCAACACTTCATGGCAAATAGATGGGGAAACAGTGGAAACAGTGGCAGACTTTATTTTCTTGGGCCCCAAAATTACTGTAGATGGTGACTGCAGCCATGAAATTAAAAGACTCTTACTCCTTGGAGGAAAGCTATGACCAACATAGACAGCATTTTAAAAAGCAGAGACAAATTACTTTGCCAACAAAGGTCTGTCTAGTCAAGGCTATGGTTTTTCCAGTAGTCAAGTATGGATGTGAGAGTTGGAGTATAAAGAAAACTGAGAGCTGAAGAATTGATGTTTTTGAACTGTGGTGTTGGGGAAGATTCTTGAGAGTCCCTTGGACTGGAAAGGGATCAAACTAGTCCGTTCTAAAGGAAATCAGTCCTGAATATTTATTGGAAGGACTTATTTGAAGCTGGAACTCCAATACTTTGGCCACCTGATGCAAAGAACTGACTCATTTGAAAAGACTCTGATGTTGGGAAAGATTGAATGCAGGAGGAGAATGGGACAACAGAGGATGTGATGGTTGGATGCCATCACTGACTCAATGGCCATGAGTTTGAGTAAACTCTGGGAGTTGGTGTTGGACAGGGAGGCCTGGCATGCTGCAGTCCATGGGGTTGCAAAGAGTTGGAAACGACTGAGCAACTGAACCGAACTGAACTGAGCCCTTGTAGTCAACAAAAGAGTCCGAAATTCAGTTCTTGGGTGCAAATTCAAAAACGACAGAATGATTTCTGTTTGTTTCCATGGCAAACCATTCAATATTAGAGTAATCCAAGTCTATGCCCCAAACAGTAATGCTGAAGAAGCTGAAGTTGAACAGTTCTATGGAGACATACAAGATCTTCTAGAGCTAACACCCAAAGAAGATGTCCTTTTCATTATAGGGATCTGGAACGCAAAAGTAGGAAACAAGAGATACCTGGAGTAATAGGCAAATTTGGCATAGGGGTACAAAACAAAGCAGGTCAACGGCTAAGAGAGTTTTGTCAAGAGAACACACTGGTCATAGCAAACACCCTCTTCCAACAACACAAGAGAAGACTCTACACATGGACATCACCAGATGTTCAACACCAAAATCAGATTGATTATATTCTTTGCAGCCAAAGATGGAGAAGCACTATAGAGTCAGCAAAAACAAGACTGGGAGCTGACTGAGGCTCAGATCATGAACTCCTTATTGCCAAATTCAGGTTTAAATTGAAGAAAGAGAAAACCACTAGACCATCCAAGTATGACCTATATCAAATCCCTTATAATTATACAGTGGAAGTGAAAAACAGATTCAAGGGATTAGATCTGATAGAGTGCCTGAAGAACTATGGATGGAGTTTCATGGCATTGTACAGGAGGCAGTGATCAAAACCATCCCTAAGAAAAAGAAATGCAAACAGGCAAAATGGTTGTCTGAGGAGGGCTTACAAACAGCTGTGAAAAGAAGAGAAATGAAAGGCAAAGGAGACAAGGAAAAATATACCCATTTGAATGAAGAGTTCCAAAGAATAACAAGGAGAGATAAGAAAGACTTCCTCAGTGGTCAATGCAAAGAAATAGAGGAAAACAATAGAATGGAGAAGACTAGAGATCTCTTCAAGAAGATGAGAGATACCAAGGGAACATTTCATGCAAAGATGGGCTTGATAAAGGACAGAAATGGTATGGACCTAATAGAAGCAGAAGATAAAGAGGTGGAAAGAATACACAGAAGAACTATACAAAAAAGATCTTCATGAACCAGATAACCACGATGGTGTGATCACTTACCTAGAGCCAGACATCCTGGAATGTGAAGTCAAGTGGGCCTAGGAAACATTGAAGGCAGGAGGAGATGGGGACAACAGAGAATGAGATGGTTGGATGGCATCACTGACTTGATGGTCATGAATGTGAGTAAGCTCCAGAATTTGGTGATGGACAGGGAAGCCTGGTGTGCTGCAGGCCGTAGGGTCTCAAAGAGTCAGACATGACTGAGTGACTGAACTGAACTGAACTTAATGTAGACACAATCACCAGATCTTAGTAAAAGTGTCTCATGTTTACAAGCCACAATCTGAATTTAAAATCAGTACAACAAATATAGAGGAACCAGAGAACTTATTCTAGCAGTATAAATTTCTGTTATGTTTGGTAGGTGGTTTCCAATACTTTTATAATTTTAAGAAATATTATATTTTAGCTTCAAGATAAATAACAGTAATGTAACAACTGGCCTATGTAGTGACTTCCCAGAACAGCTTAAAACCAAGAGTAGCAAAAAGGTTAATATTTTCAATGGCATAACTTTGACATATAGGATAAAATTGCGGTTATGAGTAAATAAGGAAGGAGAAAGCAGTAATTGGGTAGACAATTATCTGTGCTTGCTGCAATATCTCAATAAATGATAATTAATAATAATAATGAATATTATTAACCTTTTCACAGATGAGGAAGGTAGACTGACTGCATATTTAAGTAACTTGCTTTAAGTCACAGAGCTAATGGGTGGTATAGGGACACCACCAGGTTTTTGAACCTGCCAGCTTAGCTCCAGACTGTGCTCTAAACTGTTTTATTAAAAAGCTTAAAAATGCATGAATAGTCTTAAAACACATACATACCTGTACATTTGTATATTTTAGCATCAAAGATCATGGTTCAACTAGTTTAAGAATGTAGAACTCTTTGGAAAAAGCCATTACATGTTTCTATTTACTTTAACTCTTTAAAAGTCTCTTTTAAATTATTTTTAAGATCAAATTTTTTTACGTGATAAGGAAATAAAAGTGTACATAGAATCAAACTGAAACTATGGTAAATAATATAGATGCAATATGAAAATGCAAATGGATGCAATAAAAAGCATGTGTCTCTCTTACCCTAGACTCCAAGTTTCTGGAGGCAATCACAGAAGCAATCCTTGTCCTGTCAGAGGTTGTTATTACTCCCTGCATTCCAGGATGTCTGGCTCTACTATCCAAAGTTGCTTTCTTCCTTCAGTAACTGACCATCTAATTTTATGTGGCCACATGGGTGCTTTGCTCAACAGTATTCTTTCTAGCTTTCCTTATAGCTAGGTGTGAGCATTTGACTGAATCCCATGCAATGGGATATTAGTGGTATGATGTATATAAATTCCTCCACCTAAATAATGCAGACAGTGGCAAATGGAATTGTTCCTAGATTAAAGAGAATTCACCCATTTTCTGTCTATAGCTCAACTGTGAACTGTTATTTAGGAGAGAATAAAAAATTTTCCCTCTTTAGTTTAATGCACAAAGTTGCTGAAACAGAGTCACGGAAATAAAAATAACATTTCTTTAGTCTCTAAGCATTAAATTACTTCTTAGTTCATTTGATAAAGACTAATGATAATATATTAATACATGTTTTGGCTTCATAAACATTTTTGAATTTTCTAAGCCTTAAATTTCCAGTAGGAAACACTGTTGATCAAATTTCTCATGTATCAACACTCTTTGTTAAGAGATAAGTTTTATTTTAACATGTTCTTTTCTCAAAGATGAAATGTTAAGAAGCAAAAGTTAATAAATTTGATTGATTTTGCTTTTCTGGATGAAAGCCTGCCTTTTATGTTTTTAGAGTAGTTATATAATGTGGACACTAAATAAGGACTGGCCACAGTTTTGATTTTTTTTTAATCTTTGTAGATGGAACAATCAAAGGATCTTATATCATCTAAGTGAAAAAGACAAAGTGGTTTTGTGTTTTGTGTGTGTGTGTGTGAGAGAGAGAGAGAGGGAGAAAGAGGGAGAGAGAAAGAGAGAGAGAGACTTTTTGTAGATGTTTCAATATTAAGAGACCAAGTGTTAGTCACTCAGTCATTCGTGTCTGACTCTTTGTGACCCCATGGACTGTAGCCCACCAGGCTCCTCTGTCAATGGAATTCTCCAGGCAAGAATACTGGAGTGGGTTGGCATTTCCTTCTCCAGGGGATCTTCCTGTCCCAGGGATGGAACCCAGCTCTCCGACATTTCAGGCATACTCTTCACCGACTGAGCTACCAGGGAAGCCCTTTAAGGGACCAAAACAAGGCAAATACCTCCATGCTGAGAAGTTGCTTCTTCTTTTAGTCAGTTTTGTTAATACAATTCTGGAGATTACTTTTCAGTTCAAATGAGTTTAAAACAGCAAGTTGTGTGACAAAATTTGAATTGATTAGAACAACATGTGTTGCTAAGCTGACTTCCAAGCCAGTTGGTCTTGCCTTCTATTTCCTACCTTTCTATGCAGGGAAAATGCACGTACTTATTAGTGTTCTCTGAGATCCTGCATAAACCCCACAGAAAACAAGGAGGAAATGTAAAACAGGGATCAAAATATATTCAATGTCTTTTTATGTACCTTTTTATTTCCTTTCATCTCTGTTTCTTTAAAGTTTTCATTACATGAGTTAGTGTTTATTTTTTGCAGTGTATACAATTGTTTTTTATTTGCAACCAAACACCTTGTAGAAAAGAAAAAATGTAGTTCAAGGTCAGTGAAGGATTTTACAGACTAATTAGAGAAACCATAAGGAAAACAATAACCTAAAGGCATATGGCTGTTTTATTCTAGTTCAGAGAAGGAAATTTCTTTTAGTTTCTCCATAAGTATAGTGTTTGTTCTATTTATAATTTACTAAAATTGATTGGCAAGGCTGGTAGAGAAAGTAAGGTTAAACTCCTTTTTAATTTTCTTATGGGTTCATATTTATTAGAGAGTAAAATGTGTATATTTGTTGGACATAATAGAGAATATTCCATATCCCCAAAATGTGTTATATAAAACTGAGTCATTTTTAACATCCCCAAGGCAATGGCACCCCACTCCAGTACTCTTGCCAGGAAAATCCCATGGACTGAGGAGCTTGGTAGGCTGCAGTCCATGGGGTCGCTAGCAGTCGGACATGACTGAGTGACTTCACTTTCAGTTTTCACTTTCACGCATTAGAGAAGGAACTGGCAACCCACTCCAGTGTTCTTGCCTGGAGAATCCCAGGGACGGGGGGAGCCTGGTGGGCTGTTGTCTATGGGGTCCCACAGAGTCGGTCATGACTGAAGTGACTTAGCAGTAGCAGCAGATATTGTTGGTAATTGAACATATGAAATTGAGGGAGCGAAGTCAGTCACATTGAAGCTTCTGAAGCAAAATCGTTCTCAGATTTTGAAGAGTTACTTCATGTGTTTTAAGCATGTGGTTTAAAAAAGGAAATATAAAAAGATCTCAACAGTCTTTCTACATACATTTTAGCTCAAAGTATGGAAATTGCTGGGTGAGCTTTAAATATTCTTAATGACTTTTACCATTCTGTTGCCATGTAGAAATATGAGCCTATTATAAAAGACTCTGTCTGGTTTTCACTAAAGTCTGAAGGCTACCATCTTTATCCAGAGGTTTTATTTTACAGGGTAAGAAGTTAACCTGCCTCCTGCACCATCTCCATCATCTGCTCACCTCTACCTCTCTCCCCTGTGGCCACTACCACCACCACATTCCACAGCACTCATTAGAGTCTTTAAGTGAGTTTAAGAGAACCATTTGCTTATAGGACAAAAGTTAGCAGTAGTGTACATTATTGAGTAAAGGAGTTTTCTGTAATTTATTTCTCTCTCTTGTTCTGTTTTCTGTAATTTGCCTGTCCTACATCTCTTACTACAGGGCCTGCATTTCTCAGTGGGAGCTCTATTGGCAACTTGGGTGAGACAATGCTTTATTTAAGTGCAGAATGTCACTTCTCAATTTTTGACATTTAGCAACCCTGGCTCGCACTCACTAAATGTTGTAGCACACTTCCTAGCCATTGTGAAAAGCAAAAATATTTTCCCACATTTCCAATACCTTATAGGAAGCTAGTACTAGCCCTTGTTGGGGACCATTGGTAGACTAAAGCTCCACAAGGATATTGATAAGACATATGTATTTCTGCTATTCAAGCATTAATGTTTACTCTGGGTAATATGACAGATGTGGAAGCATATAAAAGTCAAGACTTGCCAGCAAGACAATCAATGAACAAACTGGGGCTTCCAATTTCTTCACACTGTAATAATTCTCACACAAAATAAATATATAGGTTTTGAAATTGTCTGCAGTTGTTCTGGTTTTCCTAAGAACTATAATCTACTGGGTAACAGAAGGAAATTCAGTTTCATTTTATGATCTCACTGTAATCAACAATGTCAGTGACTTTCTATATAACCCAAACTCTTCTTAGATGCCTCAGAAAAACACTTGGTCTTTTCAGGTTTGCTCCATTGCCAGGAAGTGCTGGGGTATATAGGGAAAAGACGGCTGAAGGCATCCACTTGGCAGCAGAGAAGATGAAGCCCTCTAATCATCCTGTTGCTCTTTAGATACTCTTTGCTGGTCTCCTCTCTGATGGATTCCTGTTGTACTGCAGCTCACCGTGTTTAGCTGTTTGAATAAACATGATCTTCCAGATGAAGACCAGGGCTCACCTGAAAGTCTTTGAGCTTGACATCCCCACAAGAGATAGATTTCTTTTCTCTGGGTCTAGGGAGTTTTTTTTTTTTTTTTAACTTTCTTTCCCCATATAGGCAAAGACTTCTTCTCTCTTACACATAGGCCATGGAAAGACAGGACTGTTTCAGTTTTACCTGTCTACCTGCCTTGCAATATTACTTTAGCTCTGATGCCAAGGCTGGACTGGAAATGTCAGTGTGCAAACGTGTAGAGGTTTACTCTCTCACCTTGCAACTGCCTGGGTATTTTCGGTCACCTATGTACTTCCCCTGCAATTTCTAAATGTACCCCCCTCCTCCATCTTACCCCAAATTCCTTGGTACTGCAAGGGGTGGGAAATATCTTCCCTAATTTTTCTTTCTGTTGCTGTTCAGTTGCTCAGTTGTGTCTCTGCGACCCCATGGACTGCAGCACGCTAGGCTTCCCTGTTCTTCCTATCTCCTGGAGTACTCTCAAACTCATGTCCATTGAATCTGTATATAAATTGTGAACTGTGACAAGCATCTCTTTTAACAATACCAAGATTTCAAACATATATTTTGCTGTACTATTTTTTTGACCAAAAACAGATAAATATTAACAATTTTTTCTATTTCTGTTCCTCTTATTGATATTAATAAACTAATTGGACAGATGGCTACATTTGGCTACTAGAGGAGAAACTTATATCAGTTCAGTTCAGTTACTCAGTCATGTACAACTCTTTGTGACCCCATGAACTGCAGCATGCCAGGCTCCCCTGTCCATTACCAACTCCTGGAGCTTACTCAAACTCATGTCCATTGAGTCAGTGATGCCATCCAACCATCACATCCTCTGTCATCCCCTTCTCCTCCTGCCTTCAATCTTTCCCAGGATCAGGGTCTTTTTAAATGAGTCAGTTCTTTGCAAAAGGTTGCCAGAGTATTGGAGTTTCAGTTTCAGCATCAGTCCTTCCAATGAATATTCAGGAATGATTTCCTTTAGGATTTACTAGTTTGATCTCCTTGCTGTCCAAGGGACTCTCAAGAGTCTTCTCCAACACCACAGTTAAAAAACATCAGCACTCAGCTTTCTTTGTGGTCCAACTCTCCCATTCATACTTGACTACTGGAAAAACCATAGCTTTGAGTAGATGGACCTTTGTTGGCAAAGCAATGTCTCTGCTTTTTAATATGCTATCTAGGTTGATCATAGTTTTCCTTCCAAGGAGCAAGAGTCCTTTTATTTTCTGGCTGCAGTCACCATCTGCAGTCATTTTGGAGCCTCCCAAAATAACGTCTCTCACTGTTTCCTTATCTATTTGCCATGAAGAGATGGGAGTGGATTCCATGATCTTAGTTTTCTGAGTGTTGAGCTTTAAGCCAAATTTTTCACTCTCTTTCACTTTCATCAAGAGTCTCTTAAGTTCTTCACTTTCTGCCACAAGGGTGGTATAGTCTGCATATCTGATGTTAGTGATATTTCTCCCGGCAGTCTTGATTCCAGTTTGTGCTTCATTCAGCCCAACATTTCACATGATGTACTCTGCATATAAGTTAAATAATCTGGGTGACGATATGCAACCTTGATGTACTCCTTTCCCTATTTGGAGCAGTCTGTTGTTACATGTCCAGTTCTAACTGTTGCTTCTTGACCTGAATACATATTTCTCAGGAGGCAGGTAAGGTGGTCTGGTATTCTCATCTTTTTCAGGATTTTCCATAGTTTGTTGTGATCCACACACTCAAAGGCTTCTGTATAGTCAATAAAGCAGAAGTAGATGTTTTTCTGGAACTCTCTGCTTTATTGATGATCCAATGGATGTTGGCAATTTGATCTCTGGTTCCTCTGCCTTTTCTAAATCCAGCTTGAACATCTGGAATTTCATGGTTCACATCCTGTTGAAGCCTGGCTTGGAGAATTTTGAGCAATACTTTGCTAGCGTGAGAGATCAGTGCACTTGTGAGGTAGTTGGAGCATTCTTTGGCATTGCCTTTCTTTGGGATTGGAATGAAAACTGTTTCCAGTCCTGTGGCCACTGCTGAATTTTCCAAATTTGCTGGCATACTGAGTGCAGCACTTCCACAGCATCATCTTTTAGGATTTGAAATAGCTCCACTGGAATTCCATCACCTCCACTAGCTTTGTTTGTAGTGATGTTTCCTAGGCCCACTTGACTTCACATTCCAGGATATCTGGCTCTAGGTAAGTGATCACACCATCGTGGTTATCTGGTTCACGAAGATCTTTTTTGTACAGTTCTTCTGTGTATTCCTGCCACCTCTTCTTAATATCTTCGGCTTCTGTTAGGTCCATACCATTTCTGTCCTTTATCGAGCCCATCTTTGGATGAAATGTTCCCTCAATATCTCTCATTTTCTTGAAGAGATCTCTAGTCATTCCCATTCTGTTGTTTTCCTCTATTTCTTTGCAGTGATCGCTGAGGAAGGCTTTCTTATCTCTCCTTGCTATTCTTTGGAACTCTGCATTTAAATGGGTATATATTTCCTTTTCTCTTTTGCCTTTCACTTCTCTTCTTTTCACAGCTCAAATAACCATTTTGCCTGTTTGCATTTCTTTTTCTTGGGGATGTTTTTGACCACTGCCTTGAGTACAGTGCCACAAACCTCTGTCCATAGTTCTTCAGGCACTTTGTCTATCAGATCTAATCCCTTGAATGTATTTGTCAATTCTACTGTGTAATCATAAGAGATTTGATTTAGGTCATACCTGGATGGTCTGGTGGTTTTCCCTATTTTCTTCAATTTAAATCTGAATTTGGCAATAAGGAGTTCATGATCTGAGCCACAGTCAGCTCCTGGTCTTGTTTCTGCTGACTCTATAGTGCTTCTCCATTTTTGGCTGCATCTGGTGATGTCCATGTGTAGAGTCTTGTGTTGTGGAAGTGGGTGTTTGCTATGACCAGTGTGTTCTCTTGGCAAAACTCAGTTAACCTTTGACCTGCTTTGTTTTGTACTCCAAGGCCAAATTTGCCTGTCACTCTAGGTATCTCTTGACTTCCTACTTTTGTAATCCATCCACTATAATGAAATGTTTCTATATATACATATATATAGAAACTTGTATACAAAGAAAAGCATACTGATTTATTTTTCTGTTATTAACAACATATAATAGCCATGTGTGTTGATAATTATGAATCTTTAAGTTGATCAAATGTTATCTGTGGGTATTATGGACAATGGGAAAATTTAATCCGATGTATTAGTGTGGTATGGAATCTGATACATAGGTGTAAGAAAGTGAAAGTCGCTCAGTTGTGTACAACTCTTTGCAACCCCATGGACTACACAGTCCATGGACCTCTCTAGGCCAGAATACTGGAGTGGGTACCCTTTCCCATCTCCAGGGGATCTTCCCAACCCAGGGATCAAACCCAGGTCCTGCACTGCAGGTCTATTCTTTACCAGCTGAGCCACAGGGGAAGTCCAGTTGGTGTGAATGAAAAGGAGAGAAATGGCACAATTACCACAATTATTTTGAAATTTTGTATATCTGAAAACATAATATAATTTTAAACTGTCTGAAAAATAATTATATAAAGGGGTATAAAGACACAAAACTAACCATTATAGAGTTTTTCTAATTCTCTCTCCAAAATGCCATAAGAAATACCTACAAACACATAAAAATAAGAAAGACAAGACATAAATCTAAGGAAGACTTTCTGCTCTTTGTAGTAGTTATTTTAGTGTTGTTAAAAAACATTCTTTTCTAATTATTCAGTGGTTTAACTTCCCTGGTGGCTCAGATGGTAAAGCGTCTGCCTACAATGCATGAGACCTGGGTTCAATCCCTGGGTTGGGAATATCTCCTGGAGAAGGAAATGAGATATTCTTGCCATTCTTGGCCATTCTTGCCACTCCAATATTCTTGCCTGGAAAATCCCATGAACGGAGGAGCCTGGTAGGTTACAGTCCATGGGGTTGCAAATAGTCGGACACGTCTGAGCAACTTCACTATTACTTTCAGTGTTTACTAGAGGAATATGGTATCAGTGCCCAAAGGTTTATAAGGTTTTTCTTTTTCTTTTTTTTTTTTTTTTGAGAGAGAAAATTTAAAATTGGAAAAAATATTTAGTTCTCAAAATAATTACTTTTTCCTTTGCAAATAGGAAGAAAGGCTATCTTTATTCAGTTTTAAGAACAGAAAGCTTCCCTAAAGATGGCAAAATTATTTTTATTTTTTTAAAATTTGAATTTATTTATTTTAATTGGAGGCTAATTACTTTACAATATTTATTTTAATTGGAGGCTAATTACTTTACAATATTGTATTGGTTTTACCATACATCAACATGAATCTGCCATGGGTGTACACATGTTCCCCATCTTGAACCCCGTTCCCACCTCCCTCTCCATACCATCCCTCTGGGTCGTCCCAGTGCACCAGCCCCAAGCATCCTGTATCCTGCATCAAACCTGGACTGGTGATTAGTTTCTTATATGATATTATACATGTTTCAATGCCATTTCCCCAAATCATCCCACCCTCTCCTTCTCCCACACAGTTCAAAAGACTGTTCTATACATCTGTGTCTCTTTTGCTGTCTCGCACACAGGGTTATCCTTACCATCCTTCTAAATTCCATATATATGTGTTAGTATACTGTATTGGTGTTTTTCTTTCTGGCTTACTTCACTCTGTATAATAGGCTCCAGTTTCATCCACCTCATTAGAACTGATTCAAATGTAAATGTATTCTTTTTAATGGCTGAGTAATACTCCATTGTGTATATGTACCATAGATGTCCTATCCATTCATCTGCTGATGGACATCTAGGTTGCTTTCATGTCCTGGCTGTTTTAAACAGTGCTGTGATGATCACTGGGGTACACGTGTCTCTTTCAATTCTGGTTTCCTCAGAGTGTATGCCCAGCAGTGGGATTGCTGGGTCATAAGGCAGTTCTATTTCCAGTTTTTTAAGGAATCTCCACACTGTTCTCCATACTGGCTGTACTAGTTTGCATTCGCACCAACAGTATAAGAGGGTTCCCTTTTCTCCACATCCTCTCCAGCATTTATTGCTTGTAGACTTTTGGATTGCAGCCATTCTGACTGGCGTGAAATGGTACCTCATAGTGGTTTTGATTTGCATTTCTCTGATAATGAGTGATGTTGAGCATCTTTTCATGTGTTTGTTAGCCATCTGTGTGTCTTCTTTGGAGAAATGTCTATTTAGTTCTTTGGCCCATTTTTTGATTGGGTCATTTATTTTTCTGGAGTTGACCTGTAGGAGTTGCTTGTATATTTTTGAGATTAGTTGTTTGTCAGTTGCTTCATTTGCTATTATTTTCTCTCATTCTGAAAGCTGTCTTTTCACCTTGCTTATAGTTTCCTTTGTTGTGCAGAAGCTTTTAATTTTAATTAGGTCCTATTTGTTTATTTTTGCTTTTATCTCCAGTATTCTGGGAGGTGGGTCATAGAGGATCCTGCTGTGATGTATGTCAGAGAGTGTTTTGCCTATGTTCTCCTCTAGGAGTTTTATAGTTTCTGGTCTTACGTTGAGATCTTTAATCCATTTTGAGTTTATTTTTGTGTATGGTGTTAGACAGTGCTCTAGTTTGATTCTTTTACAAGTGGTTGACCAGTTTTCCCAGCACCACTTGTTAAAGAGATTGTCTTTAATCCATTGTATATTCTTGCCTCCTTTGTCAAAGATAAGGTGTCTATAGGTGCGTGGATTTATCTCTGGGCTTTCTATTTTGTTCCATTGATCTATATTTCTGTCTTTGTGCCAGTACCATACTGTCTTGATGAGTGTGGCTTTGTGGTAGAGCCTGAAGTCAGGCAGGTTCATTCCTCCAGTTCCATTCTTCTTTCTGAAGATTGATTTGGCTATTTGAGGTTTTTTGTATTTCCATACAAATTGTGAAATTATTTGTTCTAGCTCTATGAAAAATACCATTGGTAGCTTGATAGGTATTGCATTGAATCTATAGATTGCTTTGGGTAGTATACTCATTTTCACTCTATTGATTCTTTCGATTCATGAACATGGTATATTTCTCCATCTATTAGTGTCCTCTTTTATCTCTTTCACCAGTGTTTTATAGTTTTCTGTATATAGGTCTTTAGTTTCTTTAGGTAGATATATTCCTAAGTATTTTATTCTTTTCGTTGCAATGGTGAATGAAATTGTTTCCTTAATTTCTCTTTCTATTTTCTCATTATTAGTGTATAGGAATGCAAGGGATTTCTGCATGTTGATTTTATATCCTGCAACTTTGCTATATTCACTGATTAGCTCTAGTAATTTTCTGGTGGAGTCTTTAGGGTTTTCAATGTAAAGGATTATGTCATTTGCAGTGAGTTTTACTTCTTCTTTTCCAATTTGGATTCCTTTTATTTCTTTTTCTGCTCTGATTTCTGTGCCCAAAGCTTCCAAAACTATGTTGAATAGTAGTGGTGAGAGTGGGCACCCTTATCTTGTTCTGACTTTAGAGGAAATGCTTTCAATTTTTCACCATTCAGGATAATGTTTGCTGTGGGTTTGTCATATATAGCTTTTATTATGTTGAGGTATGTTCCTTCTATTCCTGCTTTCTGGAGGGTTTTTTATCATAAATGGATGTTGAATTTTGTCAAAGGCTTTCTCTGCATCTATTGAGATAATCATATGGCTTTTATTTTTCAATTTGTTAATGTGGTGTATTACATTCAATGATTGAAGAATCCTTGCATCCCTGGGATAAAGCTCACTTGGTCATGGTGTATGATCTTTTCAGGCAAAATTATTAAGAAAAATAGTCTTAGTTTTAGTGTTCCCAGGTGGCGCTAGTGGTAAATAACTTGCTCCCAATGCAGGAGACAAAAGAGATGCATGTTCAGTTCCTGGGTCAGGAAGATCCCCTAGAGGAAGAAATAGCAATCCACTCCAGTATTCTTGCCTGGAGAATCCGGAGGGCAGAGGAGCCTGGTGGGCTATGGTCTATAGGTTTTCAAAGAGTTGAACACGGCTGAAGTGACTTAGCATGCACTCTCAGTTTTTAAAATAAATGTATTCTAATCTAGAAGACAGACAGTAGTATAAACAAATCAAAATACAAAATGATATTATTATCATAGAAATAATAGCAAATTATTGGGGAAATGCTAAGAGATGTACCAATATCTTTTGGGAGCTTATAGCTGAGATGGATCTTGAAAGATGAATAATATTTTGCAAGGTCAGTGTTAATCTGGAATATCATCAACTCCATCTTAAGGTTGAATTTTAGTTTGCCATATATTTTAAATATGTTAAGAAAATGTTCATCTATTCCCTTAAAATATTTAAAAACATCAAGAATCATTTTATATTTTATCAAAAAAGTTTGGTATTTGATGAAATAATTAAAGATTATTTCTTATTCTAGTGTAGCAAGGGTGAACCTCTGTGCAATTTACAAATAGTATATTGCTTAATTCTTCTTGTCAGGTTTTTTCTTTTAAAACACTATTGAAGTATATTTTACAATATGTAAAATATATCTATTTTAAGTGTAAATTTTGATCAATCTAAATAGACAGTGATCAATTTTATAAATCTTTTCCAAGAACCAGTTTTAGGTATCACTGATTTTTCTCTATTGTTTTCCATATTCTATTACATGGATTTTAGCTTGGACCTTTATTATTTCCTTTCATTTACTTATTAAGTTTCAATTTTGCTCTTCACTTTCTAGCTTCTTAGATAATTTATTTTTTATCTTCCCTTGTAAAAAAAATTTTAAAGCCATATATACTCCTCTAAATTATATGTTAGCTGTATCTCACAGATTTTGATATCTTGTATTTTTATTACCATTCAGTTGATAGCATTTTATAATTTCCCTTATTATTTCTTTGTTAACCATGGTTTGTTATCAACTTTATTGTTTAATTTACAAATAGTGGGAATTTTCCAAGTATCTTTTTTCCTCAATGTTTATTTTAAAATATCCAGACAGTACAACTCACTCTTTTTGGTGTATGGTTCTATGAGTTTTGACAAATGCCTGAAGCCATGTAAGTATCACCATCAAGCTACAGAACAATTTTATCACCCTTACCAAATTCCTTTATGCTTACCCTTTGTATTTGATATCTTTTTGAAAACCCAAGATGAATTTTGGCTTTGGTTTTCTGCTAGTTATTGTCTTTTTACTTTCATCCAAGACTCAATTACTAAGGTGAGAAAATACCTTGACTGCAATTTTGGTATCAGTTTAATATTCTAATGTCCAGCCTTATCTTGTTTACCCCTCATTCTTTCCCCTGTTATCTTCAGTCTGCCAACCATATGATTTTTTTTTAAGTTATTTTATGTTTCAGTTCCAAAATTTTAATTTGGTTCTTTTTTATACTTTTCATTTCTGATACATTCTGTCTTTCCCTTTATTTCAAGACTGATCATTCTTATTTATTGGAGTATGGATATAATAGCTGTTTTATTTTATTTTTTTTTTTTTTTGTCTTTATATGTAATTTAATTGGGGCAATTTATTGTTGATAATACACAATGGACTTAAAGGAAAAAGAAATATGTGGCAATGTTAATACTGCATTAGAGTCTCCCAGTTTCCAATATTTGAAACTATATTTTTAGAAAGAAATCAGGAGTAAATACTACCACAAAATTAACCTCTCTCTTCTAGAGTTTGGTAAAAACCAATAGATACTACAAAAAAAAAACCATTCTCCTACTGTCTTACTTAAGGAAACATATTCAGGAAATAAGAAAAGCAAAGTTTACATACATATGACCTTTTGGACTTCTTGTAACTATTTTCTCTCTCTAAACTATACTTCACGGTTTCAAATCATTAATTTATACCAATATCGATCTTCCTATGGGTTCTTTTGGTTTTATGAAATCTCCAGATTTGTAGAAGGAAAAAAGTAGGTTTTTATTTGAAAATCCCATTGTCAATGCTCTATCAACCATGCCTTTCTAACATTCTTCATTACCAGGAGGGTCAAAGATTAATATAATTTCAAAACTAGGATATGCTCAGACCATATCTTTCCCTTTATTTCAAGACTGATCATTCTTATTTATTGGAGTATGGATATAATAGCTGTTTTAAAGTGTTAAGTCTTTGAAAATTCCAACATCTGTATGTCTTGGAGTTGGTATGAGCTGATTGTCTTTTTCTTTGACATACATTGAAATTTCCTGATTCTTTGTATATTGAGTAATTTTGGATTGTATTCTATACACTTTGAATTTTGTTAAGTGAATCTGGATCTTGTTTAAATTCTACAGAGAATATAGTTTTTGTTTCTGTTCTTATTTTAACATGCATTTGACCCAGCTAAATTCAGGTTGCAAGTCCATACCTTCCTTCTATAAACTATTTGTTCAATGTCAATTTATTTTTCAAAACCTTTCAGTACTACTTGTGTATATTTCATATGTTTGTTATATAGTGGCTAGTCTTGAATCTGGGAAGTGCTTTATCCCATAGTTATGTTCTTACAATTTTGATATGCTCCTTGGGGTCAGTTTAACCAAGGATAGCTCAAGGATAGTTTCCTTGAGGATATTTTCTTGAAAGTGAAATTGAAAGTTAAGTCGCTCAGTCGCGTCCGACTCTGTGACTCTGTGGACTGTAGCCTACCAGGCTCCTCCATCCATGGGATTCTCCAGGCAAGAATAATGGGGTGGGTTGCCATTTCCTTCTCCAGGGGATTTTCCCAACCCAGGGATCGAACCCAGGGATCGAACCAGGTCTCCTGCATTGGAGGCAGACGCTTTAACCTCTGAGCCACCAGGGAAGCCATTTGGGTATCCTAAAGGATATTTCCTTGAGGATATCCTTTCACCAAGGATAGTTTCACCAGGAATTCATCTATAACTTTGTAGAGTCACTCTCTTGAGGTTTTTATCCACCAAATATCCCCTTCATTATTTGGCTCCTAGATACTCCTTTTTATTTTCCTCTGCCTGGAAAGTCAGGGCTTTAGTTTGTCTGCTTTGTCACACACTTCTTGAAGCTATATTTGCATCCAAGGCCATGAGGAGAGAAGATATAAAGGGGAACAAACAATGGGATTTTTCAAATGCTCTTGTGACTGCAATTCAACTGACCCAAGAAATGGGTTTCCACTCTTTGTGGTTGTGCTTGCCCAGAAACTATGGCTATTACTTTTAGCATTGCCATGAGATTTCCTGATTGTTGGGCTACAAGAGAAAAGAAGAAACAAAAAATCCAGTTTTTTTTTCCTTGCACTCTTTCTTTCATTATTAGTATCCTTTTAATTTTTTTTTTCCTGTCTTTTGACAAGAAATGTAGAGCTTCTCTTGAGACTCTTTCTGTCTTAATCTGGTATGCATGTCAGCTTTTTGCTGCCTTTGAGTTCAAGCTGGGAGATATTTGAGAAAGAAAAAATGAACTTCCTATTTGGTGACACTTTGTGTTCTAGTAAATTGCTGCACTTGTGTCCCACTCTTTGTGACCCTATGGACTGTAGATTGCCAAGCTCCTTTGTCCAGGGATTATCCAGACAAGAATACTGCAGTGGATTGCCATGCCCTCCTCCAGGGGATCTTCCCGACCAAGGATCGAACCTGCATTGGCAGGTTGGCTCTTTACCACTAGCACCACCTGGGAACCCCTTTACTAGTCTACTTGCTATAATTTACTTTTCAGAATCTTAACATAGGTATTCTGTGAATTGTCTTCTGAATTTTAGGTGTATTCAGGGTCATTGTCAGGATAGAAATTAGTTTATTTTGACTGGAACTGGAACCTGAAGTCTTTAAAAAAAAAAGACGTAGAAAGGCAGTTATGAAGAGGAGAGGCAGTAAACTCATAGAAAAAAGATGAAAAGGAAGCTGGGACTGGTAAGAAGATAATGAAGAAAACAGTGAGTAATTACAGAAATGAAAACCACTATCAGAAGATATTATTCTTTCTACAAATAGGTTAAATTTGGTGTCTTCAAGGAACTAAGATTGAAAGGACTCATAAAGAAATTAAAGAACATTGAAGAACTTAAAGGACACTGTGTGGTAGCTGTAGCTTGTATACTAGTTTGAATTCTCATTATTGGTGGTAAATGGAGCACCATAAGGAAAAATGAATGTTTTGTGTGGGCAAGTAGAGAGGAGAACTTGTGAAACCAGAATATGTTTTTATTAAAGTAATTCCCTCTTCATCTACTGTCTAATAAGATCTATGAAAAGTTTGATTATAGGAAGGACATATCAAACTGAATTTTGAAGATAGACTTATTCTATTAATAATATATTGAGAAATAGTAAAAGTAGATTAGAAATGAATGCAGCAATTTAGGTGTTGAGTAAATGATTTATAATACCAGAGAATGTTTGTTTAGTCATAGCAGAAGGTACAGTAAGGCATAGTAAATTACTTTAATTCAAGTCAGCAAAAATCTTAAAGATATTTGGTTCAGTAAGTACAAATAGAGTTGATACATATTTTTAAAAAGAAATAACATGCAAAAAGAAATCTATAGCTTCATTAGTCTTGGCCATTATTTCTTAATCTTGGACACAACAGAGTATTTATAATCATGCTGAAGAGATGAGACTAAACATCATAAACACTTTTTTCTTTATAATATTACCAAAGTTAGAATGCAATCTATCAATTATTAATTGTAAACAAAATGAATTCTGCTTTGAGTAATCATGGTGTTTCTGTTCTTGGTACTTTATATTTGATTCTAGGATCTTATTCCTATTTATTAATTTAGACTTTTAAATCTGAATTTTCTTTTCCTATGCATTTTGTTTAATTTTTTTTCATTTCTACTGTACTGATTTAGCTAAATCCATATGGCTTCTCTGGTGGCTCAGTGGTAAAGAATCTGACTGCAATGCAGGAGATGCAGATTAGATCCCTGGGTCAGGAATATCCCCTGGAGCAGGAAATGGCAATCCACTTCAGTATTCTTGCCTGGGAAATCCCATGGACAGAGGAGCCTGTCATGTTGCAGTCCATGTGGTCACAAAAGAGTCGTACACAACTTAGCGACTAAAACAACAATAACAAATATGGCTTTAAACAGTCTTCTTTCTCTTTCCAGATGTTTCTTTTTTTTTCCCCCCTCAGACCTATTTCTTGCTTTTTTAATCCTCTTATTCTTATTGGAATCACTCAATGTATTTTTTACTTCTGCTCCCTACCCTTACCCCATTTTGTTGTTCCTGACAAACTATCTCCTGTTCTTAGAAATAAAAGAGCTTGTAGGGTCATATTAATTGTCACATGTTTACTTTTGGATGAATGGCATAATGACATTTTAAGATTTCAATGTAAAGTCATCTAGCAGTTGCAATGGAATTCATCTTTAGAGAGTACTCTATGTCTTTGTTTCCATTATTTGTGGAATCTCATTATGTTTGATTTAACTGTATGAATTTTATCTATATATATTATGGAATACTAAAATCCTCTTGATGAAAGTGAAAGAAGAGAGTGAAAAAGTTGGCTTAAAGTTCAACATTCAGAAAACTAAGATCATGGCATCTGGTCCCATCACTTCA